>NW_026732534.1:87500-429407 GCF_028476545.2 Physella acuta | reverse complement strand
CGGCACCCTCCCCCCCCCCCCCCGAACGAAATGAAATTAATATAGAAAATTTATACTTTTAACAGTGCCCATCCCCCCCTCCCGAAGAAAGTCTACCCCCCCCCCCCCCCGAAAATTTCAAGTGCCCCCCCCCCCCCCCCCGAGAAAAAAGTTTGGAAGAAACATTGGGGCGCCCCACCGAAGAAAGTCTACCCCCCCCCCCACGAACGAAATGGAATTTATATAGAAAATATATACTTTTAACAGTATCCGCCCCCCCCCCGGAAATTTGAGTCCCCCCGTCCCCCCCCCCCCCCCCTCCGAAAATTTTAAGTGCACCCCCGGAGAAAAAAGTCTGGAAGAAACACTGTTTTTGACAAATCCTGTAACTCAATTTTGACCCACTCTAATTCGAATGCAGCGATTTTGTTCGAACAATATCAAAATACGTTATTCGTTGATGACAATGTAAGGATATATATATTTAATCTAATTAGATAGATATTTTAGTCAGGGGCGGAACTACAGTGCCGCCAGACCCCCGCAATGCGGGGGGGGGGGCCACGCCATTTAGGGCCTAGGGGCCCAAAGCCGCCCATAATAATTATTTTTATAGTTAAAAATAATAATTTTCTTGCAGTTTTGACTTGATGGTTGTTTTTTAAAAAGAATACTGTTGCTGCGGTTGGTTTATCTTTATTCTATAGACACCATCCCACACTCTTGTATATTCTTTTTCCCTTTGTTTTTAAACCCTAGTGAAAGCTGAGTCATCTTTCTTCTACAATCAAACTTATCAAAGATAAGCAAACGTTGAAACCACTTCCATGACTTATTTCCCTTCTATAAAAAATCAAACAGGGGTGCTCATAAGCTCCATTTAATAGATTTGTACTAAACAAATTAAAAAGCAATTACCTCTTTTAATTATTTTTTTTATATAGTACTTACTAAACTTACTAAAAAATGGCATTGTATAAAAAGGAAATGTATTTAAAATTAATAATTTAAATACAAAAAAATAAATAAATAAACATAATACGAGAGACCATTACTTATTCAAAGCTTTCATATTTTATAATCTTTTGAGTGAGAGGGGTTCAGAGATATGGATTTAGAAATAAGATAAAACTGATTTTCACAAAATACAATAAGGCACTTAGATCTACACACATATTTTGACACGATGTAAATTTTTTTAATTGAAAAAAAATCTTTTTTTTTTCACAACTAGAACAGGCCAGCAATGAGTATCGTATGTTCGTATTTTGTGTTTATATATATATATATATATATATATATATATATATATATATATATATATATATATATGGGGGGCCCTAAAAAAAATTTGCGGCGTGGCCCTTCTTTTCTAATTCCGCCACTGATTTTAGTCATTAAAATTTAACTTTTAAAATTTCTGAATTTAGTTACAAATCCGAAGCTATTTCTAGAACAGTCTGTTTACAACGGCGAACTGATTTTCGTGGTAGGTTAATTTTTTGCCTGAACTACAGTACGATCAGAGCAATTTTTGGAAAGATCACAAGCTAGTCTATTAAAGTCTAGCTTGTTTTTAACGCAACAATTTTAATCGAAGCCTGTGCAGTGCCGGCGCCAGGTTATTTGGCGCCCTAGGCAAAACTTATTAAAACGCCCCCTATCACACAGATTAATTACTAAAACATGTATAAGAAAGCAATTCATTAAAAGTGTTGCTATGTCCACGAGTCTACTTTGTACTTTACGACATAGCCTCCCCCCCCCTTAGAAAATTTTAAGTGCTCCCCCCCCCTCTCTCCCTTCCAGGGAGGGGGGGGTGGGGGGTGGGAGGTTGGAGAGTCTGGAAAAACCCACTGAAAAAAAGTTCTTTTAGTGTTCGACTCCCTGCAGTCCTCCCACGGTGAGTTCCAAAACGGAACTTACCTGTTTTAAGCTTGACTATTATAATTGTAAAATGTCTATATTGTGTGATTATGTAACGATGTTTTTGAAAAATAAAAGGTTATACATGTTATAGATTCCAGCCTAAAATTGTTACCTATGAATCCTTTAGGAGAAGGTGAAAAATATGAAAAAGACAATTAATTAGATGTTTAATTTACGACTAAGACTGTATGTCTACAAACATTAAATATTGCAATCTACAACGGCTAATGATGTATTTGTTTTTCAACTTGATAATGCTAAAAAAAAAAACCTACCAAACTATTTTGTTTAGAACTTAAGCTCTATATAATTTTTACAGTAACAAATAATAACTTAAAGTTGTATTTATATGTAAGCGGTCAACCTAAGGTGTAGGAATTTGAAATGAATGTAAAGTTAAGCAACAAATTATCTCCCATTTGAAACTCCAAATGACACAATTTCATTCAAGGGAAATAACTTTCTCAAGAATTGCTAAATTAACCAAGTGTAACTAAGACATGTTTGAAAAACACAATAAAACGCTTTAAATTTCATTACGTAATATTATAACAAATATTTTATATTAGCTTTGTACCTATTGAGTACTTAACTGTATGTTTTGTTTGAAATTCTAAAAATGATAGCTTTATTATAACATACTTCTATTCAATTTTGATGACATACATCTTATTGCACTTACACTTGCCAAATTAAATTTAAATTTTGGTCCCCTATTTAAAGGAATGTCTTTCAAAAAATCAAACAAGGGTAGCTGTTTTAGACATTGCTAGAATTATTGATTAATTATAAAAAAAATTATAATTTGAAAAAAAATAAAGTTTACGGTTAGTTATAAATTCCATCCTATTTAATATATATTAATATTTTAAGAGTGGTAATATAGATTCCTAAAAAACTAAAGATTTTTCAACTACAGATCACTTACCTCAGGGGTCGGCAACCTGCGGCTCGCGAGCCGCATGCGGCTCTTTTGATATCAATATGCGAATCTCCGGTTCCATAATAATTATATTATTTTATTTTCGAAACTCAAAAAAATATAATAGGCCTAATGTAAAACAAAATCAACTTTAAACAAAATAAAAAACAATGAGCATAGGTGGAGTAGAGCGTATATGGTCAACTGACCCAGTTCCACAACTGTGCAGTGGCCAGCTCCATGGCAATGGTTCCATGAATTCCACTACCTAAGTGCACATAAAATGTTAGTGGCTCTTTGAAAATTGGGAAATTTTGTAGATTGTAACTTTTGGCTCTTCCATCTAAAAAAGTTGCCGATCCCTGGCCTACCTTTCTTTGTAGTGTGTTCCGTACTGAATTGAAATCATCTTAACTACTCGATATACTCTTCTACATTCATAACACATATCAAATTTCGACACCTAAACATAACTAGACTCGATGTTCCAGAACTACGAACCAACTCGTTTAACTTCATCAAGCTCTAAAAACGGTACTCCCAATCAACAACGATTTCACTGGACCTACTACTACACTTTAACAGTCAATATAATTCGATACCTTAATACCATAAGAATCAATACTCCCGAAGTCCGGAACTACGATACTTCATCACCTACATTCTCATTTCTCTATTGCCAATCAGATTCCACTAGACCTTCAACTACACAAACAGCCAAATAAAAAATACGACACTTTAAATTTAGATACTTTATACCTACGAAACCATATAACCAACAGCCTTCCGCTGATCCTAAAACTAAACGAGTTATCAAAACTTACCAAATAAGTGACAATACTTTGAACACCCCGTCATTACAAAACTCTATACACCAGGACAGATTTCTAATTCAAAGTCAGAGAAAACGAGACTTACAAGCCCTATCCCTATTAAAATGTTCGAAATTTAAATTACAAACTTATTTAATCGTTTTCTACATCAATTATGTGACACCAAATTAAAAGGGCAAAGTGACTGGTAAAAAGCGCCCCGACCTTTCCAACTTAGGGAAGTGGGGTTTCATTTTCACCATCGCGAATAAAATATAGGCCTATATAGACCTAATTACTTTCTCGTATATACGAAGTATAGAGAAAGTCTTGTAATCGTGCAAAAAAAAAAAAATCAAGATTTTTACAAATCTCGACGTTTTACACCTCACTGATACGGAAAAACATAATTTTGCAATCTTGTCCGTATGTCTGTGTGTCTGTCTGTGTGTCTGTCTGTGTGTCTGTCTGTGTGTCTGTCTGTCTGTCCGTGTGTAAACACGATAACTTGAGTACCGTTACAGCTAGGTTGATGAAATTTCATATATAAGTATTTTATCAAAATCGTAGATCCGTATCAACTTTTGAGCGATTTCCGATAACCGGAAGTGGTACTTTTCCTACTTTGAATTTTTCAAAAGCCTATAACTTGAGTACTATTTCAGATAGATAAATGAAATTTCACATGTAAGTAAAAGATCTAATTCTCTACCTTCTGTTAAATTTTGAGTAATTTCCGTTGACCGGAAGTAGTAATTTACGCTACTTCCGATTTCTCAAAAAACTAATGTAAATTTTAAAAGTACTAATAATATTGCGCACTATTATGCGCTTTTTTATTTGGCGTTCACTTGGTGTGCAATTAATTTGTCTAAGAGATTTTATTCTATTTTTAAAACTTTAGGTATTTAAAATGGATTAAAAATCATGTCTATAGCCCGAGTTCCCATCCCCTGTTATTTTATTTAAGAATATTCGAGAAAGCTTAGGGGAGATCACTCCCGGTTTATTTTGGGGTGGGGGTGCAAAATTGATAGTTTGTCCTGGGTGCCGAAATAGATCGCTACTCCTTTATAAAAGTTATCAATTATTAGGTAATTTTCGATAATAACGATTAAACCTTTTGCGCCCCCCTCGGGATGGCACCGCCTAGTTCGCCTTATAGTGAAATAATATTTTGTTTGTTTATTGGTTAGCTTAAACAGTTTTAATAAAATTCTTGGAATTTAATTTATTAACTGCCTCCCTTGATCTCCTATTTCATCAATACACTTAGGTATCCTCTGCAACTTAATCAACATCATCTTTCGGTGAACGTCGCAAGGCAGTATTTAACAAAGATGTTGCAAGCATTTACTACCATCGGTATACTCAATGGGGATAATGTATGTACAGTTTTTCTTTCAGGCATTTTTATCCGGAAAAGGGGGGCAGGTGTTGACGCTTAAAATTTTCTAGGATGGGAGCGGATTTAAATTATCGGGGGGGGGGGGGGGGGTGGGACAATCGATACAGTATATATTTTAAATATAAATTATTATTTTTTCAATTTCAGTGAGCGATGGATGTATATATACACACATATGGGGAGATGTGTGGGGGGGGGGGGGGGTTGTGTGTGGGTTTCGGTGTGGGTGTATGCTTGGGTGTTGATGTTTGTGAGGAGTGTGGGTGTGGGGTGGATGTGTGCTTGTGGATGTATATTTAAATATAGATTTACGCATACATGCACTTAGAAAATAGGACAGGTATGTCGACTTTCGAATCACTCTTTTTTTTTTCAACAGACTAGTATTAAGGGGAGCGCACGCGTTTTGAACGCAACTTAGTTTTAGAACTCTAGAGTTGTCTATCTTGATCTGAAACCCCACTTCCAAATGTTTGACTTTTGGTTAATACTTGGGCGTTGTGTGCATTTAAATAACGGTAATTTTGAGGTGAGGTTGGACAGAGGCGTAACAGAGGAGGGAGCGAGGGGAAGTGGCCCACCCAGGGCGCCAACACTAACACTTATGTGCGCCAAAAGGAGTAGATAAAAACTTAAAATTCAGTGAATTATAGTCGGATTTTAAAAATATGCTGCTACATGGTTTCACACACTGAATGGATTCAACCGAGAATCGTCCTGAAATATTTCTAAAAATCCATTTTTTTTAAATGTATATGATGTTATTAAAATAAATATAGCTATAAAAATCTGACTGATTTTTATTGGACTTTATTAAAGATGTAATTGAAGTTTTTAAGCATTATCAGTAACTCAACAATTTTTTTTAAAAAGCCAATGCCAATTTAACTGCTCACAATTATCACAGAAATTAAAAACAAAAATGGCTAAACTAAACATTTGATTTCAAAACGAATTTATTTAAAAATTGTATCGGAAAAGTTTTGAGTACTAATTACTATGAGTTTTTTTATGAAGTGTGGGTTTCGGAATATCGATCACGGAGTTCTTAAAGAATCAATAGTGAAACTTCACATTATAACTTCTACTTAATGAAAATAAAAAGAACGGCCTTAAGCCTTAAATATTTTTTCAAGTTCTCTGTATCTGCAACTTCTATAACTTCCATTCTAGAAATTTTAGATTTCTTAATTATGTTCAAACTTAAGGTTTTTTTTTTTTTTTTTGTTGTTGTTTGTTTACGGCCGCTTTAATTGCAAAATCTAAAAAAAAAAAACAAAAAAAAACATGATTTTTTTTCACCCTGCCAACAATAATATTGGAAGGATTCTCGTCAACTCGGTCTTGCCCACAATCACTATTTTTTATTGACTAGCCGACCCGCGGCGTACGCCGCTATTTAGTTGTTTTATTTTCTACTTTTCAGTAATTCATAATTTGTGAATTCGACAGTACCAATGCTGTCACTGAAAATATTTGCCTTAAAACACTATCAGTAGGTCGTTAAGAACGATAACCCCCTCCTTTCCCCCAACCCCAACCCTACACCCCCCCCCCCCCCCGTGAAAGCAGCCCCCTCTTAGTTACCTCCCCTAAGTTTAAAATTGATTCAAACTAAATTATCTACCCCTAATAGACGTCACTAAACCCAGCTCTACGATTGTAAACATTTAGCGTGAACCACAGCTCACCAGACCATGTGGGCTGGGGGTGGTAGGGATATGTTTCGAGAGGAAGAGAGGGGGGTGCTAGCGCGCTTACAGCTTGGTGTTTTCTAGGTTATCCACGAAGAGAATTATATAATACTAGCCGACCCGCGGCGTATCATACGCCGCTATTTAGTTGTTTTTTCTACTTTTCAGTAATTCATAATTTGTGAATTCGACAGTACCAATGCTGTCACTGAAAATATTTGCTTTAAAACACTAAACCCCCATCCCCCCCCCCCCTGTGAAAGCCGCCTTCTCTTAGTTACCTCCTCTAAGTTTAAAATAGTTTCAAACTGAATTATCTGCCCCTAATAGCCGTCACCAAACCATGCTCTACGATTGTTTTGTAAACATTTAGCGTGAACTACAACTCACCTGACCATGTGAGGGGGGAGGGGTGGGGTGAGGTGGTGTGTGGGGGGGGGGGGGGTGGTAGCGATAGAGAGGAAGAGAGGGAACTGCAAGGCGCGCGCTTGCAGGTTGTTTTCTAACGTCTCCCAGAAGAGAATTATATATATATAGATATAGATTGTATAACAGGGGTGATAATTATGTTATAATTTGCAATACATGGAAGAGAGCTCTACCTGTTTGGAACTTCCTTTTTTCTGTCACTTTTTCTGTAATTGGCATCCGCTTAATTATTTTTTTTTTATTTTTTTTTATTTTTTTTTTTGCTGTTAATAATGGATACTTACGAGGATTAACTCCAACAGTAACTAGATCTAATACCTCGAGTCAGTAACAAAGGCTATGTACATCTTGGTTCTTTTGTTGGACCAAACCGATTTTGTTTAGTCTCTCACAAAACAGTAACTAGATCTAACACCTCCAGTCAGTAACAAAGGCTATGTACATCTTGGTTCTTTGGTTGGACCAAACAGATTTTGTTATTCTCTCACAAAACAGTAACTAGATCTAATACCTCGAGTCAGTAGCAGCGGCTATGTACATCTTGGTTCTTTGGTTGGACCAAACAGATTTTGTTATTCTCTCACAAAACAGTAACTAAATCTAATACCTCGAGTCAGTAGCAGCGGCTATGTACATCTTGGTTCTTTGGTTGGACCTAACAGATTTTGTTAAGTCCGTCCCATTATTGTGTGTGTTTTTGTGTTGTGTTATGGAATGACAAGAACCTTCTGTTTGTACATAGTTGTTTGTATCCCCTTGTTTTTGGTTGTAGCCCTTGGTTGTGTGAGTTGTGTTATGGAGCGATAAGTGTTCACGTGATGGTTGACAGCTGACGGGTGACAGAGTGTGTGTTGGTGTGTGTCAGTTGGTTGAGAGCTAGACAGTAAGTGGGCATGGTGTGGTGTGACTTGACTTTACTTTGACTTAGTCCTCTTTGCTCCTTATGGAGCATAGGGCCTCCACCATTTCCTTCCATTTCTTCCTATCCTCGGCTATTAATTTTGACATCTCCCAAGACATCCCTGTTGGCTTCAGTTCTTTAAGAAGACTCCGCCTCCAGGTCTGTCTTGGGCGCCCTCTCTTCCGCTTTCCCTGGGGGTTCCACTCAAGCGCTTGGCGTGTGGTGTGCTGGAGTGTTAAGAATTTATCATAGTGACGTATTTTGTATCTTTTTTATATTAAACTTATTATTATTATTATCGAGTTTATTGTACTGTATTGTACATCTTGTGTAGTTCTGTACTAAGTGTATTCCCTAGACACAAAAAAAGAACCCAGCAGATTTTACAAACAAAATTTAACCAAGAATCAAAAGAACTTAAACTTTGCGACAAAAGAAAATTTCATCTGTGACAAAGAACTTTTTTGTGTTACAAGAAAGCTCTCTACGACGTGACAAAAACATCTCTAACTGCGTAACAAAAAAACTTTTGTAAAAACAGTGTGATACAAGAACTTTTAATTAAGAAATACAACTACTGTCTAAAAGTGGACAGTGGGCACTTGGCGACGCTTGAATTTCATCTCCGTCCTGCTCATAGAGTGACGGGGGTGGTTGTAAATTTCGTACCAGAACATCGACGCCTCCCCGCCTGAAAGTCCGTACAACCCGTTCAGGTTGACGTAGCCACATCCGGTTTCGAACCACCAGCCGGCGATACGCAGCGAAGACGGACAACCTCCGGACGTGTCTTTGTCGTATGTTGAGAATCTGGCGCCGGAGTTGGCGGACATACCGGTGCCGCCGTCGTCGTATCCGTCCAAGAACAGAGTATAAGATCCGCTCTCGTCTCCCAGCATAAAGACGGGGTAGACTCTAGTGAAGTTGAACCCGGTACCTTGCTCCGTCATATCAATCCGGAGCGTGTTCTCGTCGTTATTCTCCAACAGCAGACGGCGGATATTCTTCAACCCCAGCCAGAACTCTCCTCCATCGACGTTCCCGAAACCGTTCTCGTACGCTGCGTAATCTTCATAAAAGTCGACGCTTCCGTTAAATCTTTTCTGGAATACGGTCCACCCATCTCCTGGAACTCTGACGTCACACAGAACTTTGATACCGCCGAGGCCGTCGTTTGGTGTTACGGTTATCACGTGTTGACCTACAGGGAGGCTTGGATCGCTGCATCCAGTCCCAACTACAGGCTCGCAGTTGTCATTAATCTGTCGAATTCTTCTCGCGGCTTTATCTAACAAACGTTGCGTTGCATTACCTGCCGCATACGCATCCGCTAAAAGCTGTGCCGTTTGTTGTTGTTGTTTGTGTAAGGTGATTATCTCATTAACGTATTCAGGCTGGCTTGCGTATTCTGTCGAGACGCGGACTTGCACGGAAAACGACACGCTCTTCCCAAGAGAGTTTGTCCCAACGCCTTCACAGGAGTACACTCCTGACGTCGCTACCTGAGGAAAACTCCACGTCACTTGGAGGTAGTTCCCTGCGGGGCTCAAAGCTCCAGTGACTTTAGCGTCTTCAGCTGCTAGGGTGCTGATAACGCCAATGGTGGGTGTAATCTCTGCCAGAGGATGTACCGCTTTGCCGTCGACTTGTGAGAGGATGACTGAGTCGATGGACCCCCACCCTGATGGGATATCACATCGAACACTGAGGCTCTGGGTTAGACCAAGCCGAATTGTGGCCGGGGAAGCAGATATGTATGGATCAGCCTGATAGGAAACAACAAGATTTCAAACAGGTAACCGAAATATAAAATTCAAACACGTGAAATATTTCAATATTGAAGCAAATATATAAAACAAAAGAAACGTTATGATTTTTTTTTCAGACAAGTAAATAATGACACTGATTCCTCCTCACTAAATATTCTATTACTTTTAAAAAATCTTTGTTTAGCAGGTTATACTGACCTTTACATTAGAAGGATTACTGGCTGTAAATAAAAGGAAAACATAGGTATTCATTTCTTCACAATTTAATAAATATTTAGAATGCATAAATATAAAAAAATATTACAACTTGACTCTTTTCTGCGTCAAAATTACTTGCAGTTTGATTATTTTTCTTGTTAATTGTCTTATTTTTTTTTATATATGAGGGGATTCGCCCCAGCACAATTATTTTCACGTGTCAGATAGAACATTAATTCCGATTTCAGTCTGCTTTGTCCAAGAACAAACTACAAGGTAGCAGTTGATTGATGAGGCTCGTTAGCTGGTGACAACCAATCTTCTAGGAGAGACAACTCCGAAATCAAACAACTGCTGCCTTGTAGTTTGTTCTTGGTTGGACAAAGGCTATGGAAGCAAATCCAAAAAAAAAAGCAGGCTCAAATCGGAGTCAATTGCCTCAATGGCGCATAACCAGTTGACACGTATACTTAATTGTGTTGGAGGCGTGGTCGACTCGGCAAAAAAAACTCATGGTTGTTAAAGTTCGAAAAAGTCTCGAGTTCAAACCCTCTGGCAGATATGGCTCGATCCCTACCAACACTAAAAACGGTGAACAAGAAGGATGATTCATTTTGGGATTGCTAGAGTGTTAGAACCCGTGACTTTTCGGTCTAGCAATCATGAGCTTTACCGACTCGATCACGCCGACCTCCGCAGTTAAATCTAAAGTTACATGTATTTGCAAGACCAGTGTATTTAAGTAATATTCACAACCATGTGTTGCCGTAAAAGGAAGAAATGTCTTCAAAAAAAAAAGACCTCGCTGAGATGTTGACGAACGTGTTCATCCGTGTCCATACACCAATATTGATTTTTATTCACTAAGACAATGTTTCATATTATAAATAATCTACATAACCAACTTAATTTTTCTTTAACTTAGTATACCTGCTAAATGAAAGAAACAAAGAAGTCCGAAAACTCCAAATCGACGTAATGTGCCCATATTGTATGTGTCGATACTTGCAAAATGGCTGTCGCTAAGCCAATGCCTCGTTCTAGAATTTTCAATTGGGTTATATCTCTTCATTCTGTTTTACTGTATCTGATTGTGTATGCATTTTTTTAAAAAGTGAGAATATTTTTTTTAAGTCAAGCACACTAAGCAATGTAGGTCAAATATAATCTAACAGACTATGTATGTAATAATGGCAATATACTGACCTGAGACTGTTTCAGTTCACCTTATCTTTGGTTTTAAAAATAGCCTTAAAATGTAAAGTCAATCTATTTAATACATTATTATACAATCTTAACAAATAGCTATATGTATGAATCAGCTCAAATGTCTTCTCTAATATAACAATAATTATATTTATCTTTTACGCATACGTCTATTTAGCAGAACATTAGAGTCATGGGGGATTTTGTGGAGTTGGTGTGTGGAGCAGTTTCGTTGGAGGCTTTTCTGTCGGTGGCTTTTTTTGCTTGGGTTCCCTTTTATCGAGTGCCAATATTATTGACGTTTTGCTGTAGTTTTATCGTGGTTGTTTTGTCACTTACGATTTTGACAGTGTACCATTAAAAAAAATTGAATTAACAGGCTTTTTTTAATCTGGCATCTATACTGAAATGAGATCAGCTGTTAAAATATATCTGGGTTAGGGAATATTTTTTTGTCTTCCAAAAAATCTGTCTCTCGCAAACTCATTCCCACAGACAGAGCTATCATTCAAGTAAACACGTGACTCGATTAATACAGTAAAGCTCCTAAAAAAATTAACTAAACTAAAAGTAAATCTTATCCTTATCGGTAATTTAGTTCTAATCATCTTCTATTTAAAGATTTGGTTAAGCGTGTAGTATCATTAATGGGCGTCCAATAATGACGTCACTTTTTTGCCGATTCTGCTACTCCTCCACACTCAACCCCCTACACAATGCCAGATCGACCTAAAAAATGACGTCGCAGTTGTCCCCTCCCCTTTTCCCTACCATCCCAATTGAAGTTTTGTTTTGGTCAATGTAAAGGGGATATAACCAATACATATAGCTGTATGGAAGATGTGTGAACAAAATGATAGCATCACAATCTCATCTTAGCACGGCGTCGTCCTGTAATGAATCAACGCATTATTTTTAACGGTTACGATTTTAACTCCTACCCCCCCCCCTCCCCTTCCCCATTGTCACACACAAAAGGTAAACCCGTCACGCTTCAACCGACTTAACCCTATCCAATACAAATATTACTTTGTTTTTATATTCTTTTTTTGGGTCAAAATTGGGGGTTGATTTTAATTCCAATTTAC
The DNA here is from genome assembly GCF_028476545.2 of Physella acuta. Lineage (NCBI taxonomy): Eukaryota > Metazoa > Mollusca > Gastropoda > Physidae > Physella > Physella acuta. The sequence continues at coordinate 417,072 of NW_026732534.1, read as the reverse complement.
CATTTAAAAAAAGAACTATCAAAATGCGACATAAGTACTTAAATTTATATTTTAAAAACTTCTGCTTAAAGTTTAAGTGTAAGAAGCGACTAGTTCTGACTCACGCCCCACCCTTCCCCACCCCCAAGATCGTGAAGATGACGTCATTTATACACTACCATGAACGAGATATTGATTAAATCCCCAAAGCATCATTTGATACATAGATTGTTTTGTGTGGCTAATGTTTAAAGGTATTTAAAATATGAAAAAGTAAGCGTTAATGACACTCATTTCGAAAAATAAATTGTAAAATAAATTGTTAAGTAATGAAATGTGATCTTTAATTAAATTTTTATGACAGATATTATTTTCTGGTTACTCTTGAATTTTCCCTCTTACAAGAAACATAGACAAACCTAAAATCGTGCTATTTGGGCTGTGGGTATAAAAACAACAACACGCACTAAATATGACAACTAATAAACCGGGAGTGATCTCCCCTAAACTTTCTCGAATATTCTTCTATAAAACAACAGGGGATGGGAACTCGGGCTATAGACATGATTTTTAATCCATTTTAAATACTTAAAGTTTTAAAAATTGAATAAAATCTCGTAGACAAAAGAATTGCACACCAAGTGAACGCCAAATAAAAAAGTGCATAATAGTGCACAATATTATTAGTACTTTAAAAATTTACATTCGTTTTTTGAGAAATCGGAAGTAGCGTAAATTAGTACTTCCGGTCAACGGAAATTACTCAAAATTTAACAGAAGGTAGAAAATTAGATCTTTTACTCACAAGTGAAATTTCATTTATCTATCTGAAATAGTACTCAAGTTATAGGCTTTTGAAAAATTCAAAGTAGAAAAAGTACCACTTCCGGTTATCGGAAATCGCTCAAAAGTTGATACGGATCTACGATTTTGATAAAATACTTATATATGAAATTTCATCAACCTAGCTGTAACGGTACTCAAGTAATCATGTTTACACACAGACACACACACAGACATACGGACAGAATTGCAAAGCCCAGTTTTTCAGACAGGATTACGCATAAAACCTCTTAATTTTCATAAATTTGGATTGATAATTTTTGCCCAATTAAAATAAGCCCTCTATACTTCGGATGTGATGAAGGACTGAGGTGTAACAAGGTGAAAATTGTTAAAATTTCAAGGATTACAATACTTTCTCTATACTTCGTATATGCGAGAAAGTAAAAATACACAGCATAACACATTGTAATTACCTTTTTAAAACACGCAGTGAAGATGGAAAAACAAGTAAATAAAAAGTCTAGTGACAATTTAATCGCAATTTTCTTATGTTATCCATAACAATTTTTAATTTTTTGTGACCGAACGAAAGGATATTTCTTTGCGCTAAAAAAAGACAACTATATTAACCTATATCAACGGAAATAGTTTTATTTTAATGAGTAGGCCTACAAGATGCTCAGTTTAAACAAGTAGACGTTACCTCTCACTAGCGACTGCCTGAGCCGGTGTGCTTGGTTTGGAACTTCACCGCTTCGCTTCTTCTAATGGTGAGACGCGATCACCCCTTTTCATTCTCTCCACACGAGCAGAGCTAGTCTCCGCCCCCTCGCGAAATCTGCGCGAGTCTGGCCAATGGCAGCGTGTACCGCAGAACGCGTCCAGCTACGCATCAAAGGGGGAAAAAGCCTACACGATGCTCAGTTTAAACAAGTAGTAAATATCGTCCTAGGCCTACAAGATGCTCAGTTTAAATAGTTTTAAAAACAAGTTAATTAAAAAAGTCTAGTGACATTTATGCGCAATTTCCTTATGTTATCTAAAAATAGCTCTGACGTATAATGCTGGGATGCGTTCAAGCTAGAAGAACAATCGGTTTGTAGGTGTTTTTGTAATTTTAAAATTTGTGACCAAACGAGAGGATATTTTTGAAAACTTTCTTCGGCAATATTGCTCTAAATTATGGCAGGAATCGATTGGTACATGTTTCAAGTCGCTAAGTGGTCTGGTTGACGAGATATGGGCCAAAAACTGCTTTTTTTCGAGGTTTTTTGGCTTTTCCGGGAAATACATGAAAGAAACCCGGAATTTTTATGGCCTATGCTCATTCTTGTAACTTGCTTAACATAATTGCTTTTGGAACTAGTCATCGATATTGCTTCGTTGAGGAGGAGATACGACTTAAAGCCCGGACACACATTCATCCATACATTCATCCATCCATCCATCCATCCAGAAATGACGCGTTAATAAACGCAATTCTCCAGAATGGAAATTGCGCTAAAAATTGTGACCGAACGAAAGGATATTTTTGAAATCTTTCTTCGGCAATATTGGTCTAGATTATGGCAGGAATCGATTGGTAAATGTTTCAAGTCGCTAAGTGGTCTGGTTGCCGAGATATGGAGCAAAAACTGCATTTGTTTGAGGTTTTTGGCTTTTCCGGGAAATCCAGGAAGGAATTCCGGAATTATTTTGGCCCACAATCATCCTTGGAACTTGCTTAACATATTTGCTTTTGAAACTAGTCCTCGATATTGCTTTGTTGAGGAGGAGATACGACTTAAAGCTGCGGAAATCCATCCATCCATCCGTCCATCCATCCATTCCCAGAAATGACGAGTTAATAATCGCAATTCTCCAGAATGGAAATTGCGCTAACAATTCTCCAGAATGGAAATTGCGCTAAAAACATTAACAAAATAAGGAGAAAGACATAATACTACGAATACAGTTCATCAATGTTATTCGTTAGGGCAGCAATCATCATGAACAGATACATCTTAACCAAAATAATATACATCGCTACAGCACATATACTACCCAAAAGTATAAGTAGTATATCAGGTCACTTTTGGGTCGCATTTTTGGCGGAGGCGCAGGTGGAGGCGGAGGCGCAAAGTTTATATAGTAAAATACTCCCTACCTGGCGGAGGCGCAGGGGGAGGCGCAGGCGCAGCCTGGGACAACGAGATATAGTAAAATACACCCCCTTCCTGGCGCTGGCGCAGGGGGAGGCGCAGGCGCAATCTGGGACAATGACATATAGTAAAATACTACGCCAACTGGCGGAGGGGCAGGGTGAGGCGCAGGCGCAGCCTGGAAAAATGAGATATAGTAAAATACTACGCCAACTGGTGTTGGCGCAGGGGACGGCGGAGCAGGTGGAGCAGGCGCAGGGGGAGTAGGTCAGTAGGTCAGGTGAGAGGGTGACCTTGTGACGTAATTACTACCGGTGACCTAGTTACATAATTTGTTTATTAATTTTAATGAGTTTTTAATTTGAATTTTTTCAACGCCAGTTGGTGTAGTATTTTACTATATCTCATTGTCCCAGGCTGCGCCTGCACCTCACCCTCCCCCTGCGCAAGCGCCAGGAGGGGGAGTATTTTACTATATCTCGTTGTCCCAGGCTGCGCGTGTGCCTCCCGCTGCGCCTCCGCCAGGTAGGGAGTATTTTACTAAATAACCTTTGCGCCTCCGCCTCCACCTGCGCCTCCGCCAAAAATGCGACCCAAAACTTTTGATTTGCACCCCCCTCGAACTTTTAATTTGCAACCCCACCCCCTCAAACTTTCAATTTGTTTTTCTAACCCATTTTGCCCTCCCCCCTTAAGGTCGGTGCCCGGGGTCATATGACGTACCCCCCCCCCCCCTCGCTACGCCTCTGACCTGCTTGGAATTTTACCTTATAATTGTCGTATTTCCACCGACGTCTGGCTCTCGTCGTCTGCACAATGAGCACTTCAATTGCAGTCTGTGTTTCTTTTTTTTTTCAAATTCAAATGTCTAGAAAACGTTTTTGCAGCATACCTTTTCCTTGGTACACGCAAACTGCCATTTCATTGCACCTAAAAATTTAAAATTTAGCAAAATTTAAAAACTCAATACATAACATTATATAAGGAGGTCACTTTGCCTTGGTGTCACCACCCCTAAATGGTGTCACCAGGTGCGATCCGCCCACCCCCCCCCCCCTCCCCACCCGCTACGCCTCTGCTTATCAGTTACCGAAAAACCCTCTGAAGTTGAAAGATACCTACGAAAAGGATCTAAAAAATATATGCATATATTTGATTTTATCTATCTAACTGAAAGGATACTCAAGTTATCGTGTTCATACACAGACACACACGCGTGAAGACAAAATAGAATAAAACGACGTTATTTATCGACCCAGGACTTTGTAAATGCATGTTGGCAAAATATCGATTTTTTGCACGTTTACATTTTACAAGCTTTGTATATTCACTCTCAACAAACTTGTGCTAGACGAGAATCACCCTTCTAATATATAAAGCTCAATTCTGTAAAGCATGTTTGTCTTTGGCATTTCTACGGATTTAAGTGTTAGATCAATTATCGTGCGCGTTTGTCTAAATTTATGAGTTAAAAAATTACTATTAAAAGTGTTGGGAAATCATTTTCATTTTTCAAATTATAGTAATAATTGCCGGCATGTTCATTAAACACAAGTTTTAAAAAAAATATCATCTTTTACAAAAATTCTAATTATGTTTTTATTTAGTCCTATAGCGCTTACTTCCCTTTGATAAATTAGGCAAAACACAATTACTTCCCTTTATGAAACCCATTGCATTAGTTGAAAAGCATTTACTTTTTAATTACTTTGTTTTGGTGTTGGGAAAAAAATAATTACATAATTAGCGGGGATTGATCAAGTGCAAATGTTTTAGGTATTTTACGGATAAGCTTGGAGTATTATAATTGTTCATTAAATTGAAACAGGCGCGTTCGTTTAAGTGAGTGCAAAAACTATGAATAAGTTGGGGTACTATAGTCGTTTATTAAGCTAAAACAGGCGATTCTGCCCCGGGCGTTTATGTTCGCGTTAGTGTTTTCTTTGTGTTTAGGTGGGTTTGCGTTAGTGGTTGCGTTTTGATTTGGTTCGTTTTTGTTCTTTCTTTTTTCGTTTTTGTTTGTGTTTTTTTTGTTTGGGTTTGTATTTGTGTTTTTGGTTGGTTTTGCGTTTGGATTTGGTTTGTTTTCGTTCTTTCTTTTTTCGTTTTTGTTTGTGTTTTTTTGTTTGGGTTTGTATTTGTGTTTTTGGTTGGTTTTGCGTTTGGATTTGGTTTGTTTTCGTTTGCTTTTTCGTTTTTTTTTTGTTTTTTTTTTGTTGGTATTGGTGTTTGTGGTTGGGTTTGTTGTTAGGTTTTTGTTTTCGTTTGCTTTTTTGTTTGTTTTTTCTTTGTGTTTGTATTGGTGTTTGTGGTTGTGGTTGGGTTTGTTGTTAGGTTTTTGTTTTCGTTTGTATTTGTAATTGTGTTAGCGTTATGTTTGCGTTTTGTTGTTTTGGTTGGTTGTGGTTTGGGTGGGCAATGCCGGGTTTATGATGATTACTAAACACACAGGTAATGGTCGTTAACAGAAAGGTTTTTCACAGAAGCCAGAGCAGGGCCTGGCCGGGACGGCTAGTATAATATATATGCCTATATATATATATATAAATAAATATATATTGGCCTATATATATAGGCCTATATATATATATATATATATATATATATATATATATATATATATATATATATATATATATATATATATATATATATATATATATATATATATATATATATGCCTATAGATATGCCTATATATTCTGTAAATATATATATATATATATATATATATATATATATATATATATATATATATATATATATATATATATATATATATATATATAATAAAACGACGTTTTTTATCGACCCAGCACTTTGTAAAACGTCGATTGTTGGCAAAATATCGATTTTTGCACGCTTACAAGCTTTCTATATTCACTCTGAACAAACTTGTGCTAGACGAGAATCACCCTTATAATATATATGCCTATATCAGAGGCGTAGCGAGGGGGGCGGGGGGTACATATGTCCCCGGGCGCCGACCTTAGGGGGGCGCCAAATTGAAAGTTTGAGGGGGGGTGCAAATCGAAAGTTTGAGGGGGGGTGCAAATGAAAAGTTCGAGGGGGGGGGGGGTGCAAATCGAAAATTTGCTCCCGAGGGAGCGCCAAATTGAAAGTTTGTCCCCGGGCGCCGGAAAGGGTCGCTACGCCTCTGGCCTTATATATATATATATATATATATATATATATATATATATATATATATATATATATATATATATATATATATATATATATATATATATATATATATATATATGCGTATATATATGCCTATATATATGCCTATATATATGCCTATATATATACCTATATATTCTGTAAATATATATATAAATATATATATATATATATATAATATATATATATATATATATATATATATATATATATATATATATATATATATATATATACCTAACCGCTAGATCTAGATAATATACATACATTTAGAATTCTAGATCTAGAATCTAGATCTATATCTAGAATTCTAAGTTTATGTATATTATTTAGATCTAGCGGTTAGGTTATACGCGGCTCCATTTTTAAAATGATGTTTTTGATGTGGCATTACCAAACAAAATACTAAAATATATTACATATAACTACATCTAGACAAAATCTACTACTACTACATTTTAGATCCAAATCAATTATCTATATACGGAAAAGCTAGAATACAAGGCATACAATCTATTGACTTTAACGAGTTTATATAAATGGATTACCGTGCGATGCACGATTAATACTGGGCTAAATTTAAATAGATCGATAGAGTGTCGTTCCATGGTCAATGTTGATCGATTTATTAACGCTATCGTGAAAGTTCCTTAACATTTTAATATGAGAGCCCAATAAATAATTCTCAACTAGATCTTCCATGACATATATGTAAACTAATATGTTTATAAATTTAGAACAATTTGTTTTTACTTGAATAGATGCAACAATGATATGAAACTTTACGCTATTTACATCAAAGAAAATACGTTTATAATAATGAGAGTACCTTTACACAATGCTTTTTTTTTTAAATTCTCAGCTCCTAGAATTAAGTTTAGTCATAGTGACTCATAACTCATGAGCTTAATTCTCAAATTTTGTTCTGGTAGCCGGAAGCTCAATCTGGACCATAAAATTCCATATTTTCAAGATGTCTGAACGCTACAGCTTTTCATTGACAACTTTTAGGTAAAACTTTGTTTGAAAGAGGCACATTATTATGTATCAACCGTGGTTAGCTTAGTGAGATGTTTAAACTAATGTTAAGGAAACGACATGTAAAATTGTTACTTCTCATACCCTGAACAATGAAGCAGGCCTATTCGAGTTTATGCATTATTGGAGTGACGTTTTTTATTTTTCAAATTTGCCATGTCATTTATTTTTTAATTTAGTATTTTAGACCTAGGTTAGTTTAGTCATTAATTAGGGCCAATGGTATAGCTTTAAAATTGTGCTACTTGCCACTTTTACCAATATTTATAAACTAAATTTCTAGGACTTAAATTGAAAGCTGTTTTCACTAAAATTAAAAAGTGTTAGATCAACCTAGCTAGACTCCTAGAGACCTACTATCTACAATAGCCAAATTTCTCGATCTACGTATTTCTCGTATTTTATAGATTTTAGCATTCCAGATCATATTTTAATCTTGCTAATCTCATTGATTGTTTAATACCCACCTTCAGTTTTTTTTAGAACACCCGTGTATATAGCATAACATTTTTAAAACACCAATTTGGCCTATTTTCAGTTTTAGGCTGTAGGCTAACTATATGAAATTTTTATAGTTTCTGAAGGAAGAGGTGTTACATAACTATCTAGGCTAGGCTATGTAATCCCACCGTTTCCTCAAATAGTACCATAGCCTATGGTGCCATAGTTAGCCTACTGAATATTTTTATAAAAAATCACATCTGCTCATCATCAGTTAGATCTAGATCTAGTTCTAATTTGATACTTATATAGTAAACACAACTTTCTTTATACAAATACAAAGAGGATACTGTTTGGATAGAATCTCTTTGATTCCCTAACTTACTATGTTAACATGTTATATGATATATGCTAGTATAGTCCTATCTTATAATTATTATTAGGCTTAGGCCTATTTCTGTTTTGATTTTCAATTTCTTATAAGATCATATGCAAGCAATAGAATTATAGTAGATGCTAATCTGTGTAATCAAGATCAAAGTGTGAAAATTGTGTAAAACATTTTAACATTAAAATTAGTGATTTACAAAAGTAATATTGTAATTATTCGAAAAACATTTATCGGTTATTTATGTTTGCTAATTGCTTAAGATGTCTATAACATATATATGCTTATGCAAATTATATGTATGCCTACCAGTATTAACAATTTTAAAAGTTATTTCAATATGAAGTATCACACATTGGCCTATTGTGCTTTTTTGGATTCTAGCTTACAAACTCTTTGGTTTATAAACATAGCTAGTACTTAAGCCTGTTTAATTTATTAACTACATAGGCCTATAGATTGCATTGATCAAAATATTATTAAACATGTCAATTCTCTATAGCTTTATAACATCTGGCTTTTAAATGTGCTCAAACTGGACTGTGTGTAGATTTCCTGTAGTAATTAATATATAAATATAGCAATACCACCAGCTCTGCTAACCAACCAATCTTATTACTAAACCCTGTAAACTTACTGATCATGGACACAGTAAGCTGGATAGATACAGTATCAGTAAGCTAGACCGCCAACCTGATGAAAGGTGTCAGAAGAATGTTAAGTACTTTTAGTGGTAGGGAAGACAAAACACTAAAATACCATTGTTTACACACACACAAAAATTCTAGCTATTAAATAGTAAATTTAAAATTACGTTTTGGCATCTACAGTTGTAACATTCAGTGGGGTTTTTTTTTTTTTTTTTTTATAAGGAATTCTTTTTTTTTCCATTTGAGGCAAATTGCCGATTTTTTTTTTACTATTTAAAATATAAGTCAAAACTTGTATCCACCGATCTTTTCTTTATTTTATTTATCCAAAAATTAAAAATGAAAAGGCGATTTTATTTGAAGCATTATTTTACGTGGATAACAAATGCGCGGAGGGAGACATACGCAGTTCTCATTACAGTTGAGTGAACTTGTGGACGCTGCTACACACGTCTAGATAACAAACCACTCCTCATCCGCGCTGACGGCGAGACCTACAATGTGCACAACTGGTGACCTCGCGAACATTCTTGTCCAGACTCTTTCAATCACACACTTGGACTTTTTTTTTAAAATATATAAATTTAAGGTGGTGATTTTTAGTTAACTTAATAAATAAACCTTCATCGTCCTAGGCTTGATACGTTCGGAGACATGTATGACGAAGTACCAAGAATATGTTAAGAAAATGTTCCCCCCTTCACCAATCGCAACTGTTGATAAGATTGCTATGCTTTATTTCTTAGGTAGAAGGTTACAGCATAATTGATTTATCGGACAGAGGCCGCTGAGACTAGTTAAAATAGGAGATGGAGATTAATTTTGAAATAAAACTTAACTTTTGTTTTAGATCAACGAAATCTACTAGGCCGATGTGTAGTTGATGAGATACAACGGCAAGGTATTCGGGTTACGTTCACATCTCTGTGTTTGGATTCGAGATCAGTATGATTCTGAGAAAGTGTAATAATTTAACCTTAGCTATAATTCATGTGCTTTAAACACATTGAATCTGTTTTTCTGTCAAGTTTCAATGCTTTAGGATAATATTTTCTTTAATAGGCAGAGGGAAAGTAAACACTAGAGTTGACGAGAGAGCGTTGTACGCCGCGGCCTGTGTTAAAAAGTTATTTATAGAATCATCCAATGCGGTCAACGGTCCGGCGTCACGTGATCAGCTGTGCTAGGTGTGTAGATCAACTCGGCAGAACTATCAGTCGGACAGCGGTCGACACGTTACTTTAATTTTGCCGTTTTGATTTTTAATTTAATTTCATCTAGACGATAAATCCTGTGCTGCAAACATGTATCCATCTGTTTTTTTCTGTCAAGTTTCAATGCTTTAGTATCAAGTATAAAGCTTGTAGTATCATGTACACATTTCTTTCTAAAATAGCCAATGCGGGAAAGTAAACACAAGGGCCGGTGGTCTCGGTGTTTCATACAAAAGAAATATCTCGATCTAAGTTGATCTATCGTCGGCGGTATTTCGGGCGGTTCGAACAAGGTGGTATTCTAAGTCGACACAAAAGATGGTGAAGTTGACTAAACATCAGAGTGTCTAGCAACAGAAAAATCGGAAGTTTTAACTATGTAAACGAAACTTCTTTGAAGTCGGCATCTAATATCACTGTAAATCGGTCGCGGTAAAATTTTCGCAGATAGCTTCGCATCTTACCACCTCCCTGCGTAATTATCGGGTGGGTTTAGGCCTACCCCTTCGCCATGTCGCATCTTGAATTTCACAACACCTCTGCCAAACAGGTACGGCCATTATTTAATACAGGGAATAACTTCTCTCAGAGATTGGTCTCTGATAACATTTATTGAGACTAAGATTTAGTGAGCAGTGCTTTCTTATTTTGTTTATATAAATGTTATGTTCATTTCAGCGTAAATGATTAAGTGTGCGATCAAATAATTAGGCCTGATAATAGTCATTTTTTTAATAATAAACATGCATAATTTTTGTAGGTCGCTATGCTAGCAATATCGATTCACCATTTTTAAGAAGTAAAGAATTACCAGGTGAAAAGGCAGTTGCGTTCTAATAGTCTTGTGAATCAGTGAAATGGCAAATCTATCTAGAATCTAGCTTAGATCAATAAAGCCAATAATCATTAGATCTATATTTATACTCCATCGCAATTTTCAGTCATTATTTTTTCTTTAAGTATAGCGGGCATCCCCACGGCAGTCGCGCATAGGTACACTCAGTCACGTTCGACCATGTTTTGATTTCTTATTTTCACCATAATATAATATGTATAAATGATAGTTCCGATTAAAAAAGCTCTAAATAATAGTTAATATCCCTCTCTCCAGTCGACGGGAAATGACTCAAATATTCCTTTTCCCAGTCGACGGTAAATAACTCAGATATTCATATTCTCAGTCCATAAGATTATTTCATACACTAATCCATCGTTCGCGTACAGTAGGACTGGTTTTCTTTTTCATTTTAATATGGTAACTTTCGGTTGATTGTCAAGAGTTTCACATTTATCGAGCTAGAATATTCCAATTTTAGCCTTATCGATTAATTCTTGTCTCCGCCCATCTTCCGCAACTCCTCCCCTTCCATCCACTGTTTCAATCCGATTTCAGTTTAGTCAGGGGTAGGCAGAGTCGTTTGTCCGATTGTGTGGACGTTCATATCTCTGACCCGCTAATGATGATAGCGCAAGATCAGCTTTTCAATTAAATCTAGAATCTAGGCCAACTTAGTTTTTATTTTTTTTAAATAGTCTATTGATGCATTCGTCATAATATATAATAAACTGCAAACTTAGCTATATATAAAGTTATCAAGAGGTAACAAAGAATTCCTCGATCTGATAATTATTTGCCCAGTAGACTGTCTCACTAATTTTTTTTAGCGCAATTTCCATTCTGGAGAATTGCGTTTATTAACTCGTCATTTCTGGGAATGGATGGATGAATGAATGTATGGATGAATGTGTGTCCGGGCTTTAAGTCGTATCTCCTCCTCAACGAAGCAATATCGATGACTAGTTCCAAAAGCAATTATGTTAAGCAAGTTACGAGAATTAGCATAGGCCATAAAAATTCCGGGTTTCTTTCATGTATTTCCCGGAAAAGCCAAAAAACCTCGAAAAAATTCAGTTTTTGTCCCATATCTCGGCAACCAGACCACTTAGCGACTTGAAACATGTACCAATCGATTCCTGCCATAATTTAGAACAATATTGCCGAAGAAAGTTTAAAAAATATCCTCTCGTTCGGTCACAAATTTTAAAATTACATAAACACCTACAAACCGATCGTTCTTCTAGCTTGAACGCACCCCAGCATTATACGTCAGAGCTATTTTTAGATAACATAAGGAAATTGCGCATACATGTCACTAGACTTTTTTAATTAACTTGTTTTTTAATACAAATTGAAAATTAAGATCTTTCTGTAACCAACAAGACACTAAATGTGATGGTTCTAGCTCATTTGGGGCTGAAATAAAGCATTTTCATTATTGGTGCCTTAGGGGTCACCCATAATTGACGTCACGCTTTTTTGTGACGATTTTACCCCCCCCCCCCCCCCAAATGACGTCACACATCAGCCTACAACCCCCCCCCCCTCAAAATTGCTGTTGAATTTTTCTTAAAACATCGATATTTTTTCCAAAATCTTGTCAGAACTCTGTCTAAATGGAGTATTTTGATCAATTCCTATTTCAATTTATTAAAACCGTTTTCTTAAACGCGAAATAACGGCTAAAATTCGTTTTCTAACATTGCTTTTTTATAATGCAAAAAAGTCTGAACCCCCCCTTCCCTCTCAACACACACCGTCACAAAATTATGGACTCCACTAGGAGTGTGACGTCATTTATGGACGACCCCTTACAGTGTAGCCGAGACTTGTTTTTCCGTGGCAACGGTTATTACAACTACTTCCAAAAAGTTGACGCAAAAACGGCTATGGAGGTTCGTTATGATCATGTGGGGTTGGGGTTAGTGTAACTGTAGGTATACGGAAATAAAACGTAATCAAAGGGATATTGGTAACTTATTTATGTAACCTTTTTACTTTTTCGTATATACGAAGTATAGAGAAAGTATTGTAATCGTGCACAAAAATAACATAAGATTTTGACAGTTTTCACCTCAGTCCTTCATCACATCCGGAGTATAGAGGACTTATTTTAATCAGGCAAAAATTATAAATACAAATATATAAACATTGTGGCGTTTTATGCGTTATCGAGTCGTAAAAACTGGACAGTAATTCTGTACGTATGTCTGTGTGTGTGTGTCTGTGTGTAAACACGATAACTTGAGTACCGTTACAGCTAGGTTGATGAAATTTCATATATAAGTATTTTATCAAAATCGTAGATCCTGATCAACTTTTGAGCGATTTCCGATAACCGGAAAATGTACTTTTTCTACTTGGAATTTTTAAAAAGCCTATAACTTGAGTACTATTTCAGATAGATAAATGAAATTTCACATGTAAGTAAAAGATCTAATTCTCTACCTTCTGTCAAATTTTGAGTAATTTCCGTTGATTGAAAGTACTAATTTACGCTACTTCCAATTTCTCAAAAAACTAATGTAAATTTATAAAGTACTAATAATATTCCGCACTATTATGCACGTTTTATTTGGCGTTCACAGGTGTGCAATTCTTTTTTCTACGAGATTCTATTCTATTTTAAAAAGTTTAAGTATTTAAAATGAATTAAAATTCATGTCTATATCCCGAGTTACCATCCCCTGTTTTTAGCGCAATTGTCCTTACAGGAATTGCGATTATTAACTCGTCATTTCCGTATGGATGTGCGCAGCTTTAGATCGTATCTCCTCCTCAACGAAGCAATATCGAGGACTAGTTCCAAAAGCAAATATGTTAAGCAAGTTCCGAGGATGATTGTGGGCCAAAAAAATTCCCGGAATTCCTTCCTGGATTTCCCGGAAAAGCCAAAAAACCTCGAAAAAAATGCAGTTTTTGGCCCATATCTCGGCAACCCAGACCACTTAGTGACTTGAAACATTTACCAATCGATTCCTGCCATAATTTAGAACAATATTGCCGAAGAAAGTTTTCAAAAATATCCTTTCGTTCGGTCACAAAAAATTAATTAAGAACAAATAAGTTTATATTTAGATATTTACTACATGTTTACACTGAGCATCGGGATCGTTCGCGTCACTGCGCGCGGCAAGAGAGAGAGAGAGAGAGAGGCGAGCTACGCGTCGCTCGTTTTTTCCACGTGCTAATGTTTACAAACAAGAGGGCGGGTTTTAATCATAGCGATTTAAAATTGCTGTGGATAACATAAAGAAATTGCGCTTAAATTGTCACTAGACTTTTTATTAACTTGTTTTATAAAAGAACGAGCCGGCCCGCGGCATAACATATGCCGCTATTTAGTTGTTGTTTTTTCTACTTTTCAGTAATTCATAATTTGTGTATTCGACAGTACCAACGCTGACACTGAAAATATTTCTTTAAAACACTATAAATAGCTCGTTAAGGACCATAACCCCCACCCCCCCCCCCCCCCCCCCAACGTTTAAAATCGTTTCAAACTAAATTATCTGCCCCTAATAGCCGTCACTAAACCCGACTACACGAAGGTAAACATAGCGTGAACCACAGCTCACTAAGACAATGTAGGGGTGGGGATGGTAGGGAGCGCGTTTACAGCTTGTTTTCTAGCGTCTCCCAGAAGAGAATTATATATATATATATAGATATTCGAGAAAGTTTAGGGGAGATCGCTCCCGGTTTATTACTATAATTTTGTGTACATGAAGAACCTAAATAATCGCGTTTTAAATTTTTTAAATATATAGATCTAAATTTTTTAAAGATATTCATATTAGTGTTTTGAATAGTCGGTGTATTTGCTCAATATTTCTTTAAAACACTATAAGTAGCTCGTTAAGGACCATAACCCCCACCCCACCCCCCCCCCCCCCCCCAACGTTTAAAATCGTTTCAAACTAAATTATCTGCCCCTAATAGCCGTCACTAAACCCGACTCCACGAAGGTAAACATAGCGTGAACCACAGCTCACTAAGACCATGTAGGGGTGGGGATGGTAGGGAGCGCGTTTACAGCTTGTTTTCTAGCGTCTCCCAGAAGAGAATTATATATATAGATAGATATTCGAGAAAGTTTAGGGGAAGATCGCTCCCGGTTTATTACTATAATTTTGTGTACATGAAGAACCTAAATAATCGCGTTTTAAATTTTTTAAATATATATATATCTAAACTTTTTAAAGACATTCATATTAGTGTTTTGATTAGTCGGTGTATTTTAGTACTGATTAATTACAATTTATAAATGACTGCGATGTCATTTTAAAATGAATCCTCACCCTCCTCCCATACCGGGCTTGGTACTGGCGCGATGATCCAGGCATCGATTATAAAAATCGCTCACTTGTTAGCATCACAGGCAGCGCGAGTGACAGACGTGATCGCTAGCTCGCGTAGTTTTGTCAAATACAACATATCAGGCTTATTAAATGAAAGTCTCACTTAAAAATACAATTTTTAAGGGAAAAAAGCTTTTATTATATTCACAAATCATACAAAAATCACAAATGAAAAAAAGATTATCACATGTGAGCCAAGACTTAACATAGCCAGCCCTCTTGCGTTTTTTTGTCAACCGGCGAGAAAAAGCTCACAGCACAACGCGAGCATGTGCTAAATCTAGTCTCTACATAGTTAGCCCAAGCGCTAATTAGTTCATAATAATGTAGACCAAGGCTAATATAAATATCTGATTTAATATATTTAATTAAGATTTGTACCTGTTTGATTTTTCTTTTTAAAAAATGTCAGCACATTAAAATTGATCACTAGAGAGCGAGAAATATGCATTCCAAATATCGACACAGGTCACGCTTGAAACGTATCTCACTCTCTCGCGCAATCGCCCGCCACAACGTGAGCTCAGAGCACACATGTCCTGGTCCATGCGTATTTCGTTTACTAAGTACTAGTTAGTATTGTAAGCCTAGACCCAAGACTAATACAATTTTATCAGATATCTTAAATCTTAATAATGGATACAATGGTTAGCTTAATTTAAATATATCAATGATGGCCAGTGAAAACATTATAATCAGCTTAATTAAAATTCATGAAATCAATTAGAATTATCACAATTTAATTAGGGGTCGTCCATAAATGACGTCGTAGAGGGGGGGGGGGTCCGTAATTTTGTGATGAGGGAGAGGGGATCCAGAGGTGTGACGTCACACTTTTTCTTTATAAAAAAGCAATGTTAGAAAACGAGTTTTAGCCGTTATTTCGCGTTTTAGAAAACTTTTAATAAATTGTCGTAGGAGTTGATTAAAATACTCTATGTTGACAGAGTTCTGACAAGATTTTGGAAAAAATATCGATGTTTTAAGAAAAATTCAACTGCAATTTTGAGGGGGGGGGGGTTGTAGGCTAAGGTGTGACATCATTATAGGGGGGGGGGGGGGTCTGGCTTTTTTTGACTGAGGGTGCGGGGAGGAAAAAATCGTCAAAAAAGCGTGACGTCATTTAGGCTATGTTAAACTTGAAAGCACGATAAATTATTAAGCAAATTTAGTATAAAAAAAAACTCCGTTAATAATACTAAGTCTAGTATATGCTTATTTTCATTCAAGCTGCATTGTGTCCCCACTTCAAAAAATACACTACAAAAATTGGCAGAAAGCGTGTGTCAATTGAAAAAAAAAAATTATATTAGTACAGAAAGAGCCTACAACTGTAACAGCTTCCATACCGATAGTGATGACATTATTTTTTTTAAATATTGTTTGAGTGATCTTTTGGCGGTTGCTCAAACTGAGCACAGAATGATTGCCATTTTTATTCTAACAAGGTCAATCTAATAATACCCTACCAAACTTTGCAATTTTGGTACTTCATAGTCATATATTTAAAGTTTTTTAGCAACTCCAGCTTAACCCATGTTTACGTTTGACTTTTATTGTTGGAAGCAAATTTTAATTTCTTTTCTGGCAAAATACGCAGAAAACCTCACTTATTCTTGAATTAAGCTGTTTTAAAAATTGATATGTATATTATCCAGTACCAGTAAATAGCTGCTGCTGTACCTAAACAATACTGCGTCTTAAAAAAAGCTTCTTGATAATGAATTTAATTAATATGCATTTTGTTCTTTACAGTCCTTCAGGGAAACTGGTACAGATAGAATATGCTTTAGCAGCAGTGGGTGCAGGTGCCCCATCAGTAGGGATTAAAGGTAAACCAGCCTTTTTGAACAGTTTGTGTGTTCTGTGGCTTGTACTGACTTTCTGGCATTTGTTTCTCAGGTATGGTAGTTGCATTTGATGCACAAGACCTTATCAAGTTTTAAATGAGATAATATTATTTATTTTAGCCACCAATGGAGTGGTGCTGGCTACAGAGAAAAAACAGAAGTCTGTACTGTATGATGAGCACAGCATACACAAGATTGAGCAAGTGACCAGAGGCATTGGAATGGTGTACAGTGGTATGGGCCCTGACTTTAGGTAAGTTTATAGGTCCTATTTTTTTTAATACATTTTAGTCTTAACCCTTAAAGCGCGCAAAGCCACGATCGTGGCGCGCGCTTTAAGGGTTAAGGAAAAGTAGTAATCTGTTCAGTAAATTTCTAGATAATTTGTGATCATGTCAGAGCAGTATGGAAGTTATGTTTAGTATCTTTGTCAAAATTTTCCATTATTTAAGTGTTAAGTAAAAGTTTAGTGTAAGCCTACATGCTCTCTATATTGTTGTTGGGGTGAGTTCATTTTATGTCATTGTTCTAATATCTCTATGTTCAGTTCAGCATAAAAACAGCCAAGCTACATATAAAAAATACCCACAGATACTGAATTACTCTGTCTATGAACTTAAAAAGTAAAATTCATTTTTACATGTTATAATTAATGCTCAACACATGTAAACTTATATACATTGTATAATCCTTCACTTAAATGTTTTTGTTGTCAGGGTCTTGACACGAAGAGCCAGGAAGTTAGCCTCACAATATTTTTTGACCTACCAAGAACAAATACCAGTAGACCAGCTTGTTCAGAAAGTGGCTAATGTCATGCAAGAATTCACACAATCTGGGTAAATATTGTCTCTTCTAGCATGTTTTGTTGACCAAAGTATCTTCAGGAAGTAATTGCAGATGTTATTAAAAAATATGTTTATTTTGTATGCTAATTTTAGCCATTTTAGCATATCTCTGTTGATCATTTTAATGTTTCTGTTTGCTTTTTTATATATTTTACTGTTAAATCTACTGATAAATCTTATTTTAATAACTGGTTGTTTTATTTTTAACTTATGACAGTGGTGTGAGGCCGTTTGGTGTATCTCTGTTGTTAGCAGGGTGGAACCATGATGAAGCTAAACCTTACCTCTATCAGTGTGATCCCTCTGTAAGTATCTTTTCTCTGTTCATTAGAATTTTTCTATAGAATGGTTCTTACATGACTAAATTATGTTTTTTACATTTGTTTAAAATATTTTATGTTTTGCTTGGGCTATATTTATGATTAAGAACATGTATAACAAGTTTGATATTTCATTTATTTTTTATAAATAGACCTTACTGAGGCCAAAGTTGTAATTTATTCTTTGAACTTGAACATAGGTGATGACATTTGCAGTATAATGATTCAAAATGGAAAGTGCATTTTTTATTAACTGTCTTTTTCTGCAGGGTGCACATTTTGCATGGAAAGCTACAGCCATGGGAAGAAACCACGTCAATGGAAAAACTTTCTTAGAAAAAAGGTAACAGCGTTTTCTTTAGTCGCAATGTTTATGATATCATGAAAGCATTATACATTGTTTTTAAATCTTTACTTAAACGTAAATTTGACTTACTTTCATTACAGATGGAATATTTTTCTAAACTCCCCTATTCATCATATTTACCAATTTAACATACTTTTTTCAACTTCCGTTTTATTCCCCACTGTTTACTTATATATTTTTTTTAATTCATCAACAGGTACAGTGATAACCTTGAACTTGAGGATGCAGTCCACACCGCCATCTTAACACTGAAAGAGAGCTTTGAGGGCCAGATGACAGAGGACAACATTGAGATAGGGATCTGTGACGTCAATGGTTTCAGGCGCCTATCTCCGTCAGAGATTAAAGATTATCTGGCCTCCGTATCATAAAACTATGTTGTAGTGAGAGTTCGACAGTTATATTTGTTTAAAGTTATTAATGGTTTCCATTTTCTATGTTGTGTAAGTATTTCAAGTGACGTTCATTTTTAAACATTCATACAGATTGTATTATAAATAGACTATGTAGGCCTATAAGAGTTTAAAACAAAAATGCATAAGTTAAATATCAACGATTAGGATCATATACAGTTTTAGAACCTAATATTTTTCACTTTTTAAAGTTCTTGCTTAATATCTGTGCACTACATTTAGAAAGCGTGACTGGTTTGTTTTTCATGTTTTGTTGAAAGCAGTTTATTTTGTATGCATCCTCAAATGAAGATAATTTTAAAAAATAAAAAACATTTTTGGTCACTTTTGTTTTACTAATTTACTGTTCATTTTACAAGTAGTGTGGATTACATTATCTTTACATATATCATAAAGCCAAGAAAATGTTGATCCCAACTTTGAATGCTCTTATGATTGTCAGGGATTATTGGATACATTTCTCAGAGATGTAACCATACGCTTCGTAAGAGGAAAATTATCCATTAATTTTTCCACAGAAAAGAATCCCATTCACTCATGGAATGGGATGGTTTGTTAATGTTAGTCTACGACTTTGTCATTGTGCCACGACTTAAAAATTATTTGTTGAAAGAGTGATCATGCAAGTTATAAAGATTGTCATTGACTGCGGGCAGTCAGTTTTTGTTGGGGAAGGGGGTTGGGTGGGGTTATCTGGCTTTTAATGTCTGTCACCTAAGACTTGCATGTAGACAGCAACTGTCACCTAAAACCTACACAGACAGTTGCTGTTATCAACAAATACTAAAAACATGCTGAAGCCTCCTACTGAAGAAGGCATTAATTTATTAGGAAATGGCCAACAGATTGTTTGGTCAAAATCTATCCAATACTTTTATTTATTACAAGTATTCAAGAGAATTTGTCCCCAAAACTGTGTTGATTAATAATTTAACATCAACAAATTCATTCTTCGTTGCTAGTATAATTTTTGTAGGTAGATAACCCAGTATTAAAAATAAATGTCACCTTAAACTGGGTTGTGTGTGTTTCTTCCAGGCACCTTTTGGCGTCGCCCCCCCCCCCCCCCTGAACGGAATAGAATTAATATAGAAAATATATACTTTTACCAGTGTCCACCCCCCTTCCCCAAAATTTCAAGTCTTCAATTGCCCTCCGCTCCCGGAGAAAAAGTTCTTTCGAGACACAGAAATAGATGAACTCTGCTCCACCTGCCCCGTTGACCAGAATACAAACTTTCTTCAGAATTGCTGGTGGTCTAATAATGTTTGAAAAAGTTTTCATTGAAGTTGTCAGGAATTTTATTTTAAAAAAAAAACAGTTTTGAATGACACCAAAATGTAGTGTTACCGGATGACGCGAGCAGTATAATAGCGGTTGATGACACTGACATGTGACATTAGGTGATATCATGCACGATGGCATTTGGTGACACTAGCATGCATTGGTTTTTGGTTGACACTAGATGTCAGGTTTGGGATGATAGCCACATTTTATGGGAAACGGATGACACTGACGGAAACCACACAACGTAAAGGTAGCACTGAGGTATAACTATGTTAAACACGATTTTTTCAATTCAATAAATTGAATGTTGTATACATGAACTTAATAAGAAACAAGCGAATCAACCCCGTAGAGTTTTTAGTTTTGGTGAATATTTATGAAGTGCTGTAATAAGTGGTTATGATGCTGTAAGGTGAATGTTAGATTATCAATATTATTTAGAAGGGCGGACAAACAAGTATTACAGAATTTGATATGAAATGGGTTATGTTAACAGCCGATCTAATCGATCCCCCCCCCCCCGAACGAAAAAGAGTTTATATACAAGAGGTACTAGGCCTACACTTCAACCAGTGTCCACCCCACTCTCACGGAAAGTAAAGTATCCCCCCCCCCCACCCACAAGTATCAAGTCCCCCACCCCCTCCCTTCTCGGAGAAAAATATCTGGTT
This sequence comes from Physella acuta, assembly GCF_028476545.2. Lineage (NCBI taxonomy): Eukaryota > Metazoa > Mollusca > Gastropoda > Physidae > Physella > Physella acuta. Next base: position 396,294 of record NW_026732534.1, on the reverse strand, counting down.
GAAACACTGTATGTAACATTAGAACGGTGTGAGAATGATACAATTTTCGACTCGCTTTGAAAAGTGGGTGAGGAGGGGGTGAGCTGTTGGGGGGGGGGGGGGGGTTATAAGGCGGGCTATGCTGATGTAGAGATGGGAACGGCGTGGTCGGATGTTAAAGCATATCTGTACAATGTCCCCGAGTCCATCCTTCATACGCCAAGGCATAAACAGGCTAACTCTACTTCGCCTGCCCCATGTACCGTTAAGCTCGATCAGGTTCTTTATTTTTACTTACTGATGTAGGGAACTCCGTGTTCGTTGTTTAAGGAATTCGCTGTTGTGGTGAATTAGGGCAGTGGTTGGATTAGCTAATGTAGTTTTTTAAGCCACAAGAGTGACTTGGCTACATACATACAGAAAACAGTCCAGCCGTATTCCAGCTAAACAACGAACAAGCACAGAGGCGGAGGGTTGGGGGGGGGGGTGTACAGTATTTTCCCAGCGCTAATTAAATACGCACCGATTCTTATATTTTAAGGCAGCGATAAATTAAAGTAAAAAAAAAAAACGTCCCACCTAGTCAACGTTGGAGTCTTTATAGAACAGAAACTTTGTCCAGTCCAACATTTTCGTTTAATCTTATACGCCCATTCAGACTTCTAGAAGTGGGTCAATATTCCCATTATTTCAAAGCTCTCTTTGAAATACGACTGCAAAAATAAAAGTAATAATAAGCACATTTAAACTTTTTTTTTATTAGCAAGAAACTATTATCTTTGAAACGTGAATGTATAGAATTAATGTATATAATAAGAAAACAAAATGAACTATTTTAATTTATATTAAAAGTTAAACTAACCATGCATCTTTTATAACGGACGCTATTCATAACAGAATGGCTTTATAGTGTAAACACTCGTTGTATGCTATTGAAAGATCGTTAACCTTCAAACGAGCACGATTCACTTTAAAGCAGTTACGGTCCTTGGTGTTTTCCGCCGACATCAAAGAGTTCATATAAATTCTTTTTCGTTCAGGCGAAGCACGCCCCCCCCCCCCCCCCCCCCCCCCCCGGAAAAAATAGAATTATATAGAAAATATACAACAGTTGTCCGTCCCTTAAAATTTAGTCGTCGTCGTCCCCCCCCCCCCCCCCTAAAAAAAAAGTTTCAAGTCCCCCCCTATCCCCGGAGAAAAAGTCTGTAAGAAATGAGTGGACCAGAGCTGTTGTACTAGCACTGCCTATAAGATCTCTCTATATAGGCAAAACTCCTGTATATTGGGGGTAGTCCCTGCTCATTTGTTGGGGTCACTGATTACGAGTTTTAAGTTAAATAATAGCTGAATAAGAAATATATATATATATATATATATATATATATATATATATATATATATATATATATATATATATATATATATATCGGCTTCTCTGAGTAATTTTGGAGATTGTACAAATTGCGATTTATTTTGTACTCTCTCAGCCCGTTTCAGGCATCCTATAGAATGCGAAAAAAAATGTATGGTTTTTCACTTTAAATTGTGAAAAATAACGAATTTCTGGAAGGGGATAATAACATGGAGGTATTTGACAAAGAGGCAATGTCCAAGTCCAATTTTATCGGTATGTGTGCTGATATATTGTATTGTAACTTTTTAGGCCAACTAAGGGCTTAAACCTTAACATATATAGCACGAGTGGATACTAAATGCAACCCTAAATGTAGTTTTTCTATAAGAGCTTTCACCCGTGTCTATTTGTGAATGTAAGTAGCGGGGATGGAATAACACGTTTTATCTAACAATGCTTTGTATGAATACAAAAGAAAATAAAGGACAGTTTCACAATTTATCAACGAACACTATCAATAAATTCTGCTGTTATCGGTTTATAAGCCATTTTATAAGCCATATAAAAACGTAACCAAATATTAATGTTAACTACACTATGCTTAAACTTTTAAAGGAGCCATTTAAAATGTAGCTCTAACTGTAGTTCTAATTCTATTATAGCCTCTATATTAACATCAAACTATACTTTGCGTTTAAATGTAGCCAAACAAAAACGAAAAACAAAAATGAAATATTATTGCTATGCAGTATAATTCGGACAGAGCATTTTCGTTAGCTTTTTATTTGAACGTGAATGTCTGTCTATTAATGCCTGCAATCAAAAGCTCTAAAAAATGTAGTTCTCGAGTTATCAGACTTCCTCTTTAGTTCGTGAACCCATAGACATGTATAGAACATCATGGGTCGTGGTTTGATTGGAGTTAATGCCACAAATGTCGTCCATGTCGCGACAATTCCGTTTGAACAAAGGGCCGCTACTCCGTGAGAAAAGTTCCGCAACTCTTTAAAAAAAAACGTGTACATGACAAAACAGCGTCATTTCATAGAAAATGTATTGTGTCTTGGTGCAAATAACACACACGGGTTTGTGTGAAATGCGTGAGTATAAATAGACACTTGAACGTGACCCGTCGGATGTTGGCTAAATCCGACTTTATAACAATGGAATAAACGGATTTTAATATCAAGAAATCAATAAACATTCCGCTTAAATATTTTTCAAGACGTTAGCTCGAACGTGTTTTTCGAAACGTTCCTACATTTTGAAAACAAAAATTCTGTTTAAAATTAGTAATATTCTGTAGAAATACAAATCACATTGGTCACGCGATTTATAAATATACGTTAACGAGAAAAATGGCCCGTTGAGGAAGGATACAACGGGCGCTAGGTTGATAGTGCTGTCTATTTTCTCTAAACTAAAACCAACCCCCCCCCCCCCACACACACACACACCCCAAAACATGTCTACCGTCCCATTCAACAAAATATAATTATATACTTTTTCCAGTGTCCGCCCCCTCCCCGAAAATTTGTATGATCTAAAAATGCGACCAGTGTTTCTTTCAGACTTTTTCCTCCACGGAGAGGGGTGGGGGTACTTTAAATTTTCGGGGGCGGGGGTAGAATTTTCGGGGAGGGGGCGGACACTGGAAAAAGTATATAAGTTGAGCCACCACATCCCCCCCCCCTCCCCCACTCGCCCCTTCCTTCACACGATTCGGCGTATTATTTTCCTGTAATCATACGTCGTTCGTTTATTTGACTTTTGCTGTCAACATCCCCGCAGTCTAAAGCTCCAGCCAAACAGACTTATCTTAACTCTGGTCCTTCCATTCATAAAGTACATGACCAGTTTGTAAATCAACCGGAAATTAACCGCGGGCTGCGAATGTATTTACTTTAAATTATCGATTTTAGAATTATTTTTCAATAATATCGGAAGTTTAATGACAAATCGATATTTAGTTGAAGCTTGTTTTGAAAAATATAGGCCTAAACGTGCCGATTATTATTTATGTTGTTGTACAAACAAAAAATACGCCCTTTAATTATACGCTTTAAAAAAATACTTCAAATATTTAAAGTAAACAGAATACATTTCAAAATTTAAAAAAAAAAAATTTAATTTAATTTTTCGAAAATATTTTCGATGTTTTATTTTAGGCCTAAATTGAATAGTGCATCTTGTATCCTATGTAGTATGTATTTAAACAATATGAGAAAGTACTCGTGTCAGTTTATTGTCATATTGCCTATTAATAAACTAGGTATGAGTGATGTATGTGTACGTGTAAGCGTGGATGTGTCCATATATGTATAGTTAAGAGCCTGTATATGTGCATGTATGTATGTCAGTATATGTCCGCCTGAGTGTCTGTGTGTCTGTATGTAATGTAAATGTCTTCAGCCACTGTGATTTGTTAGACATAATACTTAAGTTAGAAGGAGAGTTATTTGTCTCAACAAACGTACGAACAATTACTAAATGTATACCTGTTGTACAGAAGTTCACTTCACTTGTTCTTGGAACACAATTCTTTTCTGTCTAATTTGTAGGCTGTAGAGAACAAACAGGTGAGTTTTGAGTAAAAAATTTGTAAAATACCATACACCCTTAAACCAAACTAAAACTGATATATATAAATATATTATATATATATATATATATATATATATATATATATATATATATATATATATATATATATATATATATATATATATATATATATATATATATATATATATATATAATGGAATATTGTTTATCAAAGTGCTTTTAAAATTGGGATAAATTTAATTGACTGTTTTAAATATGCGCATTTTAGTATTGAAAATAGTAAAGTATTTTTTTTAAACGATAACCCAACTGTAAACATTGAGACCTATTTTAAGGTGACAACAATAATTCAATTACAGCTATTTTTGGTCAACTATTTCTTCGATATCCAAAAATAGCATGGACCACTTCAGCCAATATTGAAACAAAAATAGCATTTAATTGATCTTTTATTTTTACCTCACGACTATTATTTTCCTACAATAGACGATTTATAGTGCCATTTATTTTTCCAAATGAGGTCGAGGGTGGGTGATGGGAGTATTTTTTTTAAAGAGGTCACAGAATACAGAATACAAAACTTGTTTAGATTATGTTTGCTCTCCCTCTCTTACACATACACATATACACACACACACACACACACACACACATATATATATATATATATATATATATATATATATATATATATATATATATATATATATATATATATACATATATACACATGTGAGTCTAATTATGCCGTTGATTGCCAAAATGAGTTCCATTCAACTCGTTGGAGGTTGATTATTTTTTTAGATGATATCACTCACTTGATACTTATTATCAAACGAAGATGAAGATAATGAAATTGTTTGATTACGTTTGCAACTCTACCTTGTACAAAAAATATTAAGCAACGAATTCAACTTACAACATTTTTGTTTGTGGGGAAAAATAACTTTAAAAATACGATAGATATTTTGAATGAGGGGAGTAAATAAAATTTGAACGCGTTTCTTTTTAAACAGGCTACAATGTGGGAGGGGGGGGGGGGTAATTCATTTTCTATTGAGCGACAGGGTTTATGGGCCCTAGACATCCTTTGCTTCGGGGTTAGACACTATATTTACATTTTAAATAGAATAAACAACCTAATATATACTACATTCCAATGATTATTTGAAGGTAAGCTATATTTAGCTGTTGTTTTTGTTACCAATAAACTTACGTTTAGAAAATAAAGTAAAAATATTAGGCCTACATAGAAAATTGAGCATAAAAGATTTACTTTGAGTAAAGTTGTATTACAAAAGTTACATGATTTGGTTGAGGGGCGAGTTATGCAAATCGTGTCCTGTCTACGCCGTAGTATTTGATTGAGAAGCGGGTGTGTGAAATCGACGAGCAACCAATCGTATTGAACAACAAATACGGCCCGGGAATAGTCTGGTATAAGTGAATAGCATTACTCGTTTTAGCTAGATCACTACTGCTTTTCAATCGCTACCGGCGGGCCAAGGGGACTAACTCTAACAAACTTATTTAAGCAGCAGACAAGTTAATATCGACAGAGCTCCGTTACTTTCACACTAATTTGCACCCGTGCATAAATCTTACGTCAAAATATTTTTATTTCTATTCGAACGTTCCCTTCTGAATTCGATTCACATTTTGTTATTAATTGTAAACACATATAAAAGGGATTTGTGTATATTATATTTATGCCAACAGTTCGCCGGAAAAATATCTTTGTAAACAGTTCGTTGGCCGGTCAAAACACTTGACGAAATCTCAGGACAGTTGGTAATCCGTTATATTTGCTCGATTCTCTCGCTTCTTGCGTCCAGATAAAGAGTTGTCACAGAGAGGAATAGATCGCTAGAAGATTAGAGATTTATTGCTTTTTGGATGGTGGTGTTTTTGAAACTAGTGCCAGGAGCTGAGTTGAGTTAAAGAGAGACAAGCTTGCCGAAGTGGAAGCGCAGAAGATACAGAGGTGAGTTAAATCTTGATCTAGTAATTATGTTATTTTAATTGAGTTATAGACTTTAATTAGTAGACATATAATGTATTCTGTAAATTAAAAAAATGTATATTTAGATTAGGTTTAGAACAAGGTTAGGTTTCTATTATTGTAAATAATATGTTTGATGTGATTACACAGCTAAGGGGATCGTCCATGAGTGATGTCATACTTGTAGGTGGTCCGTAATTTTGTGCCGATGAGGGGGAGGGGTCAGAGAGTGTGGCGTCACACTTATGCATTTCAAAAAAAGTCTGTTAGAAACTTGATTATAGCCGTTATTTTGCATTTTAGAAAACTGTTTTAATAAATTGTAATAAAAATTAACTAAAATTCTTTAGATGGTCGAGCTAGTCAAGATTTGAGAAACAAAAATAGTGTTTTGAAGAGAATCCAACTGCAATTTAAAGGGGGCGGGGGTCATTTTAGGCAGTGTTTCATATTCTCCGGCGGCGGGCACTTGGATATTTCGGTAGGGGGGGGTGGACTCAATTTTCCTGGGGGAGGGGGCGGACATTGGTAAAAGTTTATATGTATATATTTTCTATAAAAATTCTGTTTTGTTCACTGCGGGCGGTAGACGTTCTCCTGGGGGGGGGGGGGGGGGGCATATAAACTCTATTTCATCGCTAGGTCTAAAGAAGGGGCTTTTCTTATTTTTATATCTTGTGGATGTTTCACGAGAAGGCGGTAAGGTTAAGTTCAGGCTTTTTAAACCTCAGGCTTTTAAAACACCAATCTAACCTATTAAAGAGACAGGCTATATGTAACCACATTTGGCGCTGTACGGCTTTTTAAGGGTGGTCGCAATGTTGCGATGTCACGCTGACCTCATAACTGTTGTTTACATTCTATTTTCAACTTTGCCCATGTATGTATGTAGTAAATGTCAGGACTGACTGTCAAAGAATGTCACATAAATGACAGTTTCTCACTGTTCGGACAGTTCCCACAACGCCTTGTATGTGTGCGACCTTCCTCTGAATATGTTCACATGTAGGAAAAAGATACATTGAAAAGGGGAGGGGGGGGGGTTGTAATCAGTAGCGTTGGTAGGATATCGACTCAGGGATGGATGTTCCATACTTGGGGGGATGGGGGGGGGGGGCTGGTAAGATCAGGTGATGACATACTTTAAAATTTTAAAAGCAACGTTCGAAACTGAATTTTAGCAGTTGTTTTTTTTTTTCATTTTAAAGGATTGTAAATTGTAATAGAAATCGATTAAAATACTTAAGTTAAACGTTGTCAGACCTCAGTAAATATATATTTTTTTAAAACTGCATTTTTTGAGGGAAGTTGTTCGTGGGAGGTCATTTTAAATATAGAAGGTTTAAGTTTGGGATGATATGTAAAATAAGTAAAATTTAGTAGTGATCCATTTGGGCAGATGAAGTAGAGTTCATATGATAGTGTGGTCAGCACTATGCTTAGCCGCGTTTACCATCCCTAACCTGAGTTAGGTACTTATCAGAGCTGGGTGGACTCATAGTCTTTCCACTGACTTGAACCCGGATTCAAACTTGAGACTTTCGGGGTAACATTCTAGCAGTAGCGTAGCGAGGGGGGGGGGGGGCGGGGGGGGGGACATATGTCCCTGGGCGCCGACCTTAGGGGCGCCAAAATGGGTTGGAAAAATAGATTGAAAGGTTGAGGGGGGTGCAAATCGAAAGTTTGAGGGGGGTGCAAATGGAAATCTCGAGGGGAGGGGGGTGCAAATCGAAAGTTTGTCCCCGGGCGCCGGGAAGGGTCGCTACGCCTCTGCATTCTAGAGCTCTACTCCTAGGCCACGCCGTCGCACGACGATGGGGAGGGGAGGAAGTAAAGTCGTTTTAAAAAGTTTCACGTCATTTATGGATTATCCGTCGCCTGCCTTTTCAATTTTTTAAAAGGAAAATCTTAATGTGTGTTTGTGGTATGGTAAATCTCTTATCAATTAAATGACTCCACTCGATTTTCGGCGACCCTCTCTCCCCTTGCGTCACTCTTTAGGTCAACAATCCAAACCCTCCCTCCCCCTGAAACAACGTCACAAAGTTCTACACAAACTTCTTACATTTTTTTCTTTAAATTAAAAAAAAAAACAATAATCCTAACGAACTGAAGAATCTTATTCATCTTTCTTTTTTAAACATGAGAAATACTTTATCACATTTTTTGAACGCACCCCGCGATAAAAAAAAAACTGAGCCATATATTGAACTAATTTCCACAAACTTCCTACAATATGAAGTAAATTCACTACAAACCTAAAAAAAAAAATTCTTTAGTTTAACCTATTCAGGTAGAAAACTACGTATTAACCGGCAGTCAACAGATTAAAATATTCTGTCTGCTAGGGAGAGAGGCTTACAGGAAATCTTCCCGTTTGATTGATAAAGGTTGTTTTAGGGAAGTTTACCCAGCCGCCGGTGATTAGTACAACCTTGATTTATAGCAAACCAGGAAGTTTAGGGTTTTTTTTGTTTTTTTTTTGCTGATGTTTTTTTTTTCTCAGCACTAATCAACTGGTAGGGGTGGGTAAGACTATTTTAATGGGAAAGGGGGTATAAAAGAGTTTTGATGCGGGAGCGGGTGGGTATGACTATGTTTTGATGGAGGGGTATGACTGTGTTTTGATGGGGTGGGTATGACTATGTTTTGATAAGGTGGGTATAATTGTGCTTTGGTAGGGGTGGGTATGGCTGTGTGAGTGATAATGCAATATCGAGAAGCATTTGCCGGTGTAGGTCTGAAATTAAACAGCGTGATACTCTAATGTTTTAAAACTCAGACATGAGGGTACTTTAATGTTTTTAAACTCAGACATGAGGGTACTTTAATGTTTTAAAACTCACACATGTGGGAACTTAAATGTTGTAAAACTCAGACATGAAGGTACTTTAATGTTGTAAAACTTAGACATGAGGGTACTTTAATGTTTTAAAACTCAGACATGAGGGTACTTTAATGTTTTAAAACTTAGACATGAGGGTACTTTAATGTTTTAAAACTCAAACATGAGGGTACTTTAATGTTTTAACACTCAGACATGAGGGTACTTTAATGTTTTAAAACTCAGACATGAGGGTACTTTAATGTTTTAAAACTCAGACATGAGGGTACTTTAATGTTTTAAAACTCAGACATGAGGGTACTTTAATGTTTTAAAACTCAGACATGAGGGTACTTTAATGTTTTAAAACTCAGACATGAGGGTACTTTAATGTTTTAAAACTCAGACATGAGGGTACTTTAATGTTTTAAAACTCAGACATGAGGGTACTTTAATGTTTTAAAACTCAGACATGAGGGTACTTTAATGTTTTAAAACTCAGACATGAGGGTACTTTAATGTTTTAAAACTCAGACATGAGATTACTGATCGCCCGTGACAACTATGCCTCGATAAGATGAACAAGTTTGCAAGATGTTGACCGATTGTGATGAGAGGTGGACAAGAAGTTGACAGGAAATGGACCAATGGTCAAACGTCAGATAAAATATTTACAAGCCCGTAACAAGAATCAGTCATTATGTTGGCGATTGTGAAATGAGCCGTGATGTCGAAAATCCGATTTTAAAAATAGATATTGACAATAACATGAATAACAATTCAAATGTTAAATTTTATTTTGCCTCAAACACGACTACTTGCTTTGCAACGAATCAACATCTCAAATTAAGTACTAAGACTAATGTTTATTCGTGGCATTTGAAAACGACCGTATTTTATGTCGTTTTGCTAACGGTCGTAATTTGAAGTTTTATTTATTTTGTTCATAACATTTGGCAAACGATAAAATATCTAAGTTTTACGTTTTTCATCATGTTGTTTTCTAACGATTTTAAATCCAAGATTTACTTTTTTTTTCACAAACAGTCGTAGATCTAAGTTTTATTTTTTTTAAACGAGGAAACGTTAGAGATAAAAACTTCCATAATACATTATAAACACATGTGGAGGGGAGCTACTTAGCGAGAGTGTGGGGGTGGGTGAGGTGTGGTAAAGCAATATGATAAACGACATTCAACCATTTTGACCTACACCTCGTTATCTAGTGTTGTATAAAAATAGAATTCTTTAATTCGACTTGGTGTGATTTGTATCGATTTAATGTTTGTTATCTTCACGTATTGACATTGGGTTGGTGGTGTATGGGTGTAGAGTGGTATCTATATGGGTGGGTGGGGCAGAAGGGGGGGGGGAGTCGGTATAGAGGGGAGATCGATTAGCATTAAGATTTTAATGGAAAAATATTTATTTTAGTTTATTTGCACGACTTGTGGTGGAAGGGAGAATCTATGGAGGGTAGGGGTAGTCAATATCGGGGGTGGGGAGGGGGGAGAATCTATGGAGGTGTGGTAGAGGTAGTCAATGTCTGGGGTGGGGGGAGGAGGGAGAATCTATGGAGGTGTGGAAGGGTTAGTCAATGTCTAGGGTAAGGGGGGGGGGGGAGGAGGGAGAATCTATGGAGGTGTAGTAGAGGTAGTCAATGTCTGGGGTGGGGGGATCTATGGAGGTGTGGTAGGGGTAGTCAATGGGGGAGGGGTGGGGGAAGGATCTACGGAGGTGTGGTAGGGGGAGTCAGTCGAGTGTGGGGTGTGGGGGGAGAATCTATGGAGGTCTGGTAGGGGTATTCAATATCTGGGGGTTAGGGGGGGGGAGAATATAAAAGTATAAAGATATGTAGAGAAAGATTGTTTTTTAGTTTTTTCTTCCAAGAATAAACTACAGACAGCAGTTGCTTAATTTTGGACTTTTCTCTCCGAGATGGGTATAAAGCCTCATCTGCCCGGGGATTTGAACTCGGGATTTACCAACCATGAGCTTTACCGACTCGACAACGCCGACCTTTGCAAATATCTGAATTATCATGTATAAGAGATAGGATATGTAATAACGTAATATCAACGTGTCTATTTTGACGTATGTTGTCTACTCTAAATTATATCACACTTTTAAGAGGATGGAGGGGGTCAGACTTGTGGATTTTGTGTTATAATAAAAGTGTTTGTGTGTGTGTGGGGGGGGGGGGGGGGGTCAGGTAATGTGGCGCAGCTTTTATTAAGTAATTGTCACACACAAAAAAACAATGAGAAACACAATAATTATCATTGAAATGGTGGGGGTGTTTGTGTGTGTGCGTGTGTGTGTTATTTCAAGGTTAGGGACGGGACCATGGTGGTGGAAAAACTGGATCAATGTGCATTACCTCTATATATAAATGACCCCTATGTAAAACTATACGTATTACCTATTTAAGTTAGCAAACCTTGTGTGGGACCTAAGTGGCAAGATATTTGTTTACGCCTCCGCTGTATTCAAAATATAAAAAAAACACCTTTCAATTGATCCTCGTATTTAATCAAACTCGTTACATTTAAACATGACATAACAGGAAACACGATGAACTAATATCAATACAACGCCCACGCTGAACTTCTTCACCTTTACAACATGGCCACTTGATAAAAGGGTTCCCAATAGCCCAACCCGTTGAGTGTTGTGAGGACTTAATCGACTAAATAGACACCTATTTGGCTATTAGTCAGTTTAGGAAGGCTTTCCGTGTGCGCTGGTTGGGATTTATAAAGGCTATTTACGAGAAATTGTGTGCATAGATTTTCTTACTTTAATTTGAATAGCTTTTAACAATTATACAAAATTATGTAGTTCAAGAGGTAGATCTAGTTATGGTACATTAAAAGAAATGCGTAGTTCTTATTAAAAGACAGAGAAAAAATAGCTTTTAATAATTATACCAAATTATGTAGTTCAAGAGAAGGATCTAGTTATGGTACATTAAAAGAGAAATGCGTAGTTCTTTTTAAAGGAAAGAGAAAAATAAATATTTAGGGGAAACCATGGATACTTTAAAAAAATATTGTAATTGACGTGTTATACTGCATTATATATATATATATATATATATATATATATATATATATATATATATATATATATATATATATATATATGCATATGTGTACGTGCCAGAGGCGTAGCGATGGGGGGGGGGGGGGGTACATATGTCCCCGTGCGCCGACCTCAGGGGGTGCCAAAATGGGTTGTAAAAACAAATGAAAATGTCATTTTAACTGCATTTTTGCAGTTTGAGGCGGGTGCAAATCGAAAGTTGGAGGGGGGTGTGCAAATCAAAAGTTTGAGGGGGGTGCAAATTCAAAATTTGCTCCCGAGGGGGGCGTCAAATTGAAAGTTTGTCCCCGGGCGCCGGGAAGGGTCGCTACGCCTCTGGTACGTGCATAATAACAAAACATATGATCTGGCTTTGTAAGTCTAGATTAATTTTAAAGTTGCTAGCAGTGAAAATATAATAAAAATATAAAATCGCTTTCGTATCAAGGTTATATTTTTATTATTTGCTTAGCGGTTATAATGTGTTTGGGTTACCCCTGTTCTCCATATTTACTTTAAGACGCCTGTAATGGCACTTGTGGTGAAAGAGTCATTTCACGTTATTCACGTCTACCAAATAGTGCAGCTTTTCACAGATACTGCGGGTAGTGTACAGGTCACGTTTCGATGAACTTCAGCAGACGTGACCTGAGAAGTTCCAGAGTGTCCTGTGTAACCTCTAGGGTTCAACCAAGTTCAACCAACTGTTTGTAAGGGGGTTATCTCGGGGGCTTATCGTAGGGGTTATCGATGAGATTATAACATAGGGGGGGTATCGTTAGGGATAACGGTAGAGGTTATCATAGGAGTTGTGTTTGGGCTTTTAGGGTTAATCATATGGGTTGTAGGGTAATCATGGCATAATTAGGCCTATGTTATTAAAGCAGTTACATCGGCTAACGAATTGTAATATAAACATAACAACTGACTAAATTAAACTTATGAAGGCAAAGATAGAAAAAGGCGTTCTTGCTCTTCTTGTTCAGTTGAATCCCCGCCCCTGTTGTTTTTCTTAGTCGTTTTTATTGCTTGTGTGGATTGTGTCTTGTAAGTAAATTACAAAAAATGTAGAGGATAATTTCCTGAAAGTATGCTTCACATCAGAATGTAGAATCTGGTTTATTTTCTTGAATTACGCTTAGTATTAGCTCGGTGGGGAGCAATGATTGAGGGTGGGGAGCAATGATTGAGGGTGGGGGTAGGAGCTGATACGTGGGGACAGTGGCGTAGGCAGGGGGGGGGGGGTTAGGGGGGGGTCATAACCCCCCCCCCCCCCCCCATAGACCCCTCGGTATATATATAAAAAGTATGAGGGGGGGTGCAAATCGAAAGTTTGAGGGGGGGGGGGGGTGCAAATCGAAAGTTTGAGGGGGGTGAAAATCGAAAGTTTGAGGGGGGGGGGGTGCAAATCGAAAGTTTGTCCCCGGGTAAAAATTGGACCCCCCCCCTTGAGACGATCCTGGCTACGCCACTGCGTGGGGAACAGTCTTGAGCACAGGTATCGAACTTATCAAATCTGAGTTAAAGCTTGCGTTTTACCACTAGACCACCTTATTCACTAACATTACTTCCATCGCCACCTTCTCCCCGCTTATAGTTTTCTTTCAAAGACAATCCATATGTTTTAAAACTTGCACAGAAGAAGAAAATCAATGGCTGGTCAAATAATTTAACTTTATAAGAAAAACCATTTCAAGTTCATAAATTACCTGAAACAAGGCTGTAGTCAGAAAAACGGGGAGGTAATCATAAATTAGAAAAGTCCTTGACAGATTTTTTTTTTATTATAAGACATCCAGGCTAGAACATTCTCTACTATCTTTATTGGACTATCTTTATAGTTGACTCCAGATACAAGACAATCACCGGGAAATGTTTAATTAAACCTGGAAATATTTATCAGGAACGAGTTCGGTGTCTATTTACTTTAGGAAATGTTCCTTAGACATTAACTTCCGACGTCGGTAAGACGTGCCAAGGTTAATGTGTAATTATGCCAGATCAATTATGCAATCAATATTCCAGGAGTAGTCGAGTGGCTATCTTTTTAGGTCAGTTGCTCCTAAAGTAGGGGGTTTGATTTAGGGGACGAATTTGCGGAGTGGCACGGTAAGCCGAAGGGATTTGGGTTAAGCCGGGGTTTCTTTAAGCATTTACACGACACCCCCTTCGCACACTCCCCTCAAAATGTGTGTAGTAAATGGTCCAACAGTGCGGCTATGTCGTCATCTCCCAATATACCAATCAATTCTCCAGTAAACCATCTCTTTCTCAATACACCAGTCCATTCCCCAATACACCAACATATTCTCCAATACACCAGTCCATTCTTTAATACACCACCCCATTCCCTTATACATCAGCCTATTCCCCCAGACACCAACATATTACCCAATACACCATCCCAGTTCTTAATACATCAACCTTTTCCCCAACACACCAACCTTTTACCAACCTTTTACCCAATACACTAATCCCATTCCCAATACACCATCCCAGTTCTTAATACATCAACATTTCCCCGAGACACCAACCTTTTACCCAATACACTAATCCCATTCCCAATACACCATCCCAGTTCTTAATACATCAACATTTCCCCAAGACACCAACCTTTTACCCAATATACTAATCCCACCTCCCAATACACCATCCCAGTTCTTAATACATCAACATTTCCCCAAGACACTAACCTTTTACACAATTCACTAATCCCACCTCCCAATACACCACCCAATCCCCCACAACACTAAGCCAATTTACCCAGGCATGGAGTATTGAGCCTAACGAACCAGCTCGTATTTCTGTACTCGGCACGTTAAATGTGGTCAAGGTTCGACTCGAACGGTTTGTTTTGTTAATTGATTAAGTCTGGAATCCCATAATGCGGTGCCGTTGTTTTTGTTCTGATTAGCGCATTAATGTCATGCTGGATTAGCTAGATCTGTATTATAACCAGGTAGATTAGTGGATTAAATATTTCATTCATAGCAGCTACAACAGTTACCAAGGGTGATTGAAGCATACGATGTGTGATAACTCATTCACGTCTTTAAAATAACTAAAATGTAATTTAGTACTTGGAAGGCATACAAGAAAAACTACCCAATTATTATAATATTTTAGTAAAATTTAATTAAGTATTAATCAAATAATCCTTAAGGACTTAATTAGGCTTAGCTCCCAAGCTTAGAACCGCAATTAATCGAATACAGAAATTCAACACATACTCGCTCACACATACACACTTGCGAGCACACTGGCTCACACATACAAACTTCCTAGCACACTGGCTTACACATACAAACTGACTAGTACACTGGCTTACATATACACATGAGCACACTTGCGAGCACACTGGCTCACACATACAAACTTTCTAGCACACTGGCTTACACATACAAACTGACTAGTACACTGGCTTACATATACACATGAGCACACTTGCGAGCACACTGGCTCACACATACAAACTTTCTAGCACACTGGCTTACACATACAAACTGACTAGTACACTGGCTTACATATACACATGAGCACACTTGCGAGCACACTGGCTCACACATACAAACTTTCTAGCACACTCGCTAACACATACACACTTGCTCACACACTCGCTCACTCGCTCACACATACAAACTTGCTAGCACTCTTGTTCACACATACAAACTTACACACACCAGATCCTTAAAATGGTGTACAGACTCGGACGAATTCTTTAAGGTTTCAGATTAAAATAAACTATTTGCATATTTCCACGAAATCGCCCAAATTGGACCGGGATTAATTGTCCGATCAATACGTTTTATTGAGCAAGTGTACTTTCCCATAGGAATCAAATATCCTGCGTCCTACATTCGGCTGTTAATTAAATGCCGATCAGGCTGATTACGCCTGTTTATGACTCCATGTTTTCTTGGGCTCTGGCTCTCGTCCTAGCATCACTAATTAGGCCATCGATTGTGTTGTATGGCACAAGTTAGTGAAGCAATAAATGTTACCTGTGCATTCTTATAGAAAGACAGCCGACGCTTAAGTGTTGGGTTTGCTCACACAATCACAAGAGCATGGATAGATGTATTATTATGTTATTTTAATAACCGGTAGAGCTTTTGTTTACACTGACGTGATATATTCAAATAACTGATTAAATTAGAATTTTCTTACGTCCTTGATTATGTTTAAATATATCATTACAAGACATGTAATGTACCCACAGCTAAAATCTATTTAGTTACTAGCAACATAGGGGTCGGCATGGTCGAGTCGGCATGGTCTCGAGTTCGAACCCTCGGGCAGATGAGGCTCGTTAGCTGGGGACAACGCCAAAATCAAACAACTGCTGCCTTGTAGTTTGTTCTTGGTTGGACAAATGCTATGGAAGCAAATCCAAAACGAAAAGCAGGCTGACATCGGAGTCAACGGCCTCATTGGCGCATATCCAGTTGACATGTGTACTTAATTGTGTTGGAGGGGATTACTTCCAACACTAAAATTAAGAGCGACGAAGAAGAAAGACTAGCAACATAACACCTTAACCCGATGCTTATACAACTGAATATTAAATCTTATAGTATAACACTTCCAAAAAAGCACTAACATAACTCTTAAAATCCCTGTGTCATTTCTTTTTAGCCAGGAACTGTGATGCGATTAAACCAATTTCGATACTTTAAATTGACGGTGACGTAAAATACCTTAACACTAGCCCTAACCCAAAATCTACTTCTTCTTAAAGTCAACAGCCCAAACGTAGTTTTTCTAATTAGGTTTGGTTGCGTTTTAATCCAAGGCATATACAGTGTTTCTTCCAGACTTTTTTATCCGGAGGGGGGAGGGGCGGACAACTTTTTCCGGGGGGGGGGGGTTGGGGTGAACACTGGTAAAAGTATATGTTTTATATATAAATTCAATTTCGTTCGGGGGGGGGGGGTGGTAGACTTTCTTCCCCCGAAGAGATCCCTGGAAGAAACTCTGGGCATATGATATCGAAAATAACCTGCGAGAAGATTTTTGTCTTAATTAATGAAGACCAATCAGCTGCTACAACCACGCCATCTTTCTCTTCCCCCCCCCCCACCCCACAGATCGCCATGGAGCGCGTCGTGACCCAAAAGCAGCACTCGGTGAAGATTCTAGAAAAAACGTTGATCGATTTGAACATGCAACAACGCCAAAGCGAGGCCAAATTTCAGAAAGAGCTGCGCGACCTTGGCCTTGACTTATCAAAGCTGCAAAAATCAACTCGAGATTTCGATGAGTTCTTGCAAGGTATTTTTTTTTATATTATGTCATTAAATGTCAACTGTAGTGGTAAACATAGATGTCATTTGTCACCAGTTACTTTATGGTTGGGAGAATATCTCTTTCAAGTATTCCTTAGAGTTTATGTTAGTTTTAATATACATGTCTTTCATTCAACATTTAAATTTTAAAACTAGCATTTTTTTCGAGGACAAACTAAATTATTGTAGATGAGAGATCAGGCTTATAGAACTGTGGGTTTTTTTTAAAAAAAAATGATTTTAAAAACCCCAAATCCCCGTCTCCCAAACAAACTTTCAAAAAAAAAGCTGTATATATATTATATATATATATATATATATATATATATATATATATATATATATATATATATATATTTGGTTCAACGTCGTTTAAACATTCAGTTAAAAGGAAACAAAGTGCTTATGGGGATCAAATTTTATATAAAAAAAATATTTTACAAAGTTTTTAATAAAAGAGTGGTGAGTCAATCAGACACCCCCCTCCACCCCCTTTTTTTTTTATCTATCTCCTTTAAGAAAAAATATGGGAGCGGCAAAATTAAGAACCTGTGATACCGATAGTGAAAGTCAACAATGACGTTGCCACGCCTCGCATTTGTTTTGGCAACTCCAAAAATAATCAAATTAGTTTCAAGCCGTTCAAGTGGGTTTTATTTTTGGACACCTGCGAGTTACGTTACAAAATACATGTTCTATTTTCGGCCTCGAGCATTCCCAAAATGGCGATCACGCTGTGATGTAAATGGGAAGTAGAAAATTCGATCACGTGTCTGATTGTCATCGAGAACTCCATTCAAGTGTCAGGAGACATGCGACAAGTGGCTAAACCAATCGATTTATTCGTTTCATTCAAGCACACTTATCGTTTAGTGTTACGTAAGGGGCAATTACTCTATACTTCCACAGGTTACTGTTTCTTTTTTTTCTATTTATGTTTGAATTGCCTGCTCTTCATTTTTTCACGGCTGACTGCACTTTACGTCTGCATGTAGATTTATAAGTTGTTTATTCAATCCTGCGACTGTGTATAGACCTACCTGTAGAGTTTTTAAAACTTAAAGAAGTAATTTTTATTTAATTGAATAACGTAAGTTTTCTATTTTTAGATCCCAACCCGACACCAAGACCTTCCGGGAGGAGGAGTTCACTCCCTTACATAGAGGGCAACTTAAACATTCCCTACCCAATAGATCCATCCGGTTCGCCGCGGAGCAGACGTAGGCTGAGTATTGCCACAGTGCCTGTCATTCCCCAGCAGGTGACGGGTCAACAAGCAAACGATTTTCCCGTCAACATCAACAACCTAATGGAGAAGGCCAAATCGGCATCGGTGAAAAGGGGAGGTAAATCCGCCGACGGTGAATACAAGCGAGGGGGCAAACCAAACAAGGACGCTAACTCTGGTAGGGAACGCAAATTATCGTCAGAGGTGTTAAAAAATAATGTCGACGGTAAACAAAATTTTAAACTTGAAAAACAAACGCCCAAAGGTGCAACCTCGCCTGCCGAGGGTCGTAATGACGTCACGGACATGACGTCAGCAGAGGAAGTAAACTCAGATTTTGCAAAACAAGAAACGTTCGACGTTCCGGATAAAAGACGAATCAGAAGACAATCTGAACCCGCAATTAGTCGGGTTTTTCTATCCACACATGAAGAGTTCTCGTCAGCTAAGCAGCATAACGGTACAGAATCAGAAGACTTGAAACATTCGATCAAACTTAATTTACCATCGGATATTGTGGCCGAGGAAGAAGAAGACGACGAGCTGAATAGAGCCAACAGTCGTACGAACGGTCAAAGCCTCGATATGGCTACAACGCGCTGTGCAAATGAGGAGACTGCTAAAATCAAGGGAAATCACTCTAAGTTACAACAACAGAACTCTATAAATGGGAAATCGCGGAATAAAAGTACGCAGAAAGTATTGAGTAACCACCGACCCAGGCGTTTATCTGAAGGGGATATTCTGAAGTTCGCGCAAGTTTTGACAAAACAAGAACTAGCCAGAAACGGACGAAACAATGGCTACCAGAACGCAGTGCGGGATAGTCAAGAACTGATGTGGGATTCAATCAGAAGGTGTAGGTACATCAGGGGACATAATCCACCGGAGATGACTGAACCAGGGGACATAAATCAGTTTGTTTTTGGGAAGAGCAAATAAAATCTGCTTGCCTTCATCATTTCGTTGAAAGTAAATACTACGATTTTTTCCGGTCTTGTTTTTTGTGCAAACCGTCAACGGAGTTGCCTCATTGTCAACCGATTGGTTGTTTCTCTCTTATATTAAAGAAAACCAAAGATAATGAAATATTTCTTGTCTACAAATTGTATAATAAATGATGTCTATATACTTAGTATATACTTAAATATTGCAAAAATATGCATATTTCAGTTCTCACATGAACTATTACTGCTATGATAAAAAATTTCTTTGGTCACTTATGGTTGTTATATACAATTTTATAATTACTTCATTAACCAACCGTAAATTAAAGGAAATGCAGTTGGAAAGGTTGACTCTCGGTGAATATACGAGTTTATATCTGAGTGTAAAACTTATTAGCAGCTCTTCCTAGAGTCATCTTTGGGTCACTCCTCTACAGTGGTAAACTGGAGTGTCAAGGAACCTGGGAAAGCTTTGGGTCACTCCTCTACAGTGGTGGACTGGAGTGTCAAGGAACCTGGGAAAGCTTTGGGTCACTCCTCTACAGTGGTGGACTGGAGTGTCAAGGAACCTGGGAAAGCTTTGGGTCACTCCTCTACAGTGGTAAACTGGAGTGTCAAGGAACCTGGGAAAGCTTTGGGTCACTCCTCTACAATGGTGTACTAGAGTGTAAAGACACCCTAAGGAAAACTTTAGGTCACTCCTCAGCAGTGGTGGACTGGAGTGTCAAGGTAGCCTAAAAGTACTAGAGAGCAGTCTTATCTGACACCAGTACTGCTGTCTCACCAGGAAAGCTGCAATGGACTGGACACAGTTCTTATGGCTCTGTGAATATCTTACCTGTTAATCATACTGACTTTTCACGGCTGTCTTTTTTTTTACTACTGATAGATGCATTATTATAAATGTATCTACATTATGTTTATATATCTACCTGCAGATTTTAATATTTCAGCTTTCACATAAACATGTTTTATATATTTTGTTTTCATATTGGTTATGGTTATTAAAAAATTATATAAGCATATACACATTTTCTTGTTATACAAGTGTAATAAATAAATGACAACAAGTGTTATTTTTAGTCCATTTATTATAGAGATTATTTATAGCTCAAGTATTGAATCAATTATTACAATCCAAACACTGCGTTCAGCTCAGCATTCAGACAACTCTCTACTACGGGTCCACCCAACGTATGTGTATTTAAATTAACAGTGTACGTGACAAAGGTTCTTACATTGGTGGAACAAACAAAAAAAAAACAACAAGTTTACTAATGAAATAAATAGAAAAATGAATACTCAACATAAACTGAGACAAATGAATAAGCACTGGCAGATTTTAGAATGATGACTCGCAGATTTTAAGAAATGAAGTTAAAAGGACTGGCATAACGCAATCATGGACGGGGGGCCTGGTGATCAGCATCTAGCCAAACAAAAAAAAAAAAAAACAACCTACACTGAACACAAGCACTAATATCCACTTGGTACAATAAAAAAAATTTTTAACCTGAAGAGAAATGATTCAGCAAACACTGTATAAAATAACACCAGCACGGACTAAATGAGCTGAGTAGAAGTTACATTAAAAAAAATACATGACTTGACAGTAAAAATAGACAACTGTAGAACATTATAATTTTAAAAATACCCATCATTCTGTATAATAGTTGTGTCATTTATATTTTATTTTTAAAAATCAATAGCATTATTATTATAGCATTAAGATTATGGAAAAATATTGTGATGTTCTGAGTATTTTAAGATCATGTTTAATTGCTTCTCAAAAAAAGGAATGGGGGGGGATGTAAAATAAAATTTTTAATCAAATATGTTTGATTTTTAAAATAATCAGCATCAACCATTTTTAAAATAATTAAGACCGAGTTCCCAATTGTAAGCTGGTAATGATGACAACCCTGTTTTAATTAAGTAAGGGAGATGATAATTTGTAACAAAAGAAAAGACAACTATGTTTAAATTGTACATTAAAAAAAGGTATGAAACAAAGATTTTTTTTTTACAACCCTGTAACCATTTTTAACAAACTAGAAAGATGAATACTCCCCCCAGCATTTTACTACTTTTTGTTAAAGCAATACAGAAACTTAGAAATTCATAGCAAAAACTAAATGGTACTGCTATGAGATCAGGTTTAACAATAAAATTGTTATATTTACAACAACAAAAATAAGATTGATTATAATTTTTAATTTTCATCTACACTTATAAATTACTTCATGTATAAAATTAAATTGTTTTACAGTAAAAAAAAAAGGTCACTGAAGATGTATAATTCTTAACAGACAGTTTAAAATTTGTATTAGTAGCACTCTTTATCAATGATACAAACGGTTAATTTGAATAAGTTATTACAGAGCTTTTGAAAAATTTCCTGAGATACTGCACAAAGAAGGATGTTAATTCTCACAAGATTCAAGGTATAAAAAAAACATCTAAATGAAGGCAACTTTCAATTTAACTTAATAAGATGTTGAAAAGCATGCAGAAAAAACTTATTTATAAAAAAGATAAAAACATAATTAGACAAATTATACAATGTAACTGCTTTGAAAAACCTACTTAATTTTAATATACAATTTTTCATCTAAAATAAAGAAAAGCTGTGTTTCCTAAAACAAGGAAGTCTGTTTACCCTATGTGACAAAGATACATTAGAGAAGGTGCATGGGGACTTGAGGAACCAAGAGAAAGTTGTTAACTGTCAGCAATCAAGCGCATACATCCTAGGTCTCAGTCAATAGAAAAGTAAAATTCAGTCTAGTATTTTTTTTTCCAACTATTCTGTTGATCTAGTCATGTATGTTACTCACTCACAAAACGCTATCAAAAAATTAAAATTATTTATTAGTTACTACCTAAGTTATATAAAGAGTTAAAAATATGTCACACCAAAAAAAATATAATTAAAATATAATTTTGTGCGTTCATATTTTTTCCTAAAAGATATAAACTCACAAATTCACATACCATCCAACATAATCAGAACCCAGCCATCTTCTTTTAGAAGTATTTGTATGTTATTCCACTAAAAAAAACATATTTAAATACACATTCAGTTGATGTCAGGCAACATACATACAAACTGTTTGCATTGTGATTAACAATCTTCCTATCTTTCAACAACTACCCAGACATACCCTGCTGCCCACACACTCTGGTTAGTTACTGAACCTACATTCCTTTTATTAAGCCCACTACAGGTCTACAATATAAACTATGCATATGGTTCTATGTATATTCGTATATAAAATCTGATTCTGAGTTCAAGACTGTGTATGGACTAGCAGGGTTCCATTCGTTCTATCACATGGCGCAAAAGAGATTTCTTAAATCTATTATTACCAAATATATTCTCACTCGGTAGACACACAATGGATGCCTTAAAAAATTTTTACAGTCTAAAATAAATTATTCACGCCCAGCTTCCGTAATGTTAAATAATCAAACCTTACTTTGTAATCTTTCAATATAAACAGTGTACTAATATGGGAGGAACACCCTTTTACAAACTTGTTAAAGATGATAATACTAGGTTCAAGATCATTAATGCTTAGCTGGAGTTGATGGTCTGAATTTCGGCAACATAAGTCCAAATTTAGTCTCGATGCCGTCAAAGGTTGCTAGAGCCATGCGGTAGCCGCCTATATGGTCAGGGTTACGGGACAGCACTTCCTCCAGATGGACAGACTTGGCCTCTGATCCCTCAGGACGGCTGGGTAAATACAAGCAAAGTTTGTTCAGTCAATTACAGAATAGATTGGTTTTAAAACATGCATTTTTTAATATACATAATAGTTTTGACAACAGTTTGCTCAGTCAATTAGAGAATTGATTTAAAACATGCAGTTTTTAATATACGTAATAGTTTTGAGAACAGTTTGCTCAGTCAATTATAAAATATATTGGCGTAAAACATGCATTTTTTAATATACACAGTAGTTTTAACAACACAGAGGGATTTGAAATATGAGGCTGAACATTTAATATTTTTAATCTTAAAATAATATTACCATAATGATCTAATAAAATAATATATTGTTACTTATTAAAAATATTGACAAAACAGTGTCCTTTGGAATGAAATAATTGCACTTCAAAAATAAAAACATACAAGAAAACTACTTTGTGGTTTAATACTTACTTTCCTCCAAAATCAATGTAAAACACTCTCTGTAACAGCTCATATGTTAGCAGAGTCACACCAAACTGGGGCGAAGATCTGAACACTCGAGCTGTTGTAAACAGATAAAAAACAGTTAAATACACTTGCAGAATGTTATCTTTCATGTTACTCAACATTACAACAATACATTACCAATAGGCAATGAATATAACATCCTGATTTACAGACAAAAACATCATTGTAGAAATTAACAAATATTTTAAAAAAACAAAAATTTTTACTACTGAAATAAAATATTGAATCATTTAACTGATCAGCATAACGCACTAAAGGCCAATATTACAAGCATACAATATTTTCTGTAACCATCGTGATTCTTAAAATTTAGCAATAGTCTAATGAATAATAATTACTTATAGGAATACCAGCACTGTATGAAAGCTTTTTTTTACTAGCATTGTTACCATGATCATATCTGTATTACTAACATATTAAAAATCTGAATATTTGTCTTCAGAGGAAACAAACATTTAACAAACAACTTGAGTAAAAACTAAGAATACCTCAAAACTCTTAATACAAAACAATTTTAATACAATACAGATCATTTTAACTATATTGTACGGAATCTTTACCCAACTTATCTACAAATAATGCCTTTCCATAAAACCTAACTCATTAGTAAAATAAGGGAGATAATGTCTGACAACTTATCATTTCCATGTTTTTATAACACAAATTTATTACTAAGATTTAGATGTTAGAGGTGCTAGTCTGTTGAGAGTCTTATCCAAGAAGGCCTCCTTAACATTACTGATATTTTAAAAATTTGAAATTCTAAAAGTCAAATTTTTAATTCTAATATTTAAAATGACTAATAATATGTATGTTTCAAGATTTGATTCATAAAATTCAATGAAAAACTACAAAAATGCTGAAGTGCCATTCTCAATGAAAACAAGCTCAAAATATTTCTATAACTCTCTGCAGAATAAATTAATAAATAACAGCATGAAATGTAAGTTATTTTGGGGTCAAATTTTTTTGTTTTTTCTGATATTATATTTGGTAAGCAGAAATATGGTACAGGTTATTTCTGCACCATAGTCATACCATAGAAACACAATGACTAGTGGTGGTTTTGTCATGTTACATTTGGGCACCTTAGTTTAGCAACAATGACATCTGTCCCATTTAGTCATAATAGCAGCCAATGAGTTATGAATAAAGACACTGTTACTAACCTGGGGCTCCCTTCCAAAATGCTCCCATGCCTTCTTCTGCGTAAATTTTCTTAGCACAGTCTATAACACCCTTGTAAGTTGTCTGTCCTTTCCTTGCAGCCACCTGTAGCCTTGTCTTGATCACATCAGCAGGGGTGGGCAGGAATGCTGCCGGCATGCCTGTCAAAATTTTAATTTGTATCAGTCAAACAGTTTACATTGTTCTTCATTGTTAACTTTTTATAATTTTTTTATTTCCTGAAGAGTTTAAGACCAATTAGATAAGCTATTCTCAAGTTTCACTGACTTAGACAATAATGGCTTCAATCTAAATTTAATATTTGTTTTTGTGTAGTCACAATTAAAGAAAAAGTTAAATAAGCTGATAAGCGACAAATTCATGTTTTATCAAATGCAACACATTCTCCAGAGATTGCAGTACAAATCTTGGTTGGGCTACAGTTTTACCTGTACTATGTTTTGGGTGGCCTATATTATACATGATATACTAGTAGTGTTCAACATTCGGAATGTATCATTTTTTTTTTTTGAGTCACCTTAGCCAAGGGAAAACACCCAAAACACTGGTAGACAAAAAAATTAAATAAAAATAAAGTAGTAAGGGACACAACTCACCAGCTATTGTGGCAGAGAGTAAAAGACTACCAGGAGAGTTGTACCCATTCTCATCAGCAAAAAACTTTTTGTTGTGTGCATAGGCTGGGAAGTAGATGGCACTGAAAGGGATGTCCCTAAGGAAGCAAGCTTTGGATCCCTGCAAAATGGAAAAATGTCAACAGTTTTAGTACATTAGGTAAATTTAACCTTTTTTTTTTAACTAGCCAGGTATACATTACAGGATGGTGTGGTCAAGTGGTAGAGCATACAACTGCTAACTCAAAATTTTTGAGTTTGAATTAGGGTTCAAAACAGTAAAAGTGCTTGATGGGTACCCGAGTCACGTTAGAAATAGTAAAGGCAGCTGGGCATAGTGTTGACCACACTATCCCTTCATGTGCCGTGGTCACACAACTTTAGTTCACTTTCCTCTTAGACCGTAAGGTTTGAAAAGGAACTTTACTTTAGGTATACATTGTGATGAATGTGAGTGGAGATGATAAGATGTAAAAATGTCCTTTATATATCAACTGACTACAACCAAACCATTTGATACCAACTAACTAGATAAAACCTACAAAACCCCACCACTTACTTTATAGAGACCACAACATAAAAAAATGTCCTTTATACATCAGCTGACTACAACCAAACCAAATCAACTGACTAGATAAAACCTACAAAACCCCACCACTTACTTTATAGAGACCAAAGAATCCCAGCTCTTTCATCACACTAAGGGCACTGACCCTGGCCCTTCCAACAACTTCACCAGCCACCTGAAGGCGGATCTTCACAATCTCCAGTGGGTTGGTGAACACAACTTGAGAAGCACCAGCCTAATTAGAAAAACTCAAAAAACTTAGTACAATGATGATAAAACTCGGAAAACCAGGAAAAATAACTTTTTCTACATCTGGTTATGGTAAAAAAATTTTTAATTGGGCAGTCTTCATTATCTGATTAGTATGCCATTCAAAATATTAGAAATGACAATGTGGTCAAATGGTAGAGCTAATATATTGCTGATCTTAAAGTATCAAATCCAGTTCTCCTCAAGCTTTTAGAACATGTATACCTGACTAAAGATAGTGGGTCATTGTAAACCAAACTAACATTATATATACAGATAAACTTTAATACCACTGATTATTTTTAACATTGGGATTGAATGGGTATTTAAAATGGATTGTGGAAATTATTAAGTAATTTTAACCTTATTAATGAAATAAAGCACTGGCATATTACTAACCACACAATAATTTTGTATGCTAAGGTCAAAACTTGATGAATAAAATAGTATTATTTCTCTAATGGATTAAAATCAACATGAAGATTTTATTAAAAAATTCTCTTGACTTACCGTGCCACCAGCCACCATTTCAGCCCACAGTGGTAGCGTGCCATCTTTTTGGAGAAGTTTGTCACGCATGAGATCATTCATGGTCAGCTTGATGGCTTTCTCTGGCGCCACACCAACCAGCTGGGGTGCCAACCCACGGTACAACCCTAGGATACCCTCATGCCTAATAACCTGTAACAAACAAAGACTCGTATTTATCCACAACTACAACAGTTTTGAAAAACAGAAGCTGTTTTTAAACAAACTTACAAATGATCACAAGACCAACATATTGGAGATTTAGAAACCTTATTCAAGCTTGTGATATTTGAATAGTAATGATAACCTTTCTTTTCCAAACCTAACCCTTTATGTCATATGTGACCAAATTTTTTTCATGTGGTATTGTCTGATCCACCCAAAACTATGTTATTTTATGTATAGTGCATTAATGTCTGCTCAGTAATTGTCTTGCTGGTTTTTTTTAACAATATAGTGAAGATACTGTGGAAGCTGGTAATAATAAGTTTTGTTGATGTTTTCTTGTTCTTTCGCAAACTGTTACTTTTCTATTCTTATTTTAGAATTAACATTTTGTTTATAGAAGTTATGGGCTATGTAGTTAGTAAAATTATAACTATTTAAGATGCCCTGCTGATGATATCTGACTTAAATTCATCCACTTATAATTAAGACAATTATCAGAGATAATGATTTTTGTTTTAATATATGAGAAAGTTAGTTTTCTTTTTTTCTTTCATTTAAAAATATTTTTAATGCCTGGAGATTAAATAGCCTATATGTGTTTTTTAACTAAATTATTCATTTATTAAAAAAGCCTTTTCTTTTTTTACTTTCTTGTATATACGAAGTATAGAGAAAGTATTGTAATCGTGAAAAAAAAAATCGAGATTTATAAAAATCTCGACGTTTGACATCTCACTGATACGGAAAAACATAATTTTGCAATCTTGTCCGTATGTCTGTGTGAGTGTGTGTAAACACGATAACTTGAGTACCGTTACAGCTAGGTTGATGAAATTTCATATATAAGTATTTTATCAAAATCGTAGATCCGTAACAACTTTTGAGCGATTTCCGATAACCGGAAGTGGTACTTTTCCTACTTTGAAATTTTCAAAAGCCTATAACTTGAGTACTATTTCAGATAGATAAACGAAATTTCACATGTAAGTAAAAGATCTAATTCTCTACCTTCTGTTAAATTTTGAGTCATTTCTGTTGAACGGAATTAGTAATTTACGCTATTTCCGATTTCTCAAAAAACTAATGTAAATTTTTAAAGTACCAATAATATTGCGCACTATTATGCACTTTTTTATTTAGCGTTCACATGGTGTGCAATTCTTTTGTCTACGAGATTTTATTCTATTTTTAAAACTTTAAGTATTTAAAATGGATTAAAAATCATGTCTATAGCCCGAGTTCCCATCCCCAGTTATTTTATATAAAAATATTCGAGAAAGTTTAGGGGAGATCACTCCCGGTTTATTTTAAAACATCATCAACACACATTTGAATTTCTTAAAATTATTCAATATGCCATTTTTTTTACCTTAAGATGGTACATTTAAATGTAATATAATTTATTATTTCCTCACCTTTTTAAAACAATCTATACTATTTTTATACATGAGCTCTCCAATAAATGAAGTAGATCTTTGATTCTGAAGTCTTGTCTTCACCAGATCTATAGGATAGACTGCTGTGGCACCAGTAGCTGAAAAGTAAAACACATTGCTATTAGGCCAGACCCAGGTACAAACATAATCAGCCTTCACTTGGCGCATGTTGAAGTGAACATTAAAAACAGGTAATAACAATAATAATACTGTCAACTCAAATAAGAGCCAGAAAATGCCTCCGTATTACAAAACTACCATTCAAAGGTTTATTGTTTAACTGTGCTCCATTTAATTATCCTGACTTAAGTCAAGCACCTAATTTATCAGGCTTGTCCTATAGACCTCACTCTACCACAAGTTACAAATGTCTAAAAATGTACCTCCTGCCACTGCACCCAAGGCAAATCTGTAGGCACTTTCTGCCACTTGTAGAAGCATTGTCCTCTCTGTGTGGCCCTGTTCAAGACGAAGTTTTTGCTGAAACAAAGAAAAATATTTTTTAACCAGCTTATCCGAGCTTTCCAAATTTTTCACTATGTTGTTGTCAAGGGGTTGTACATAAATGACGTCACACTCGTAGGGGAGGGAAGGGGCCGTTATTTTGGGATGGTGTTGTAGACTGATGTGTGATGTCATTTTAGGGGGCTTGGGTCTGGCTTTTTGTGACGATGTGTGACATAGGGAAGGGGGAGGTAAAAATTGTCAAAATCAAAAGCGTGACATCATTTATGAATGACTCCCAAGATACAAATTTATGTGTGCTTCATTTAAAAAAAAAATCTTCATAATTATAACAAGTTTTGATCCAACAGAATCTAAGTGAACATAGTGTCAGAGACATCAGTTAAACAGGATGTGTCTTACTAGGCATCCTGTGTCAATTTACCTCAGCAATCTGCATCTGGATTTTAAAAGGTGTTTCTCTCCCTTCCATGGGGGACAGCCTGTCAAGGTCAGCGTATGTCATCATACTGCCAGAAATAAGAAATGAACCAAGTTAGCACAACTCGTATTAGAACATATAGCATTTTTTTCACTTTAAATATTTATTTATATTTTTTTCAATGCATAACCATTTTAAAATTGTTTTCAAAGTCATCAGAAAATCTCATGCTTTAACTATGTAGATAAAAACAATAAACTACGTTAACTACAATACTACATTCTAAGCTTAAGCTATTGCAGGCTGAAAATGTAAGCAGAAGCTGGTTAAAATTTACATACATAAGCCCACATATTTTTATAGCAATACAGCTTTCTCTAACTCTTTAAAAAGCAACATTGTAAAAATGCATGCTCCATTTTCCACTACATTTTGAGAATTTTTTCAGATTTTTTTTTTTTAAAATGTAAATTTTGTTTAAAATAACTCAGTCTGTTAAATACAACTAGTTAAGTAAAGTATAGTTTCTGGAGATTACCATTTAATAGTATTAGCCAACAACTTTGTCTACATACTTTATATACTTAATGCTATTTTAAAAACTAACTACCAAGCGCAATATTAATCCATATAATTTCTTATAAGCAATGTAAGGTTACAGTATTACATTCAGATGAAGTAATTTAGAAGAATTCTAATCATTTAAAATACTAATTTAGATGAAATTCTATAATAAGCATGCTGGATGAACTCTTAGTCTGTTCAATTATTTTAATGTAATGGCCTTACTACACAGCATATGGAAGCATTTTATTTATCTTCAATAAAACATTAAAGAAAAAAAAATATTTAGTTTGCTAATTAAGTGAGTTTCTTATATTAATTCACTAAACTATTAGCAATTAGTTTATTAGTGCTGATGTCAATCTGGCAATGCAAGAGGCATTAACTCAATATTTAGTATAGTAGTGTAGCAATTAAAAAATTGTTGGTGCACACTGAAGTAGGTATTTGTATTATTTGTTACAGTTTTTCACTGCTTAATACTTAGTTGTATGATTAAAAAGCTCTTGATTACATGAGAGAAGATAAACATGAATGTCACAAATTTGACCACCAATAGCCTTAAGTACACTAAGGAAAAAATAAATAGTTGCTGCTCACAGTATAAAGGAATAGTGTAAAAATAGCAAAGTTATTTAACAGCAAGCAGATTTTTGTAAAAAAAAATGTTTGTGGAAAATGTGATCATTTTAGATCACAAATTTTTGCAGAATAAACCATGTTTTTTTTTAACCTAAAAATGCAATGTGCTAGCTTATAAAGTTCATAAAAGCTCTAAAAATCTGGTCTAAAAATTCACAAAATTCACAGCCCAAAACAAATAGATAAAAAAATTAATAGAAAAAACATTTCTAACAACTATGATTGCCATAAACTAGAACACTATAAACCAAAGGTATGGAAGTATTGTTTCTATCAGTATCAGAAATATTTGAGACTCTGGATGGTAAAAAAAAAAACACTAGATTAGCGCTGTATATTACCCCACTTTAAATATCAAGCAGAAAAGATTACACTAAATAAACTGTAGATCAAAGCCAGAGAAAAGTGACTGGATAAACAAAAGCAAGCCATCAAATAATTCACACAGGTTCAAAACTAAAAGCTCCACAGAAAAGGAAAGTATATGAAACCAAATAGACTTTGAAGAACTTAGTTAACAATGAAGACTATAGAGTATAGTTATTAGTTATTACAAGAAAAATTAAGACAATAGAAACAATATACAAAGTGCAGGTGATTTTGAGCAGAAAAGATTAAAATTAAGATGAAAAGAAACCAAAGTTACATCAATTCAAAGAATAAATAAGTCTAACAACAAAGGGAGGCAATAATTCAATTAAAATAATTGTATGACTATAAGCCATCACTTTATGAACAAAAAACCAGCAAATCACAAGATGTGGATATAGGAGTTCAAGTACACATAAATACAGATGGTCTGCATACATCGTTAAAAGGATGCATAGGTAAAAACCAAATAATTGTAAGATTTCCATTTAATTTTTATGTACATTAAAATTAATGTTTCAATTACAATTAGTGAATAACTCTTTATAGGTTTAACATAGTATAAGAGCATCCTTTTAATTATAATAGAACAAGTAATAAAATGGTAAGTAAAGTATATAAGTAAAGTATATATTTAATAAAGTGCTAAGAGGTATTTATAAGTAGACAGTGTGGGCCAATGTGTTAAATAGCTATAAAAGCAAAAGAAAATACAGGTAAATGTGCACAGAAGTTTATCAACCTGGGCAACAGCTTGTCAGGCTGTGACCTGAAACAGAGATCACATTCAGTCACATTTGTGTACATCACTATCAGCTTGTTAGACCCACAGATGCTAAACCTGTTACATTCAATCACATTTGTGTACATCACAATCAGCTTGTTAGACCCACCGATGCTAAACCTGTTACACCTATTTATACACAACACTATCAGCTCATTAGACCCACAGATGCTAAACCTGTTACACCTATTTATACACAACACTATCAGCTTGTTAGGTCCACCAATGCTAAACCTTTTACATTCAAGTCCTATTTATACACAACACTATCAGCTTGTTAGGTCCACCAATGATAAACCTTTTACATTCAAGTCCTATTTATACACAACGCTATCAGCTTTTATGTCCCATGGGTGCTGCACCTACTACGTACACTCATATGTATTCTAAAAATTGCTTGTTTAATCCTACCAGCCTGATGTACTTCTGATGCCTAGGACATGAAAAATACATGACAAACTGAAAATAACTAACCAAACTTGGGAAAACCTCAAAACCTTCTATTCCAATTCTCTACCACCAGGCATTCAAATAAACTTTGTGTCCAGGTAAAAGAAGCAGGTTCAGGGCCTTCCTCGGGTCTGATAGGGTGAAATGACCACAGTTTTTTCTTAAAACTGTAATTCATGTTCTTGCTTAAATTATTTAATTAATACAGTGATATAACAAAAACTGCCCAGTCAACAAGTATGATTCAACAATCAGAATATGATGGTAAAGCTACTAAAACCCCGTGACACAGCCATGCCCCTAGAGTGGGATGCTCAAGATTCTCATGTATGAGATGACAAAGCAGTGTGAAACAAACAGCTACTGAGCGTGACAGCATTCACAACATAGCAATGTCAGTAAAAAAAATAATATGGCTTTGTTTCTAAATGGTAGTCATACATAACCTACTGTCAAGTAGTGAACATCTTGAATGCATTCAAAACATAGTTAAGTCAGTTAAAATAATATAATATTGTTTATAAATTCAGTCCAGTAGAAAAAAAGAAAATATAATTATTTAAAAACAGGCCGCTAATTTAAAATTTTGAAATTTAAAGCTGACTTAAATATCAAAAGATCATTTCTTAGTTAAAAAAAATCTTTTATATATAATTAATGTATGAAATGATATAAAGGATAAACAATTTAAGGAATAACAAGGTAATGTGATAAAATAATACCTCTGTTGGTTCTGAAGAAAAACAAGCTGATAAAGGATGTCTACTTCAAGGGGGGTAATTTGGGAGAATTCTTGAGCTTGGTAGAGAAATTCCTCTAATAAGAAAACAAGGAAAATTGTACAATTACCACATCATATTGAAAGAGTTTCACTAGCACATTCAAAGAGAAAATAAATTTATAAAGCAATGGTATAAAACTAGCAAACATTCTCCTACTAAAGATTAATTAATGTAAAAATTGTAAGGTTCTATTTTAATTTTTAAAGGAATTAATTTTCTATGTCCACAAAGAAAATCTTCGTATTTATAATCTAAATTAAGTTTTCTCAATAAATATTTATTTACAGCAATACCTCAAATAATGAAGTTTTATTTTGGGAACATAGTAAGTAGGGTAAGTAGGATTTTTTAAATTTTGATGAAAGTTATGTGCATACAGTTGAAAATTTTACACCAGAATTAGTTAATTTACAGCAATTATAGATGCTTAAATAAGTAACGTGTTTATTGCCAAAATACACTACAAGTAAAAAATTTGCCCAGTACATAGGAGAAAACCAGTGATGATCAGCAGACAAATATCCACTAACCTTTTGATAACGGTTTGGTCTCATCTCTTCTTGTGGCTCCCATGTAAATTCTCTTACAGAGCTCAATGTTGTTTAGAAGAGAAATGAAAGCTGTGTAGTAGGCGTAGCTGATCTGTCTTTGATGTCCCTCTCCAACAATCACCTGATTAAATTTTCATCTGATTAAACTTTCTATTTTTATTTAAATCTAACAGTTTTGAGATTGTCAACATTTTTTTAAAAAAAGGGTCTATAGCAAAATCTAATATAATAAGATGTGCGCATGTCTCTGCATGTTTCAGAAATAAATTTGCCTTTTCAATTTTAATTTCAGCCAAAAATAAAGAGAATGAATCAGCAGAAAAAGGTACTAACCTAAAAAGAAAAAAAACTTCAAGTGGAAAAAGCTCATTTCCATTAAAATAAAAAGTGGAAAATGTTTGATCTCTATAAGTGTAAAATCTAAACATATATTTAGCGAAATGCCAAATATTTCCAAAATTAAAAAATAATTAAATTTTTCATATTTTGATTAATCATTTATTTAAGAAATATAACAAAATTATACAAAAGGATTCACCTATTCATACAAAGTTTTAAAGTTAATGTTTAGAGAGGATGATTGAGAAATTAATGATTAAAAAATAGCTGCTAAATTTACAATAACGTTTTATTTTAGAACAGTAGATTTGCATAACTTACTGTGATAATGTTTTCTCTAACAAAGGGAGTAAGAAGATAAGACTTTAAAGAAAGCAAAATTTCTTCAAAATCTTTGGCAGAGATGTAGCCATTATTATTCTTATCCCTTCGTCTGAAAGCCTGCCATGCATGTTCTTCATGAAAATCCTATAAAAAACGTATGTTTAAAACTTAATAGTAAATGTAATAAAAAGTTTAACACAAATTTTAGTTTTAAAAAATAGGAAGCAAATAATATTAATAAATAAGTAAATAATATCAATCATAATAATAATAAGCAATAACTCACGTGAATAAGCTGTGTGAACTCAGAGTAAGTTACTTTCCTTGATTTGTCTTTACCAAAATGAAGTTGCATGAAGTCACTCTCAAAGTTGAAAGGAATTGATTGATGTAGGGTTGTGTGTTTGATGATGTCCTCAAATTCATCTGTAATAAGTAAAAAAAAATATATTTTGTACCAAGTCTTTAAAACTACACTCTCAATTTTGTAAGAATAATAAATAAACATAGTTAAACTAGATCAGTATTAAAAATCTTGTAGGTAACAATTTCTTAACCATTTCTCTAACCTTTAGACACTGAACTGCATAGGTGGATACTGAGTGTTTTTTGGGATTGTAGGACAACATGGTCAAGGGTTAGAGCGCTAGACAGCTAACTTGAAAGCATCAAGTTTGAATCTGGGTTAAAGTCAGTAGCATCACTGAGTCCACCCAGCTCTAATGGGTACCAAACTCACGTTGGAAGAGTAAAGGTGTCTGGGCATATGGCCCCAAGGACCATCAGGTTTGAAAAGGGAACTTTACTTGTACAAAGGTGATAGGCATAAGTAGATTAATCAATAAACATATACTTATTATATGTATTTCAGACATGCCTTAACTTTGCACACAAAGCTTATTAATATTATTTTAAAAAATGTTTATGATGTATAACTTAAACGAATTGTTGTTTTTGTTTTTGCTTCACAAAACTGAGAACTTATGACAAAATAAAGATTGCTTGTTTAAGTCAAATTACAATGTGAAAAA
Source organism: Physella acuta (assembly GCF_028476545.2). Lineage (NCBI taxonomy): Eukaryota > Metazoa > Mollusca > Gastropoda > Physidae > Physella > Physella acuta. The sequence goes on along the minus strand of NW_026732534.1, from coordinate 361,328 downwards.
ACTTATCAAACAACAGGTAAAGAAATTGGACTAATTTAATTAAAATTGACAATCCTTTTTCAGAATTGTATAAGGGTTTTTCTTGTTTTGACAAATTAAATATATGAAAAATAACTTAGTGTTTCAGCTTCAAATATAAACATGAACTTAGAAAAAGATTTGAACATGGGGGTAAGTTTTGATTGCACCACTTGACTTATCTTACCACAAGTAATGAAACCGTTTCCGTTGCGGTCGAAAATCTGAAAGGCCAGGGCATACATGGCATCTGGGGCACACAGCAATGCTTCAAAGCCTTGGAACTCAGAGAAGGAAATAAGTCTGGTAGAGAGAAACAAAATTAGAATAATCAAACATAAGCCCAGATATTGTACCTCAGTCATTGAGTAAGTTATCAAGCTACTTAAAGAAAACAACTTAAGCACACTAAAACATTTTTTTTTCTAAATTGATGTATATTTCTGTATAAGGACTGACCCATCTCTAGAGGTGTCCACACAGGATGCAAACACATTGAAAGTGTAGGGGTCATAATTCTCCAAGTCTAGAAGTTGCATATACTTAAGGATCAGGTCTGAGTATGTCATGTACTTTTCTCCATCACTTGTTTTTGATGCATACTAAAAAAAAAGAATGAAGCACTGTAAATATGTATTTAGTAATAATATAAATAGAATTACAGATACAACTTAATACCATATTTTTTAAAATGTCTTTTTAAAGTTTAAATTGTATAAACCTATAATATACCTCTAAAATGTTTTTCTTTTTAAAATTTCTAACTGCAATGGATATGAATGTAATAAAGAAAAATTACCTTCTCAAAAACTGCTCTGAGATCTTCGGTTTCAGATCTTTTGATGAGTTCAACCACATGCTGAAATAGAAAATTCTGTAAACTAGAATCAATTCAAAAAATAATTACTAACATAAGAATGCGCAGCAAAAGTAACACCAAACAAATATTCTAATTATGCAACAAAATGTTTAAAACTTCAATTTTTTTACTGTAACTGTTATCCAATTCCAAAATATAGTTTTTGTTATTTTTCAAAAAAAAAAAAAGAATTAGTACTTTACTAATGTTATTGCAAATAGTGTTACATATATCTCAGTAATAGTCACAGTGCAATGTACTTAATTAAAACTTGTAGGTGCAAAAATTTGATTAAAATTAAAAGCACATTCATATTTTCCTGACAAATTATCTAAATGTATCTATCCCTATTTTGTGACAAACCAGTTGTTCCAAGTATTTTTATTTTATTTATACTTTTTAAGGGTTATACAAGTTGGTGTTGCTAATAGTGCAAAATTCTAACTATTTCATTTTTTTTTTACTTAATTTTTTATGGTTTGCTTAAACTTGAGCTGTGCATTTTGTAATCTATCATTAAATATTCAAATAAATTGTATTGTGTAATAATTTAACATAAAACATAGCATTTTGGCTATGACTTTATATAGCTTTAGCTTATATGAATTTTAGAATGTCTTATACAATATTAAATTTAAATTTTGTTTGCAATTGTCAGAATAATGTCACAGATCAATCATATTTACAATACTGAATGTCTTATTAAATTAATATGTCATACTTATACACTCAAATAATTTGCATCTGCAAATTTAAATATTCAAAATTACACAATTAAAATTTAGTTAAAAAGTACAGCTTATTGTGTTGGTTAATTATTATTTCTGAGGTTCAGTTTGAGACATCACATGTAGACCAATTTAAAATTAATATTTTTAAACATGATCTAATTATGAGTAAGTTTAAATTTTAAAAAGTCTCTTGATGAATTTATAATAAAAATGGGAGATGAACAACTTTACTATTCTAAGATTTAAAAATCTACACACAGTGGACATGTATTTGGAAATAAAAGTTTAAATACAACATTCTAAAAAAATGTTTAACATTAATATTATATGAAAAATATAAAAAAAGAATATAACTCTCAGGTCTAAAATAATGTAGAATGTACCACACAAATATACAGCTGGATAAAAGATTATATGTTCCTTGTTAGTTTCATGTTTTACGTTAAGTACAATGACTAGCTAAATGATGTGTGTACTATGATGAAACTTGACCAATAATCACTCACCCCTTCAGAAATAGTCGCACCCTACAAGTACAATATTCATAGATATTTTAGTAGGTCTAAAGCCTAAATATTTTGAAAAAGTCGTATATGCGTTGGCAAAAATAAATACAAGACTAATGGTTCATTGAAGTAACCAACCTGGTGATTCTTTACAACTCACCATACAGTATGTAAATAATATGCATAAAATATATGAACAATAAAAATGAATGGGTGTGACATGTATAATAGATAACAAATCACCATAACAAAAAGACTTAAAGATAGCAGAGGTTAAATGGAAAGTAAATTAATACATTATAAGGCTCAACTACCACCTTTTATATTTAAAATGGACTTCTTATAGGACTACCCTAAAAAATCCACTACCTCTTTGATTGACAAAATTAAATCCATAGCATTACAAAATTAGTTGGGTAACAGTCTGATATTACTTTAGAACCCATTACCAATCATTATATCAAAACACATTTCTATCACTACCCCTAACTCAGAATGAACCCTCGCCAAAGCCCTGCCATTGAATAAGATTTTCCCACGTTTTCTTTAACTTGCTTTCTCTGTTTGTTTGTTTATTTGTCTTTCCAATCAAATCTTGCGATCGAAATTTCTGGCACTTCCCAGTTAGCTAGCGCGCTGAAATTTTCAGGGAAGCTTTCTTTTGGATGACCATAGAATATGCAATTGTTATTATTACTAAATTGATCAATGGAAACATTTTATTGAGCATTTTAGACCGCTATATAATCTATATATATAATTCTCCTCTGCGAGCCATTAGAAAAAAAACCAGCGACGCGTAGCTCGCGCGCAGTGAAGCGAACGATTCCACGACGCGACAGGCTTAGGGGCAGATAATTTAGTTTGAACAGACTTAAAACTTACAGGAGGTAGGCCAGTTTGGGGGAGACGATATGGTCGAGTGGTTGGGCACACGATTGCTATCCCACTCGACACGGGTTCAAATCTATGTGTTCTAGTCAGTAACGTATTCACACAACGTGTTTTTTACGAGTTGTCTTTTTACGAGTTGTCTTTTTACGAGTTGTCTTCGTTTACCCAAAAAAAGTGAAAAGATAAAATCGATAGCAAGATTTTAATGCAAACAAACAGACAAAGACCAAAAAGTAGAAAATAATAATCATTAAAAAAGTTTTAAAAAACCCACGTTTTCTGATTGAACTAAAAAGTAGAAAATAAACGCTATACATCACAATAATGCAAGCGATCACTCTACTATAAGCGATCAAAAACGTGGGGCGCCGTGATTTTCTTACAGTTTCTAATACTGTTGACTCTCTACAAGCTCCCTAATAAAAGTCAATAGTATTATCTAATCAATAGTAATATAACTTTTACTTCGGCGCCCCACGTTTTTCATCGCTTATAGTAGAGTGATCGCTTGCATTATTGTGATGTATAGCGTTTATTTTCTACTTTTTAGTTCAATCAGAAAATGTGGGTTTTTTAAAACTTTTTTAATGATTATTATTTAAACTTAAAAACCAAATGCAAGTTGAAAAGTTAACACAAAAGAACAAACTTAGTAGTTGACCTAAGCCTATATCTTAGCATATATGTTGCTTAGGTCTCAGTATAAATAGTTATTCTTCTCTCCCCCCCCCCCCCCACAAACACACACCCCAAACTAGTCTGGCCTACAGAACTTTTATAAAAATACCATCAGCTATGTGCATCTTCTTCTCGCTAGAATAAATTGCTAGAAAAAGCAATAAAATGTTAAATGTTTATGCTAATTATTTAATTATGTCGTAAGAAAAGTAACTTTTTCAAAAAAAGGAAGAGTAGTAGGACCCTAAACTAAACAACTATCAACATTGAGAGCTTGGCGTTTAATTTTTTTCTAAATGTCTAGGCCAGTTTTACATTGACCCTTGTTTTGTTTTTGTTGGGCATACTGATACTGATGACAGTTTTATTTTACATACTAGATCTAGACTCTACATTTCTTACATACTACTTACATACTATTACATAGGCCTAGGCCTTACTAACACCATTTCAAGATGTCTAGATCTAGATCTAGGCCTATAATATAGAATAGAATAATGTATCTACAGTTTTGGATTGGCATTAGCCTTTATTTTTGTTGGACATTAGAAATATTAGAGAAAAGCTAAGCTAGAGAATAGACTCACACTAGACTCAGACTAGTCACTAGACTAGTCACTAGATCTAGAGACTGGGAGAGTGTCGAGACAACTAACCGCCTAACACCATCTTTTTTTCAAAATCTGTTTGTCGTAGGTCTAGAGATCTTGATTCTATTTTCGGATTTTTATTAGTAACCATATCTGTATATTATATTTAACTAATCAATCCTTTTTATTTGAAGAGGGCAAAAAATAGCGATGTGATCCTGATGTCGATGATGTAACTTTTTTTTGTAAACAAACGACGTACACGATGGGTGACAATGTGACATACCTTTTTTGGCGATTCACATTGGGCCTTCATAACACCAGTAGTCAAAATCTTGGAAATTAGATCCAGCTTTCGGTTCTGAAAGCGATGAATTGAAAATATTTATGAGAAATTAAACTTAAAAATAAAAATGTTGCTAAAATCTATGAAACCACTGCTTACCAATCCTTCGCCCGCCATGTTTCACCTCTGAGGTGAAGGACAAATATCATAAATTTAAGACGTGAACATTGCCCTTGACCTAATTTTTATAAAGTAAAGTAAAGCACTGCTTTTTTTTTTTTTTTTGCTCTAAATAAATTAAAATAACTAGATTAAAAAGTTATTTGAATTTTAAGAATAATTTTTTTTCTAGTCTGTTTAAAAAAAAACATTGAACAGATCGACTAGGCGCAAAGTCATATTTTAAAGTAAAATATAAAAGCCTATTCGTGTTATTTTATAGAGGTCTAGTCTATGAGTTAAAAATATAATAATTCATTGAACTGCGAATACCCAATCAGTGTTTCTTTCAGAGTAACAGGCATCTCTCCGATGTGGAAGTGGGGGGGGGGGGGGGGGGGGGGTTGACGGGACTCATCCCTCGTTTTGATGTTTTAAGTGCCCCCCCCCCCCCATGTCTGAGTGCGCCTTATTTGAGTTTCTTTCAGATACATTTACTAGTGTCTACCCCAACCTGGAAAATTTAGCCCTCAATTCTTCCTCCCCCCCCCCCCTCCTTCTCCCCTCCCCATACACACACGTATTCTCACCGGAGAAAAAAGCCTGGAAAAAAAAGGGCCCTATGGTAACTTGCAGTAACAATAGGCCTCTGTTTGTGTCATACAATGACCAAAGCGAGGGGATCAAAATAAAACCACGGTGACGAGGCTAACTAATGCGCGATGCTGTGTGGGTCACGATGACCTCATTTCATTTGAAACCTCATCACTCTGCGGTCGAACTACACAGGCACGCGGTTATCGACACGCACCCGTGATCAGCAAAGTAGGTCAATCGGGGAGCAAAGCACTCAAACGTGTACGCTATTACCAGACGTGATAACCGGTTTTCGCGAGTTTTGGGGGGAGCTGAATCATAATGTTAACTCTCAGTCAATATGAGCCTGCGTTGTAGGCGCGAATCACTTAATATAGGTCACGGTTGTAGACTAGTAATTATCAGCGTCCCTGATTGAAATCGTTAATCACTTAGTTATCTATTATTAAACTGGGCCGTGGTTCTGTGTACAATCTGTATACACAACCAACCCCCGCTACTTAAAAGTGTTGTATATTAGTTTTGGATCAACAGATTCGGGTCAAAACAGTTGTAGGTGTAAGTTACACAACGTCGAACTTTGTTACGTCATAGGTTGAACAAGGTTTCGGTATGAACTTTGGTTCGTTGGCTTTAGTGAACTGTTATCGTAAAGTAGTCCTACTTGTTGAACCAGTGCGATATTATTTTCAAGTATCAGCATCTTTTGTCTTCTCATTATAAGAGACAAGAAACGGTTATTTTTTTAATATATATAATCAGTGTTTCTTCCAGGCATCTCTTGAGGAAAGTCTCCGCCCCCCCCCCCCCCCGAACGAAATGGAAAAGCATATAGAAAATATATACTTTTACCAGTGTCCGCCATCCCCCCCCCCCGGAAAATTTAGTCCGCCCCCCCCCCCCCCCAAATATCAGAATATCAAGTTGGCTATATTTTTTTTTAAATCGCGATCTCTCCCCCCCCCATTCCCCCCCCCCCTCACACACAACTTAAGGTCGGCATGGGGAGTCCCCCCCCACCTAGCGACGCCATAATGCAAACCACTAACCAGTCTGTTTTGGATCAGGCCACAAACTGTCTTTTGAAATCATGTTTTAATATGATACTCATAGTAACTTTGTATAATCAATAGCATGTCATTTCCATGGCTTGGATTTTATCTACTCTAAATCAGCTTCCAGCTTCTAAGACTCCCGCATACAGAAATGTAATGACTTGTAGTATGAGGTTTGTGTGTAAATGGTTAAGATTTTATCTGTGCATATCTTGAGACTTGCAAGCAGGGCCGGCGCTACCTATAAGGCGAACTAGGCGGTCGCCTAGGGCGCCATTCCCGGGGGGTGGGGGCGCAAAAGGTGTAATCGCTATTACCGAAAAGTAACTAATAATTGATAACTTTTATAAAGGAGTAGCGATCTATTTCGGCACCCAGGACGAACTTTCAATTTTGCACCTTCACCCCAAAATTATGTCTATATAGGCCTTTATAGGCCTATATTTATTCGCTATGGTTAAAATGCAACCCCCACCTCCCTAAGTTGGAAAGGCCGGGGCGCTTTTTACCAGTCACTTTGACTTTTTAATTTGGTGTCAGATAATTGATGTAGAAAACGATTAAATAATAATATTAAATTAATAGGGCTTGTAATTCTCGTTTTCTCTTACTTTGAATTAGAAATCTGTCTTGGTGTATAGAGTTTTGTAATGACGGGGTGTTTAAAGTATTGTCACTTGTTTGATAAGTTTTGATAAACCGGTTAGATTTAGGAACAGCGGAAGGCTATTGCTTATATGGTTTCGTAGGTATAAAGTATCTCAGTTTTAAAGTGTCGTATTTTTTATGGCTGTTGTGTAGTTGAATGTCTAGTGGAATCTGGTTGGTAGTAGAGAGATGAGAATGTAGGCGATGAAGTATCGTAGTTCTGGACTGCGGGGGTATTGATCCTTGTGGTATTAAGGTATCGAATTATATTGACTGTTCAAGTGTAGTAAGTAGTAGGTCCAGTGAAATCGTTGTTAATTGGGATTACCGTTTGTAGAGCTTGGTGAAGTTAAACGAGATGGTGTCGTAGTTCTGGAACATCGAGTCTAGTTATGCTTAGGTATCGAAATTTGATATGTGTTGTGAATGTAGTAGAGTATATCGAGTAGTCGATTTTATCGTAGGTTAGATGATTTCAATTCAGTACGGAACGCACTACAAAAAAAAATCATAAAAAACGTTTTAATAACAAGCTTTTATGTAATAATGCACTAAAAAGTAGAAAAATAAATTATAGACTACTATTTAAATTTACATGTTTTATTTACAACTAGGCATGCTGCCCAGCTTCGCTTAGGCTTTCGAAAACATTGAGAATTTGAATGCTTAATTAATTCGCCCGAGGGTCGGTCTACGACCTCAAGAGTTATGAAGAGGTTCCTCCGTGGACATTTTTTTCTATTTATAGCTCATATAAGGCACCGGTCAGTAGAGGTCAGTTTTGACCCCCTCATCGTCTTTATAGTTATTTAAATAGTAGTCTATAATTTATTTTCTACTTTTTAGTGCATTCGTACATAAAAGCTTGTTATTAAAACGTTTTTTATGAATTTTTTTTTACAAGCTTTTATTACAAGCTTTTATTTAACTCACTTTCTCGACAGTCTGTCTGTCTGTCTGTCTAGACCGAAACGCCGGAGTGAAAATTCGGAAACTTCTACTTGACCGATACGATTCACAGTTGGCACGTGGGTCAAGACATGAAGACAATGCATTCTGAAACTAAATTTGACTTAATTGGATGCCTAATTATTTTTTAAGAATTAATTAAAATTTGGACCGAATTAGTAGGCATGTCTATCCAACCACACCACACGCGTTATCACGTTCAACAGCTGCGCCATCAGGTTCAATAGCTGCGCCATCACATTCAATAGACGCGCAATGGTTTTTAGTCATGTAACACTATTGTAAATAAAACATGTAAAGTACTGAAAAAAATTCATAAAAAACCGTTTTAATAACAAGCTTTTATGTACTAATGCACTAAAAAGTAGAAAATAAATTATAAACTACTATTTAAATTACTATAAAGAAAAGACGTTTTTTTTTTCAAATTATATTTTTTTAATATTTAATAAGTGATTCTAGCAATGTCTAAAACAGTTACCCGTGTTTGATTTTTTAAAGACATCCCTTTACGGGATCCAAAATTTGATTCAATTTTATTCAACTAAATGCAAATGAATGTATGTCATCAAACTTGAATAGAAGTATGTTATAATACAGCTACCGCTTTTAGAATTTCAGACAAAACGTACAGTTAATTATTCAATATATAAAATATATTGTTTTTACAAGGTTACATAGGTAATATAAAATATTTGTTATAATTATTACATAATGAAATTTAGATTGTTTTATAGTGTTTTCCAAACATGTCTTAGTTACACTTGATTAATGTAGCAATTCTTGAGAAAGTTATTTCCCTTGAATAAAATTTTGTTATTTGTATTTTCAAATGGGAGATAATTCGTTGCTTAACTTTACATTCATTTCAAATTCCTACACCTTAGGTTGACCGCTCACATATAAATACAACTTTAAGTTATTATTTGTTACTGTAAAAATTATATAGAGCTTAAGTTGTAAACAAAATAGTTTGGTAGGTTTTTTAGCATTATCAAGTTGAAAAACAAATACATCAGTAGCCGTTGTAAATTGCAATATTTGATGTTTGTAGACATACAGTCTTTGTCGTAAATTAAACACCTAATTAATTGTATTTTCATATTTTTCACCCTCTCCTAAAGGATTCATATATAACAATTTTATGCTGGAATCTATAACATTTATAACCTTTTATTTTTCAAAAACAAAAAAATCGTTACATAATCACACAATATAGACACTTTACAATTATAACTAAAAACAGTCAAGCTTAAAACAGGTAAGTTCTGTTTTGGAACTCACCTTAGGGGGACTGCAGAGAGTCGAACACTACAAGTACTTTTTTTTTCAATGTTTTTTTTTCTAGACTTTTTCCCCCCGGGAGGGGGGGGGGCTCTTAAATTTTTCTAAGGGGGTGGGGAGAGGGGGGCTATGTCGTAAAGTACAAAGTAGATTCGTTGACTTAGCAACAATTTCAATAAAACGTGATTACGCTGGCAAACTGAAATTGGAAGAATTAGCACAAACTTTTGCAACGAAGGAGGCAAGTAAAATTTGATTTTGATGTCTACATTTAACGTTTATGCTATTGATAATAAATTAATGTCACTTTTAATGAATTGTTTTCTTATACATATGTTTTAGTAATTTATGTGAAAGGGGGCGTTTTAATAAGTTTTGATTAGGGCGTTATATAACCTGGCGCCGGCACTGCTTGCAAGTGCCGCTTTATCGTAGTTGAGAAGTTTTCTCGTTCGTCCCTCCGGAGTCTACTTCGACGTCACGCAACCAGTTAAGTTTTTAAGGCAGCTCTCCGCCCGCCTCCCAGCCCAGAGCACATCCACACCCCACCCCCATCCATGTAAAAATATTTTTTTAAAATACACAGAATATAAAAATATAGAATTAAGTCTTTGTCCCGATATATGACCTCTGTTTACAAGACGTCAAATAAGTGCTGATTCATCGAATCACTGAGACTACTGCCCTACAAACGTACAATCAGTAAGCCAACTCGGGAATAGCATAATTGTATTTAGTAATAAAAACACACTAAAATAGGCTGAATATTTATAGTGTAAATTTAGCTTAACATAAATTAGCTCAAGAAATTATTTAAACCTGTAGATCAGCGATTAAATTATAACTATATTTCACAATCATAAACTATAGCTCTTGAAGCAAATGTAAATATAAATAGCTAAATTAAATGTCAAAGTTAAGTTTTGCCAAGAATAATTTTCAAATATAAATGTATGCTCGCGCGTGTGCGTGTATTTTGAATTGACTAGCCCCACCAGTTCGAACTTGTATCAATACTTTGGTCCAATTTCCCTGTTATCCATCAGAGTTTGAATGTACTTGAAACTTATCTGTGAACTTAGTCGTAACATAACATTACGACCTCTTCCGATAACGTGTCCTTGTGTCACAGATGAGGAGAGTTGTTCTGTTACAGCTGTTGTTCTTGGTATCTTAATTTGTACGTTTGGATAGCCAAGGAAAAGGAATTTTGTTTAAATAAACCCCTGTACCGCTGTTATGTTTATGCAATGTTGCCTGACCATAAATAATCATATAGACATACCTCAGTCAGGTAGAAATGAAGCCTACATTTTTGAAAATCCAACGTAATTTAATTTTCTGTGCTTTGCATTGTTTATTTTAAAAATACTTTTAGTTGTTTTTGTTTTAATGTAATTTTTTAAAGCACTCAAATATAACGATAGGGAGAAAAATACCTTTTACTTAATCTATAAGTATATTAGTTATCGGGGATAACTACTCTGTGCACACAGAGTAGGGTAATTATTGACCTACATTTTTTGGGCGCCTTGATAAAGATGTCCGCCGAAAGATACCAAGACTCGTTTTCGTTTATTTACAACGAGCCGATTTAGTTGTTTTTTTCTACTTTTCAGTAATTCATAATTTGTGAATTCGACAGTACCAATGCTGCTACTGAAAATATTTGCTTTAAAACACTACCCCCCCCCCCCCCCCGTGAAAGCAGCCTCCTCTTAGTTACCTCCTCTAAGTTTAAAATCGTTTCAAACTAAATTATCTGCCCCTAATAGCCGTCACCAAACCCGGCTTGTAAACATTTAGCGTGAACCACAGCTCACCAGACCATGTGAGGGGGGGGGGTAGCGTTAGAGAAGAAGAGAGGGGACTGCAAGGCGCGCTTGCAGCTTGTTTTCTAACGTCTCCCAGAAGAGAATTATATACAGAGTTTCTTCCAGGCATCTCTTCGGGGGGGGGGCTTCGCCCCCCCGAAAAATGTTTACCGCCCCCCCCGAACGAAATGAAATTTGTATCATTTATATAGAAAATATATACTTTTAACAGTGTCCGCCCCCCCCGAAGAAAGTTTACCGCCCCCCCCGAAGATTTCAAGTGCCCCCCCCCCCCCCCCGGAGAAAAAAGTCTGGAAGAAACACTGATTATATATATATATATATATAGATAGATGTCGTAGTCATTTTAAAAAATAAAAATTGTATCACTTTTGTTTGTTAAATTATATGAATAGGTGCTTAGTGGATTTTATTTGTAGTTTATTTTTCCGGTACGGCTGGAATTTGAAACTTTATTGTTGTTCACAATAAATGCTTGAATTATCCTTTGTCCTTTAATTTGCTTCCAAGTTCAACTATCAACTTCAATCATTAGGTATACAATATTTAATCATGCATTTACTTTCTTTAATTAATTCAAATAAGAATGCCGATCTTTCACACCGGCAAGTACTATAAATACCATGTGAAATGATGTTAGACAAACTAAGGAGTCATTAGGGACCACACCGGGTGACACCATCCCAAAGTGGTGTCACCAAGACGATATTTAGCAGGTTTTATTGTGAAAGTCAGCTTTTCCCCAGTTAATTAAAAAAAAAAATTATAACGGTTAAATATACATCCAGTGGCGTGACTAGATTTGTTGACACCTGGTGAGATCACCTTTGGTGTCACTCCCCCCCCCCCCCCACTCCACCAACGGTGTATTCAACCAATAGGCCATTTGATGCCACCACAAGCCAAATCCTTCTCATTTGGCGTCATTCTATTCCGAATGATGTATTTAATTTTAATTAAAAGTTTCTCATTAAAATTTGCTGCTTTTCGTTGTAGTGTCACCTCTCCTATGTTAGTTCCACACTTTTCGATCTGCCCCCCCCCCCCCCCCCCCACACACACACATCTTGAGACGCCATTGTATACACCAGAATGACACTATCCGACATTGGCGCGACACCTAATACTACAACATCAGGGGCCGGCGTGGTCGAGTCGGTAAAGCAAATCCAAAAAGAAAAGCAGGCTGAAAAAGGAGTCAATGGCCTCAATGGCGCATAACCAGTTGACACGTAATCCTTAATTGTGATGGAAGCATGGTCGAGTCGGCAAAGCTCATAGTTGATAAATTCGAAAAAAAAAAGTCTCGAGTTCAAACCCTCTGGCAGATAAGGCTCGATCCCACCCAACACTAAAAATTAAGAACGAAGAAGAAGAAGTATAACATCAATGTAGTCGTTGTACTAATGCCATAAGCAGTTAGGCCATTGGGTGACACTTTGGGTCACCACACCGGGTGTCACCAGAACTAGTGACACCTCTGGGCCTACCCGACCCTCAGAAAGAAAACGAACAACCAAAAGTCTTTGTAATTACAAACGTGTTTAATCAACCAACAAGCAAGAATGACATAAACAAGACTCTGATACATAATCTACAATGCACAAGAGGTGCTATTACCATGGTAACGACGCTCTGTTTTAAAACGCCGGCAAATTTAATTTTTAATTTGGAAATTAATAAGCAAAACAACATCGAAACAACAACCAAACGTCTTTGTAATTACAAACGTATTTAATCAACCAACAAGTAAGAATGACTTAAACAAGACGCTGTTAGTTGTTACGTGTAATCAACAATGCACAAGAGGCTATGTTACCATGGTAACAAGGTATCCAATGGTGACGGCCAGCCGAAACACACGGATAGCCATGCATATGTTTGCAAGCAGTTGTACATTTGAAAATTGTAAAATTAGCATCTATGTTGGTGATTGCTTGTTGTATGAAATGTAATGTATTTATAAAATTAAATTGCAGCATAAAATCAATTCAATTATTCATAAATTATTTTAATATTATAAATAACACATTTGATTTTTATAACACCAACAATACAAAAACCTAAGTATAAAAATCACGAAAATAGTTATGTCGTAGTTTGTATGACAAAATTATTATCACGGATTTGAATAAAAACACGATAAAGATACAAGTGCAAAAAAAAAGTCTAAATATGTAAATAGTTTGGTAAAGTATAGAGAGTTATTTCCCTTGCACTAAATAAAAAGTAATTTTGTTTTTCGTAAATATTGTTCATCGTTAGTTATGGGCAAAATACTGTATGAAAATATAAACATGCATAATAGTCGTTATCAACAAAATATTTGTTGTTTCTATATTATGATACAATGTTTTTAAATATTAGTAAATATTAATATTTTCAACAATCTCTTAATAATGCTTGGTAAACAATATAAAACATAGACTATAAATAAGAACTTAACACGAATTGACGATAGATCTGAATATACCTTGTGCGGTCTAGCCAACGTGTTAAAATAAAGTATGCCTACGTTTTAGTTTTATTTATTAGGGCGTTTGGATTTTTACTTTTTTTTTTTTTTTTTTGGTAACCGATTGTTTAGATCTAGACTTGTTTGTTTATTCAGGTGCGAGAGATAATCTATCTGGCAAACGAAATAAACGAAAGATAGAACTATCTTTAAACCTAGAACTAGATAACTTGATTTTAAGTAATCATTATTACAGAATAAACGCATTTAATTTTCATAGTTAAATAAAATGGATCATGCGCAGTCCTGTAAATACCCGGATTGGACTGAAGATTGCTATTTCTAAAATTGGTAGGATCGAGTATCATCTAAACGGATGGTATTTTTTCTGACTCAAAAAATATTTTTTTAGATGTACACAAATCAAATATTATATAAGTTATTAAATTAATATTTTATTTAAAAATCGTATATGTTGTTATATTCACCTTATTCTTAGTTTTAGGCGAATAGATGACATTTTTTTAATTTGTAAAAAAAAAAAAATCAGAAATTTTGGCGATTGTGTTAAATAAAAAACCCTATAAGAATATTTTTTTTTATAAAATAACATTTGATTGTTTAATATAATAAAATTTGGCATGTAAAAGTTTACATAAACATTAACATGATGTTTATTAATACTCAAGCGAACTAATGCAGACCAAGTAAACATTTTGTTTCAGGCATCACTTCTCTATACAGCATGTTCAAAACAGTCCACTTTGCATAATTATCACTTACAATCTAATTGCAACCAAAAGAAAAGATAAATATATTGTATGTTAAAACTTAATCTGGTTTAGATTATTTTTGTTTTTAGCAGTATATCCTTTGTATATAAAATATTATTGATAAAATGTATTCAATGATTAACATGGTTACAATAAGTTAGGTATAAAAAATGTTATCCTCCTTATCAAAACTACTACACAGTGTCTTAGATAATACATGATCAAAACAATTTGTGCGCCAATTTTAAATGTCACGAAAATACTTGTCCATTTCCGCTTGAAACCCTGGATCTAAAATTTTGTCTTTTAATTTATCGTCTTCATTTTTTTCTTTTCCTTTTTCTGGTTTTTTGCTAACTGATTGGATAATGTCGTTTAGATCCCGATCCAACATTTCATCTAACCGCTTGATTTCGTCATCCAATGACGTTTGGCGTGCCGGACTTTGGCGCGCCGGTTGAGCTTTTTTATCTTCCGGTTTCGGTTTGTTAGGTTTATCGGGTAGGCTTGCTTTAGCGGCAGCTGCTGCGGCTTTTTCGATGATAGGTTCATCTGGGCGGTTTTTAGCTTTTTGTGGAACTGAATCTCGTGGTGTTTCATGTTTAGGCGGTGTTGCTTGTTTTCTTGGTGGGGGAGATAGGGATCTATCTGGCTCAGGGCTACGTCTTTGCGGTTTCTGTCGATCGGATTTTTGCGGTTCGGGGGAGAGAGATTTTTTTCTTGGTTTTTCGGTTGATTTCTGCGAAGGGATCTGTGGTAAAGGTGGGTATTTTTTCGGAGGTGGGGTTTTTTCGCGAGGTGAGGGTGACCTTTTCGGGGGCGTTCTTTTCCTGTCTGGTGATTGTCTTTTTTGCGGGGTGGCTGATCTTCTTTGAGGGGAAGGTGATCGTCTAGGAGGGGTTCGTCTCTTTTGGGGTGTTGGGGATCTTCTAGGTGGTGTTCGTTTTCTTTCTGGTGTTGGGGATCTTCTTTGAGGTGTTCGCTTTTTCTCAGGTGTTGGTGATCTTTTTGGTGTCCTCCTTCTTTCTGGTGTTGGTGATCTTCTTTGGGGGGTTCGCCTTTTTTCTGGTGTAGGAGATCGTCTTTGGGGTGTTCTCTTTCTCTGCGGTGTCGGGGACCGCCGCGGGGATTTCCGTCTTTTCTCCGGAGTCGGAGACCGTCTTGGAGGTGTTCGCTTTCTCTCAGGTGTAGGCGATCGTCTTTGTGGTGTTCGCCTTTTCTCTGGTGTAGGCGATCGTCTTTGTGGTGTTCGCCTTTTCTCGGGTGTTGGTGATCGCCTGGGTGTTTGCTTTCTTGGTGGTGATCTGTCCGGGGTGTCATCCCTGTGTGACCTCTTGACTTTGTCTACAGCTACTTCCACAAAATCCTTCTCTCTACTGTTTCTTCTTTCCTCCTTACGAACGTGACTGCTGCTCTTCACAACTTCTTCTTTGTACTCCCGTTTATCGTCACGTTTCCTATCTCTACTATCTGTATCACGGCTCTTCTCTGTTCTCTCAACGTCACGGACGTGACTTCGACTATCTCTGACGTGACTTCGACTCTCTCTGACGTCCTCTCTGCTATCCCTGCGTTCCACGTCCCGTTCCCGACTTCTTACCTCAGCAACTATCTCACGACTATCTCTCCGATCGACTTCACGTACTTTACTTCTACTATCCGATCTTCTTTCGTCTTTTAATATTTCTTTCTTTTTCTCGACCTCTCGTATGTTGGATCTACTGTCAGATCTCCTGTCATCTTTTACTTTTTCTTTCTTTGATTCTGTTTTACTTACATCAATTATGGTCTCGTTTGTAACATACACATCGGTTCTCTTATCTTCACGATTGTTCTTGACGTCATTTCTCTCAACATAATTTTCTTTGTTTGTTATACTTTTCTTTTCCTCGTGATTGCTTCTGACATCATACTTCTCATTATGCGTTTCTTTGTTTACACGCTTTACATCATCGTCATTTATTCTCTTTTCTTCGTAGTATTTCTCGGATTTTACATCTTTACTATTGGAATGGCTTCTCTCATCTCTATCTACTTTATGTATCGTTTTCTCGCTATTCGTAACGTCATCTCTTTTATCGGCCTTATTTTTCTCTACTTTGTGGACTTTCTCTTCTACGTGTGTATTCTCAACGACCTTGTCGCTTCGAGCAACAGCGGCAGTAGCAGTGATGACCGCTGTTTCATTGCGTCTGTTGTCCACAGCGTAATGCTCCTTCTCAGAAGTGTGCTTCACTTCCTGTTTATCGGAGTAGTGCCGCTTTTCTTGGCGCGAGTCTGTGATTGGTGGAAGGACCGAGTGTCGGTTGAGGTCCGAGTTGTGGCTATTGGATCTTTCTCTGGTCGGCGAGGGCGACTTTTTCTTTGGGGGTGTGGCACTGCGGACTGGTGGCAGAGGCTCCTTCTTCTGTACACAAGAAACAAAGAGAATTATAAGTGTATAATTTATAACTACGATGTCGAAATGAAGTAAATATGACTTCTTTTGAGAGATTGACGTAAGGTCCGAAAGGTTGAATTCACCTGTTTCCAGAGGCGTAGCGAAGGGGGGCGGGGCGGGGGGCGTATGTCCCCGTGCGCCGACCTTAGGGGGCGCCAAATTGGGTTGGAAAAATAAATTGAAAGCTTGAGGTGTGGGTGCAAATCGAAAGTTTGAGGGGGGGTGTAAATCGAAATCCTGAGGGGGGGACGACGCAAATCGAAAGTTTAAGGGGGGGGTGCAAATCAATAGCTTGAGGGGGGGGGGGGGGGGTGCAAATCGAAAGTTTGTCCCCGGGCGCCGGGAAGGGTCGCTACGCCTCTACCTGTTTCTGTACCCTCGACTTATGATAGTATGGTCAGTACTGCAGCGCTATGCTCGGGTATTTTTAATTTCCTTAAAGTGAGTCAGCGACCCATTTGAGCTGAGTAAACTCAAGGACGATCTACGACAGGGGTCTCCAAACTTTTCAGTCCGAGGGCCGCATTAACTATAGAATTTCAGTTCGGGGGCCAGTTTCTTCCAGGCATGTCTTTGATTTTTCTGGGCAAAGTTCCTCAGCCATCACCAACAAACGGTTTTTTTTCGTGGACAAAAAGATCTCTGCGGGCCGGATGAGAGAACCTCGCGGGCCGCATTCGGCCCGCGGGCCGTAGTTTGGAGACCCATGATCTACGAACTCAAGCCTTGGATCCTAACATGAGATTTTCTTTTTCTACTTGGTTCTTAATTTTAGTGTTGGTAGGGATCCCCCTTGAGCTAATTTGCCGACTCGACAACGCCTCCAACACAATTAAGCATACGTGTCAACTGGTTATGCGCCATTGAGGCCATTGTCTCCTATTTTAGCCTGCTTTTCTTTTTAGATTTGCTTCCATAGCCTTTGTCCAACCAAGAACAAACTACAAGGCAGCAGGTGTTTAATTTTGGAGTTGTCTCTTCTAGAAGAGTGGCTGCCCCCAGCTAACAAGCCTCATCTGCCCGAGCATGAGACTTTGATATGCTTTAACTCCCGGCCACATCGTTCAACCTACAATGTACTAGGTAGTAGTTGCCCAAGAGGTAAGCGTCAAGAGAATAGACCCATGGTCGCCAGCAATCTTAGTTAATGTTAATCCTATGACACCTCTTTGTAACTACTACAGATCTATCTAGTGTTGAGGTACAAAACACCAACGTACAGACACTCACCTGTAGCTTATCGTCATCAAGCTGGACGTGAACATCCCGTGCTGTCAGCTTTGGATCCGAGCCATTCTAAGAGAGAAAAATAAATTGCTTGAAATTGTGAGCGGGGTACCTTTTGAAAACTTAATTTGATTAAATAAGGATATAACTCAAAGGAACTTATAATAACAAATAATACCTAGCCATATGATGCAAATACATTTGGATAGCATGCAATCAAAATTTGGATATTTGGATAAACAATTTTCGAAATTAAAATTTTTTTTTTGCTAAGCCATATACACAATATTCACATTTAGCTAATTCCATGGAAAAAAAATCTTGAGAGACCATCAACTCTGGAAAAATCAAATTCCAAAATCTGTCGTGTTTTCATTTGGAATGTAATCCGCAATCAAAGGAATGATAATTAACCACATGCTGATTTTAAAAATTGTTTTTTTTCTATTATCCGACAATAAGGTAACAGAATGTTTAATATATTGAACGAATTTATCTTGTATTAAGTGTGATAGAGCGATTGCTTTTATGGTAAATGTTTTAAAGCTCATTATTTAATAAAAGTGTCTAGAGATTAGGCAAAAATAATATATTAAGTAACTAAAAGTAGTACGGTTCCTTTATAGAAAAAGAGGTATGATGTATAGGATATAAAATATAAAATGTGACGATAATTATAAAAAGTGTAGCTAATAATCGCAATGTTTAATTATTTTATAAATCAATCATTGGAATCCTATTTTAAAGTGCGTGTTCATTGTCTTGACCGCATGTTAAAATAATGATGACCTGATTAAAAAAAAAACTTATTTTTATAATGACTATATGTCTCAATATAACATATCGATTCTTATATATTTTATATACTTTCAAAAATTATAGATGACTTACAAAAACATATCTTGGTTAAGGTTTAAATAGAGAAGATAAAAGGTAAAAGAGATTTACTTCCAATTTCTAGACGAACAAACAAGATTTCACCAACAGCAAAAACAAACATATAAAACAAGAAAATACAAAATCAAAACAAAAGATATCAATTTTACTTTCAGTTATAAGCTGCCTGACGTTCTCAATGTATGCTGAGCACAGCTGTCATTTGTGCTAATGTACTATACGTATATATATATATATATATATATATATATATATATATATATATATATATATATATATATATAAGTATGTGTGTGCATGTATGTATCCGTGTCTGTGTGTGTGTGTGTCTTTGTCTGTGTACACGTGTGATCCGTGGAATGAACTGTCTTTTATTTTATGATACTGTTAAATGAATGTTAAAGAAACCTTCCTCTGATAAATAAAAAAAAGAGATGCAGGCATGAATGAAACTCCTATGACGGTGTCAAACTGGTCACGCTCCATTGATCCCGACGTAACAAAGGTTCGATCTCTTTGATCGGCAATCTTTACTACCTACAAAGTATGTTGATCCTGTGAGCAGCTATGCGACCATCGACCCGCCGCATTGATCGATATTAATCAATTTTTAATTAAGCAAGTGCACCAATAGTCGATATATTTGTATTAGAATATTCGTTTTAATTTTTTTGTTATATCGTTCATGTTATCCATATAACAAGCAAATAGTTATTACGTATGCAGGTTTATAGCTAGATTATACAGTTTAATATCATTGACGATATTAGTTTATTATATGTTGCCTTTACTAAAGTAATTTTTTAATTCATTTATTGTATTTATTAAAATATTTATTACCATCTTAAAAATTAAGGTCAAACAAAACAAAACACAGTTTAGTAAAATTAGAAATAAAAATATTATTATGACCGATTTATAAATATTATAATTAAAATAAACTTAAGCTTTTAAAAAAATAATAATATTGTAAGTGTTTGGTACAAGGACTAGATTAACAATAACCAAAAAACTACCAAATTAACATTTAGGTAAAGAAAGTAGAAAATAAAAAAAAAATAGTGTGGGTTTATATTAATCATTTTGAAATATTGGCTTTTGTTCATTTTACTGAAAACATTTTTGGCTCAATTCCTCCTGCACACTCGTAAATTTACAAAAAAATTGTAATTATTTTTTTATGCACTGTCCTGTTTCAGATAACAGACCGGACTAGGGGAGATAAATCGGTCGTACAGGGCGTCAAATCAAGGGTGGATATTCAGCTACAAAAATAAATGTTATAATAAAAAAAAATAACTAGATAAACAAACGTGGAAAAAGAATGTTGATGTTCTAATAAGTAAGATGTAGCCATCGAAAAATATTATTTTTTTAATGAGGCACCAGATTTTGATAATCGAATGATTATTTTTAAATGTATAAATGCAATCGTTATCAATTTATGTATATTTTATTTTATTGTTTTTATTTAATAAGTTTCTATAATAACAAATCCTATTTTAGATAAAACTTAATTACTTTTATATTAACTTAATTGCATTACTTGCGAATGTTGTCAATTGTGTTTGTAGTAATAAATTGAGGTGTCCTGGTGGTTCAACGATATACAAAATATTCACATTTGCAAACACACAACAGAAGTGCTAAATTTGGTTTAATTGCGAGTAAATTTATTATAAAGCAAGTAAATTACAACCATAATAAGCGGCTATACAAACATAATTTAAAAATTGTAAAATGTATTTTAATTAAGGCAAATAGTTTTAGAAATAAAATTATAGAATTTTAGTAAAAAAATTATGCAAAAGCAAAGCTGAAACATAGACACAAGACAAAAGTCCAAAAAAAATAGAACCAGGTTTAGCCCGTAAAGTTGTTATTTTCAAGCAGGCATTGTTTCTAATTAAAGTTCTGCTGAGTTGGATAGCACTTACAAGAACATATATGGTAGTGTGTTTATAGAGTAAATTTTAATCTGAACTCAACAGAATATATCTATTGTATTGAACGAAGCCACCTTTAACCCTTCAATAAGCAGATCTCTCCATATATTATCCCTATGACGAATGTCCATTTGAGAAAACCACAGATGACTTGAACTGGCAATTATAATTGTGATTTAATTACGATTTAGATAGACGCAGAAATAACACAGTAAAAAGTTTATGGTATAAACACATCTATATAGCATAATTAAAGATTTAACCAGAAGCTAAGCTTTACAGGTTCATGCTTTACTTTAAATATATATATATATATATATATATATATATATATATATATATATATATATATGTATATATATATGTATATATATATATATATATATATATATATATATATATATATATATATATATATATATATATATATATATATATGGGTGGGTGTGGGTGGGTGTAAATACTACACAATATTGTTAAAAATGTTTGCCTCCTGGGATGGACCACGCCCCCCCCCCCTCTGCAGTCCCATAGCCCCCACCTAGCTGCGTTATGATCTGGATAAGAAATTAAAAAAAAACTGTGCGAACCTCATAATGAACACGCGCAATAATTTTAGATAGACAGTGGACTGATAATATAATGTGAGAGTTAAACGCGTGATTGTAAAAATGTCGTGAGAAATGTGAGTTAATCAGTTTGCTATTTTTAAAAAATAGTTTACCGATTAGGAAATTTGAAAACTACATTTGTTAATAGAATCAATATGTGTTTACACAAGCGTATTCAGTAAAGAGTAAGCCTATACATTTTAAAATTGTATATCTTAAAATATATAATCAAATAACACAATGAAGTAAAACTTGTCTTTTAGTGTATATTAAACAGCAAGTTTCCGATCAAAAAACAAAATTTAAGTTTTGTTTTTATGTGAGTTTGACGGTGGCGAAAAAAAAAAAACCCATATGTAAAGATACTGCTGAACCGTTTTGATCTAAATAATTACCCTGGGTTTTAAAGATTATGTAATTTGTTTTACAATTTTGTCATTTGTGTTAATTGTTAAAATAATCGAGGTAATTAATAAAACACCTTTAATACAATAATTTTGATGCATTACTTTATATATCTTGGTAATAAGTTATGAAAACGTTGTCAACTAAAATGAAAGTAAAAACATTAATATGCGCACATTTTAAAACCCGAATTTCATCTTTCTACAACCTATAATATCAATAACTGGTTCCAGTCATATGTTGTAGTTGCATTGTTTTTTTTAATACATAAAATGTCAACAAACAAAGCGTTCACATTTATATCTGCGGCAATGTAGCATTGCCTGCGTTTTTTATAACCCACTTTCTCAATGACAAAGAATGGGCAATTTACAACAAAAAAAAAGTTCTGTAATGTAAAATAAGTTTGCTTTTATAAAACCATACATATGACAAGAATTGTAAATAATTAATTCATACAAAAGAAAACGTTTTCTTGTACTTAATATATTCTGTTTGAAGTAATACCTTCTCCGTGAACAAAAAAGATGTAATTTTCTAAATCAATTATTCAAACAATTCGTTACATTAGATCGATTTTCTGTCAATGTCTTGACAACATATCGGTTCTAAGTATTTTTGTAAATGTATTTTCGTGTAGTTAAAAATAACAACATTGATTCAAGCCAAAACATGTTGTAACAATTTAGAGAGTGAAGGCAATAAACACGTTGTAATTTTTATACCAAATAAAAATGCAAATTAAAACATTATTTTAATTTAAATAACTTAATCACGTTCGGATTTTGTAATCATTTAGTAATATTAATTTTAATCGTTCTTGTTTTCATCTTTCTCTTCTGACGTCATAGACTCCAGGACACGCCTCCTTAGAATGACCTTCTGGGCGAGGTCAAGCTCCAAAGCAGACCTCCAATTGCTTTCTCCGAACTGGTCCATCTTAGTCCCTCTCCTTTGCCTATCCCAACCTAAATTATGCATTTGAAAACTCCCTCTTCGAGATCTCGTACTTCCTCGTCCTGGCACGTTAACTGACGAGGACAAGTCGTGGCCTATTAGATCCGAGCCTTCTTCTTCGTCGCCCATCTCCAGAGGGTCCCAGTTGCCTTCGGAGTTGGAGCGAACCAAACAGACGTACTTCCGGTGTTTCCGGCTTACATCGATAATTTCCGGAAACTTGGAGTAAGCGGGGTTTAGCGTGCCGACTCGAAGGATTGGAGATTCGGGTAAAGTATCGTTGGCTTCTGTAGATTCAACAGACTCAGAGCGTTGTTCGGAGAGAAATGGAAATCGTTTTGATAAATTAGTTTCGATCTGGGTGTCTGAGAGGGATAGTGTCAGCTTTCTGTGTCCACCAGTTTCACAGTTCATTGTGGACAGTCTTTCAATTTTTGCTTTATCTTCGTTATCTTCGCTTTCGTTTATTTCCTTTTTAGTTTGTTTTGATTGCCTAACCGTCGTGAGATTATCGTCATCGTTAGGATTAGTCGATGATTTACATTCTGGTTCTTCGTCAGATTGGTATTCTCTACTTTCCTCTGTAGAACCCGGCACGTGTTTGATATCTATATTAACATCGTGCTGGTTTTTTATTTCTTTAAATTTCATTTCATTATTGTCTTGTGAAGAACCAGCATCGCAATTTGTGTGTGAACAGCTAGCTTCGCAATCGTCGTATGCACAGCTAGAATCTATGTGAAGGGTCGGAACCACAGTCTCAATAGAATCAACCATTTGAATCTTACAATCGACAACAGAAATATCGTTTTTATTTTTATGAAATGAAGCCGATTCTTTATCATTGATTGAAATCAAATCAGAACCCTCTTCTTCACTACTTGTATTACACTCATCTTTTTCTAAATTATCTGAAGATGTGACTCTGTTTTCGTTACAAGAAAACACATCTACAACCTCAATTTTACTATCATTATCACTTGATTCCCCATCCGCCGCCGCCCCTGCAGCTATCGACGACACATCGTTACCACACTCCTCATGCTGACTAACGTCTGGTATTGGGTTCGAATCCCGTGATGTCAAGCGACGTCTGGTGCTGTTTTTGCGCTTGTCTACTCGCTGCATGCCTGAGTTCTGTTGAGAGGGGGGACAGGATGTTGCTAGAACCAGCATCTATACACATAGCTATTTTTGGAGACCTTTATACTCAGAGACGTAGGTACACATTCCCCCCTCCACCCACCCTAGACTCCCGGCTATATTCAAATACTAACGGGAGTACAGAAATAGGCAACCCTCATTTACACATAAGTTCTTGTCGCTGAGTCTACTCAGCTCTGATGGGTACCTAACTCGTGTTAGGGAAAGTAAAGGCTGCAGGACAAAGTGCTGTCCACACCTTCCCTTCACATGCCGAGGTCAAGAAACATAACAACTCTACTTCATCTTCCCAAATGGATCGCTAGGTCTAAAGAGGATTCTTTACTTTATATTCACATATACATAGGTGCGGACTTATTCATTCCCACTACCCCCTAATATATGTTTATATTTAAAAATAGATGAAATATTGGCCGCTAATTGCGAGATACCCAGTACTAGTTTTTCTACTGCTAATACTACATTACACATTTAGCAACTGAAAAATAAAGGTCTCCAAATATATTGGTGGCAATGCTTTCAAACATTTTATAAAAATAGACTTATCTCGGCTTTTACCTACACTTATGGTTTTAAAATAACCGTATATCAGTATAAGTTACATATATCAACCAGATTGCTATTCTTTATCTATATAAAAACACTGAAAAAAAGAAGTCCCCTTTTTATATGTATCAAAACAACGTGATGGTATGTATGGTTAACAAATTATCTCTGTTACGATGTGTTTAGTAAGGTTAGTGTTAGTGTTAGTAGAAGCAGGTGGGGAAAGGTGTTGGCTGGGGTAGAAGGGAACAATATTAGGTTAGGATTAAAATTAGTATACACAAATTGCAAGAAGAAATGTGTTAAGAAAAAGCTAAAAGATGATGTTAGTGCAAGCAAAAGTGTGTTTTTTAAATCAATTTTACGGATTGTATTTTGGATCGCTATGTATCGAACGCTTTTGGCTACGACTAAAACATTTTTAAAATAATTATATTTTATTTCTTAGCGATTTTGACATTCTGTTTTAAAATGCATGTAATCTGTTTTGGTTATTAGGTTGGAAGTTAGTAAGCAAAACAATATCGAAGAAATGCAGTTTTAAGAAAAAATACAACATCATAGTTACGTGTCGCGGGGGGCTACTCATCAAGCCAAACAGTGTTTCAAAAATTTGTAACTACAGATCTAAACACATCTACTCTAGAGGTCAATGTAAACATTACGTCACACCGAGCATACCTGCTTCCGGATAGCTCTGACGTCATCGGTCAGTGTCGGTAGCGGGGTCGGCGATCTTCGCTCTTCTTCTTCGTCTTTAACGTTGGTGTATTGGGAAATATCGACACTTCCCCACCCAGTCTCGCTCCGCTCAAGGGGTTTGAACTCATCCTCTGTCGAGCGGCCGTTACTCTGTGGAAAAGTTGGTACTGGGCTTCACATAGCGAGGAACAGCGAGGGTGGGTGAAAATGTCCTTCCCATTTTTGATCAATCCC
Source organism: Physella acuta (assembly GCF_028476545.2). NCBI lineage: Eukaryota > Metazoa > Mollusca > Gastropoda > Physidae > Physella > Physella acuta. The sequence continues at coordinate 335,862 of NW_026732534.1, read as the reverse complement.
AATTTCTTTGTATACTTTTTTTTTAAATTTCAGTTTTTAATTATGATTTTCGCAAGCACTATTTTTCTTTGGAAAACGTGTTTTGTTTTCTATATATTAAAATGTTTTTTTTAAATAACAGTTTTTAATTAAGATTTTCGCGAAGGCTTGTTTTTTATGGAGAAATCTTAAGTTGTTTTTTATATTTATATTTTTTTTTAAATATATTCTTTTCATTTAGATTTCCGGTAAAGTTTGTTTTACTTTTTTATACACTTAAGTTGTTTCTTTATACATTATTTTTTAAAAATATCTTTTTTTTTTTATGGTCTTCTCAAGCAATTGCTTTGTTGTGTGTTTTTTTCTGTAAAAATTACGCTGTTTCATTAAATATTATTTTAGATATCAGTTTTTAATTAAAATCTTCGAAAGATTTTTTTCCCATTCTTTTCTTTTAGTTTTGTTTTAGGGGTCGTCCATAAATGACGTCACACTAGTAGGGGGGAAGGGGGGGGGGGGTCCGTAATTATGTGACGGTGTGTGATGAGCGGGAGGGGTGTGTCCAGATGGTGTGACGTCACACTTTTGCATTATAAAATGCAATGTTGAAAAAAAATTAATTTTAGCGGTTATTTCGCGTTTTAGAAAAATGTTTTAATAAATTGTAATAGAAATTGATTAAAATACTCTATGTTGACATAGTTCAGAAAAGATTTTAGAAAAATATCGTATTTTAAGAAAAATTCAACTGCAATTTTGAGGGGGGTTTGAGGCTGACGTCGTTTTAGGGGGGCGGGGGGTCTGGCTTTTTGTGACGATGTGTGACTGAGGGGAGATGTAGGGAGGTAAAAAATCTTCAAAAAAGAGTGACCTCATTTATGGATGACCCCCTTATTTCATAACCATCGCGTGTAAAGCAAATTGTGATGAAAACTTATTGGTTTCTTTTTTATACAATTTCTATAATATCGATGTTTTAAAATATATTTAAAGAATGTGTTTTATTGATTAGGTTCTATTAAATACAAATTCGAAAAACTCAATATGTATGTCTGTTCCCATGACTACGTTCAGACACAACGTGGTTGTAAATGTAATTATAATGTAAGCATGACTAGCACAGTTTGTTTCATTTTCTTTTATTATTTATTAAACGCAAACAAAAATCGATTTTTTTTTGTGTTTTTACATCGCCATAGGATCTTTTAAAATGTAAAATAAATAAAATAAAACATACCGGAATTAGACATAGACGCTTATTTTTCCTAAAAATTTTTAGAATGTTCATCGCTTCTTAAACTCGTATTTTAAAAAAATAAAAAGATATAGGCATACATTTTTTATCATTTTTTCCCCCATTCAACTCGTATGAATATATATTGTTTTGTTAGCGTTCTCGTTTGTAAATAACTTTTTATTAAACAAAAAACTTTTCTACATTTTAAACTACATGCATTTTAAAGCGCGCCTGTTGTTTTTTTTTTTAACAATAATATCCTCGACTTTAACTTCAGTATCCATGGAGCCCTCACTGTTGTTGCTCAACAACTATTCAGACATTGTGGATACGCTATGCCATACACGGTCGTAACGTGCGTCATTACCCCTTATCATTCATCCAATATGCAATGCTCAAGGGCTTGATTAGGATCGGGAAAGCCGTTGCGTGTCATTGTGGAGAGGGTAATTCTAGTTCAGACTTCCGTTACACGAAATGGGTGGGAAAGGTGGCGGTGTTGCAGTATTGAGCTATCAATTCTAAATAGTTCGATAAGTTCAGCTTGGTTTGATATATATATATATATATATATATATATATATATATATATATATATATATATATATATATATATATATATATATATATATATATGTAATTAATATATATATATATATATATATATATATATATATATATATATATATATATATATATATATATATATATATATATATATATATATCATCCACGACGTTAAAGTTACAAATAGTTAAAGCAGAATTGATATTTAGTATTGAGAAATATTGATGATCGATGCTAGGAACGACTAAGTCAGGAAGAGAAAAATGACTGGCTAGCAACCGTGACCCAACACCGGCACAACAAGACGAGCAAACAACAGGCGTCCCATAGCAACCGAAGCTTCCTGTCGGAACAAGATCGGTAAACATCGAAGGTGAGAAGATCGATCGGTGTTCGATTAATCGATCAGGTGATCGATTTTGTTGGCGAAGCAGAAAAATAACCGCGATGAAAATTTCAAAACGTATTGTTAAAACAATGGCCTCCTATAGGGTCAGTGATTACAAGTTGAATTACTTTTCATTTAGTTACGCTAGTTATTTAAAATCAATTACGCATCGATTATATTTTGCAATATTTTACTCAATATTTGTAGGATTAAAGTTAAGAGACTTAGATTCGGTAATATTATTTTTGCCATAAACTTAATCACAAACTTTAATTACAAGTCAACAAAGATTTGCAACAAGAGGTTTAGCTAATTAATCAATTTTAATGATTGCTCATTTAAATGTGTGTTAAGCAGTTTTAAAAAATAATGTTTTTTTAATTAAAACTTACAGTACATTTAAAAATATCTAATTTTAAGGCAAACAGAAACGGAGAAAGGCGTATAAACCGCAATAGATGCACGAATTATTTGATTACCACTTGAAAACACCGTAATAAATCGTATCTGAACACTATAATTTATTATAACCCTTATACAAATCATATTGCTCCCTTCAAACCGAATTTCTTTTCAAAACAAAATAAGTTTGTATGGTAATTTTATGTGTCCATAACAATTATATTCTTTTACGATCATTTCTTTCAATTAATACTAGGCCAGTGTGGTATTTTCGTACAAATTTATTACATGTTTCATTTATTCATTTTAGTAATGCAACTATTATAATTGATTTGTAATAATTTATAATTGTCTTTTTGCAATTACTAAATACTTAAATATATGTGTTGCAGAGAAAAATATTTTTTGTTGTTTAAAATTTGTAAACGCAGCGAAACGTTTAAAATAACCAATTGATTTATACAATGGATTTTCCTTGCACTTTTGGTTCGCTAACATCTGATTCAACTTCACACGGGCAGAAGGACAGTGCGATTAACTGTAAAATCAAATCACCCGACAATGGCCTAAAACATCACAACGAAAAAATATGTTTCTAGCAACGGTGTTAGAGATTATTTTCCCGTAGATTTTCGGTTCAGATTTGTTTTTACTTTCTCGTATATACGAAGTATAGAGAAAGTATTGTAATCGTGCACAAAAATAACATGAAATTTTGACAGTTTTCACCGTTTTACTCCTCAGTCCTTCATTACATCCGGGGTATAGAGGACTTATTTTAATTGGGCAAAAATTATCAATCCAGATTTATCAAAATTAAGAGGTTTTATGCGTAATCCAGTCAGAAAAACTGGGCTTTGCAATTCTGTCCGTTTTCTGTGTGTCTGTCTGTGTGTAAACACGATAACTTGAGTACCGTTACAGCTAGGTTGATTAAATTTTATATTTAAGTATTTTATCAAAATCGTAGATCCGTATCAACTTTTGAGCGATTTCCGATAACCGGAAGTGGTATTTTTTCTACTTTGAATTTTTCAAAAGCCTATAACTTGAGTACTATTTCAGATAGATAAATGAAATTTCACATTTAAGTCAAAGATCTAATTCTCTACCTTCTGTTAAATTTTGAGTAATTTCCGTTGACCGGAAGTAGTAATTTACGCTACTTCCGATTTCTCAAAAAACTAATGTAAATTTTTAAAGTACTAATAATATTGCGCACTATTATGCACTTTTTATTTGGCGTTCACTTGGTGTGCACTTCTTTTGTCTACGAGATTTTATTCTATTTTTAAAACTTTAAGTATTTAAAATTGATTAAAAATCATGTCTATAGCCCGAGTTCCCATCCCCTGTTGTTTTATATAAGAATATTCGAGAAAGTTTAGGGGAGATCACTCCCGGTTTATTTTAAATTCAATTTCAATTTGAATTTTTTTAAAAATAAATAATTTGTCACAAGTTTTGTTTAAGTGTATCTGCCACTCCCCCACCTGTACAGTCAATGTGAATTTGTTAAAAACATAATTAGAAGTTATTAATATATAATATAAAATTTTAAAAGGCACATAAATATTGAGTAAAAAGGGGGAATGAGGTGTACATTTAGAAGCTGTACATGCATGCATGACTTTGAAAAATGGAATAATAAAATAAGCCAACATGTAAAAAAGTTAGTGATAAGCTGAATATATTGTTACAAAGAGCGATAAAAAAACTATTAGATAATAGTAGCAGATAGAGGTAATTTCAGAAGCGTTTTTAATACTGCAATTAGTATTCAATATATAATTTATACCTTTGATAACCTGTATATATATATACATATTTTTCTAAAAAAGTCTTTCATAATCCCAACCCCTGGAAGTATAATACGTTTCCTAAGACTATAGAAAACACGCATATTTTATCCTAAATTTATTAAACCGTAATTTCAGTAAACAATCACACACTTAAAAAAACAATTGTTTGTATATGTAATCATAAATAAAAACATAGGTAGACATAATATTCGTAGAAATATAAGGCAGCCTGATAAATAATCAATGCATATATATATATATATATATATATATATATATATATATATATATATATATATATATATATATATATATATATATATATATATATATATATATATATATATATATATATATATAATTTAAGCGGGCTGGTAGTGTGTCAGTCCGTCATCGCTATAGATTTTGAAAGTCTCTCCCTGTGCGCGGACGGCCGGTTAAACTTGTTGTTCGGCGGCGGTTTAAATGACGCCTTGGTTTCGGGGAGGAGAGATGTTTTGGCGGACGTTCGTGAGAGCCACGTCTGAAGGAATATTTGCCCCAATGCAGGGACCCGTACCAGCGGGTAAACTCTGAGGTAATATCCATTTCCACACCGTGGCGAAGTACGGATATGCATATATGTATATAAAGGCATATCTATAATATAAGCGGGCTGGTTCGTGAAGGCGTCGGCTCTCAATTTTTATTTACCGTAATTTAATTTTTGTGAATATACATATTCGCACCAAAGTGCTACCGACAACCACGCGCAGTATATCTACTACCGACACCCGCGAAGCACGCAGTGCGGTAAACTCTGAGGATACCGATATATATATATATATATATATATATATATATATATATATATATATATATATATATATATATATATATATATATATATATAATATATATATATATATATATATATATATATATATATATATATATATATATATGTGTGTGTGTGTAATGTATTTCGATGAAAGTGGATTTGTAAGATTGGAGGTTGGGAACTTAAGGTCAGTGGGGAGATGTTGAGGTGGATGTGCTGCACGTGTGGTAAGGCTGGAGTTAAAAATGACGATATTAGAGTTATGGGGGACGTAGGTAAGGGTCAGCCCAGATTACCCTTCTCTTCCCCGTGGTGTAATGTAAACCGCCGACAAATAACACGCTTTCCCGGGCGTCCGCGCCCATAGGGGGGGGGGGAGCCCGTCGCCATTCTCCATCATAAAATACCACCACCATGCCTGCGAAGACAAAGTGCCTATACTGATGACTGACGGAAGGACTGATACAACCTGGCGGCTTGCATTAGAGACGGACATGCCGGCTTATAGGGCTGGTAAGTAGGTCACCAACCCGTTCTATGCCTCATGGAGGTTTTATTGAGCCGTAGAACTGGTTGGTGACCTACTTATCAGCCCTTTTTTTTCTCCGTTTGGAGGGCACTTGATATTTTCGGGGGGGGGGGGCTGACTACATTTACCGGAGTGGGGCGTCGGACGCTGGTAAAAGTATGTCTTCCATATACATTCCATATCGTACGGTGGAGGCGGGGGGGGGGGGGGTGCGAAGATATGCCTGGAAGAAACTGGTCTTGTGTATGTTACCTGTAACGTCCGCGGAATTTTATAAAGCGCCATTGTCCAGAATGTCGCTCTCCGGTTGGACCAAATGTCTACAAGTGGTAGTCCCAGTGTGTTTTGCCAGCTTCCGTCCATTTGTTAGGCAATTTTCTATCCGCACTCCGTTTACCTGAACATATATAGACATAGTTCTCCTTCCGGTCAAGTAGAATTATTTATCGGCCTCATTCCAGTTGTGCCCTTGTGGTGCCAACATATTGGCTAGTAGACTTGTTTATAATTAACTACAGGCCCGGAGTGTAGACGTGTTTATACTAACGGTATTCGGCCATACTCGAACAGATAGGTGGCATGTTGCTTAGGCGCATGTGGTATTGGTCCAGCACCCTTTGGGGGTGTCCATACTGTCGATTCGTATATACGTAGGTTTATGTAGGTTTAGGCTTTTCAAAATGGCTTTTGGGGTGTCCATACTGTCGATTCGTATTTACGTAGGTTTAGGCTTTTCAAAATGGCTTTCGGGGTGTCAATACTGTTGATTCTTATTTACGTAGGTTTATGTAGGTTTAGGTTTTTCAAAATGGCTTTAAGCTTTATTTATACGCTTGAATGGCCTACTTAGTTGAGGTTGACGTGCAGGCTTGTTTTTATGCGCCCCTGATGGGCTTTGAGGCTTTGTTTTGCTTAGGCGCATGTGGTATTGGTCCAGCACCCTTTGGGGTGTCCATACTGTCGATTCGCATTTACGTAGGTTTATGTAGGTTTAGGTTTTTCAAAATGGTTTTTAGCTTTATTTATACGCTTGTATGGCCTACTTGTGGCGAAGCACGGGTATGAGCTAGTTATTTATACGCTTGTATGGCCTACTTAGTTGAGGTTGACGTGCAGGCTTGTTTTTATGCGCCCCAGATAGGCGTTGAGGCTTTGTATAGTACCTGTCACTTTTGGTCTAACTAGTATTTATATATATATATATGTATATATATATATATATATATATATATATATATATATATATATATATATATATGTGTGTGTGTGTGTATGTTTGTGCGCGTGTGCGTGTGCGTGTGCGTGTGTGTGTGTATGAAAATGGCTACAAGCGTGTGCGTGTACGTGTGTGTGTGTGTGTGTGTGTGTGTGTGTTTGTGTGTGTGTGTGTGTGTATGAAAATGGCTACAACATATAAACCGCAAGTTGACAATTGAAATTACGGATACTCTCGTACAGTTTGTTGTTTCCTAAGGTGTAGATATAAAAAGTGAAACGAATTTTATGTACGCATACATTCTAACTAGAAGAAGTTAAGTAGCGCCTATACGTATCACTTCACTTCTTGCTGTAGTTAGCCTGTTTTGGAAATGATGTGACCCAAAAATTTCGTTGTTTGATCAAACATTCAAAAATAGATCAGTTTTAGATTAGTTTGGACTAGTTTTAAATATTTAAAAAGTATTTATTTGATGTTAAAGAATTAACATTTTTTTTTTAAATTTAATTTTTTAATCACTTTCGTTTAATTACACAAATAACCTAAAATATAACTAGAAAATATGTGAATATTTTTGAAAAAAAAAATCAAATATGAGTCTATTTTAAACGTCTAAATAAAATAGCAAGCAATGTGATTGTAACACTCAAATATTAAACGCCAGATTAGGCCAAGTCTTCTTCCTGTATTTCATCCATTTAGAAAACGACATTATAATTTAAAAAATCAGTAACAGAGTTTGACTGATGTAGTCGTAAATAAATAGACGAATGCACTCAATAGAGTGGCAAATGGGTGTTGTGATTTTTATGGTAGCTCTAGAAGTCAGCATGTCCTTGTCATTTGCAATTTCAACGTTTTTAACGTCATCAATCCTATATATAAATAAATATATATATATATATATATATATATATATGTATATATATATATATATATATATATATATATATATATATACATATATATATATATATATATATACATATATATATATATATGTATATATATATATATATATATATATATATATATATATATATATATATATATATATATATATATATATATATATATATATGTATATATATGTATATATATATATGTATATATATATATATATATATATGTATATATATATATATATATATATATGTATATATATATATATATATATATATATATATATATATATATATATATATATATATATATATATATATATATATATATATATATGGCACTGTTTTAAACCCGCCACCCTGTCCTAAAAAGGAATCATGCTGTTTCCACAGCTATCAATCTATACTATATAACGTCCAGTTATCCTAAGCTAAATATCAACAAAGAAGACTCATTTGAAACGGAACGGTTTTGTTGTTGGCTCCTTTAGACAATGGCTAGGGATATGTAGAACTAGCAAATAACCCTTTGGTGATTATTAAGGTTCTATTGTAACCTAATATGTTTATAAGTTGCATCAGCGTGATATTATATACATGTTTTGTTGTCTTGTTTTGTATGGTCTTGTCAGAAAATTTGTGGTAAAGTTTCACATGAAGGGCTAAGACAGATTTAAAAAAAAATAAAGTTTTTTTTAAATTCAATGCACGTTCGATGGACTAAGGAAAATATTAAAAGGAATTTTAAAAGAAAACAGCAAGGTTAAAGTACAAATGAAAAATAATATCAAAAGTTTACAGGGAGTTAATCAGACATTGGATCGAATAGCAAGTTGGAAGTGTTAGTTATATTGATATTGATCATGAAAGCAAGCAAGATTATTTTACTTGTCCAATCCATAATTGCCATGGCGATAGCAGATTGTTTATAGCCTAAAGGACAGGCGCATTTTTTTTTTGCCAAGCAGTAAAGCAAAAAAAACAAATATGGAAGGCCACCACGATGTTTTGAAAGTAATTCTTTTAGAACATTTTAAATCACTATTTAAGTTTTAGAGACCTAATTGAAATGGTGATAATAAAAATCAAATTTAATACTTAAAGTAAGAGACAACATTTACAAAAATGTACTTTACAAAAAAAATACTTTTATTGGCTATAATTTCTTCTGAATTAAAAAAAGTTCTAACTTTTCGGCACCCTCCAATCCCAAGTTCGGTCTTTAAAAATATTTTATAACTGGTCAAAATTTCTATAGCAAAAGTTCCCTGCCCATTATAAACATACGAAGAAAATAGGAACTGAACATTCAGTACAAAAAAGTAATGAAACCTTCCACTTATTATTTATTTTAACAGATGACTACATTTGATAATCAAGGGTGGTATTTCGGATTTAAACTTTAAAGTAAACTGCAGAAATCAATAGACTTCAAGTTGAAATGTACACGAAGAAAAAGGAAATATTTTTTTTTAAATATATCGGAAAGGCTAAATAGTTAAATACTTCAGCTTTTAGATGGTAATCTTTACTACAAAAGTCTTACATTTGAGAACATCAATACAGAAGAAAGACATCTAGAAGGATAGGTTCAGGTTTTATATTTTACTTCTATTCGACACGACAACTTTGATAAAAAAATAGCCTACAAAAAAAACCATTCTATCTAATAGTATAAACTACAACTAACCTCGCTTTCCGTGCTACCGTTGCTCCCCTTCTCTTTCAGCTGTCTGTAAGCGATGATTCTCTCATACAGCGTCATGTTGTTCTTCGTGGCCACCGCCGGATGCCGTTTCTGGGATCTCCGGATGATCCTCCGGGCAGCCTTGTGCTCCGGAACCAGGAGCGAGTCGACCACCTCCCCCAGTTTCTCGCGGTTCTTCCTCTTGCGTGGTTTTGGTTCGTCTCCAGGCAGGCCTGCGGGAACAAAGTACCGCAAGACGGGTTAAAATAGCATCAATTTAAAATTTTATTGATTGGGTATCGATTTAGTTTTTCAGCGCAACTTTCTTCGAGAAATCGATTTTGGTAGCTTCTGGTTATTGAGTTGTTTTAAAATAAAATCAATTCCATACGAGATTATTTCGATTTCATCACAACACTATTTACCCATATTGAGAATTATGTACAAAAATGTTAAATAAACTAAAAATTTAAGGTGAGGGTACATTAAAGGAAACAATACATTTTTTTCCTTAAAATTATGGAAGACCTAAAAAAACGTTCTTTATTAAATCGTTTTTAACCATACATTATAAGCTTTTAAGGAGACAGTGTAGTTTAAATCGAATCCAAGATAATGCGATACAAATTTACTATTGGATAGTTTTTATTTTATTTTTTTATTTTTTTCTTCAACACCACAACATTTTAAAGACTTTTTGTTCTTACACAATATTTCTATATCCGTTTTTCAATACGTTTGTGCCATCACTAGTAAAAATTACAACAAAAACACATTTAAAATTGTTCATGCCTATATTATTATTTATACATTTGTTTTAACTTTAATTTATGAAATTAAAACTGTGTTTTTTTATCTGTTTTATATTCAAAACAAGCAAAATTATTCTAATACGAAAGCCGATTTTTATTATCGTGGACATTACAAACAATGCAATTGAAAAACACTCTAAATAACCTACTAGTTCTAAAAAACAGGAACTTGCGAGAATCACATTTAACCGTTGTCCTGAGACTCGATGAAAGAGATATTAAAACACATCTTCATCACGTGATCTAACTCAAGTTGAAAAAAAACAAAAACAACTCTAACAACCGAAATGTGAATTAAAAGCCGACTCGAACTCGTGGAAAATCTCAAAAAACTAGTGGCCTTATCAACAGGGGTAATGGCTTTAAATACGGCTCCACGGAGCGGGGAACGTTCGATTGATTGATGAAATTAACCGCCGTATTCCAATATCGCGTGACAAGCTTGATTAAAAACACGTGAACAATATCGGCCAATAAAAACAAGCTTTAGAAATACAATTCAACAACAGCCAATGATTTCGAGTCCTCTTTTTTTACTTCGTGTACCATCAACAATAACAGTATTGTCAATACGGACGTCATATGGGGATCGTTGACTTGAAGTTGGTGGAACCCCATTTCGAAATACGAGATGGTTCAGTAACTAGGGTGGTTTCCCTTTGGTGTGGCGTATTGATTTATACAACGATCATATAACTTCCAGACGGGGGGAAGGGGGGGGGAGGGTTTGGATGGTTACGAAGGCAAAGGAAGGGGAGGATATATTTTTCTTTAAAAAAAAAGGGAAACCAATATTGGCATGAGTTATTGTAATGATGTTCCACATGGCTTGGCCGGAGAGTGGTATGTTGACTCTGAGAGACGGGCCGCTACTAGTAGGGTGGGAGCGTGGTAGAAAATAAAATCGAAGAATCAATGAAGTGATTGACGCGGCTATAATTCAATTTTCAGCTTTATCTGCGGTTACTGCCGTGTTGTCTAGATACGTATATGTACACACGCATAAACATAGAGACGGGTGGCATTTTAGGTGTATGAAGTTTCACCAACTACAAAATTTACTGATAAAAAAGGGCGTGTGACATTATGAGGTCCCGCACCGGGTGACACCCGACCTAGCGACGCCCTTGCATATCACTATCCCATCTCTATGTCCTAAACTTACCTCTAATTCTAGCTGAACTGGGGGAGGGGGTGTTGATAAACCGAGGGTAATATCCTACCGCAGTTTTTTGAGCGTAGGTAATGTCCAGGGGATATCTGACATGGGTAATTGTCTCAGGAGTAATGACTGGGGGGAGGACGTCTGGGGATAGTTGAAGGGGGGGGGGGGGGTTAGGGTGAGGGTGAGGGTAAAGTCCTGAACCCAAAATAAAATGCATATTATATAAAATTACTGTATATATTATGTACACACAAATATATATCAATATATATATATATATATATATATATATATATATATATATATATATATATATATATATATATGATTATGTTAGGCTGTTTTTATTAGTAAAGAAGTGAAGTTGTAAGGATCAGCTTCAGAAACGAATTCACCAATTCTCTCAGTTTTACGATTTAATATTTATTTACTTTTAGATCTTTTCTCCTAATTTTTGTAGCAATAAAAGGCCGGTTGACAAAGTAGAAACTTCAAAACTGATTTAAGCTTAGACCAAATTTGGAGCCCAGTAATATAATTTGTATACAAAAAGGGCTGGGTTAGTCTTGTTTTATCAATGTTTGTACTTCAGGTTTTGAAACAATGCGGCTTAACTGCACTCAACGTGTGAGTTCATCTGGTAAAGTAATCGATATTTACATGATAGGGTACCGTGATGTTATAATCCATGATCCATGATCGATTTCTTTGAGTGTTATCGATAGGAATGTGGGATTGGATTAGGTTATTAGGATGTTATGGTTAGGGAGAGGTTAGGGTATTATGATTAGGAAGATGTTATGGTGTTAAAGTTAGTGAGATGTTAGAGTTCGGGAGATTAGGGTGTTATGGTTATGGTATTAAGGTTATTGAGATATTGGGGTTCCGAGACGTTAACGTGTTATGGTTAGGAAGTGGTTAGGGTGTTATGGTTATGTAGGTTCACAACCCCTTCTCTCCCCCACTCCACACATGATTATAACCAAACCAACCACCCATCTGTATCCCTCCCCCCCCCCTCCCCAAACACAATTCATAACGCAAGTGTCTTAAACATTTTTACTGAACAGTATTAAAACCACTGCAATTTTTCAACCCTGTCCCCACCTCTTCCCACCTTTTCCTCAGCGCTAGTGCGTAGTTTGTGTTCACAAACGAAAAATAGCCATCCATCTGAACTCTCCTATCCTTGCTCACCAGATCACCGATTCGACAAAAACATCCACTCAACAGCTCATTTACATATACAGGGATAGACCATAACAAACGACACGCAATTTTAGCCAGTTCAGATCCCTCCCCCATACCACATCTGGTCATCAAAACGTCGTCGTAAAAAGTTAGACAACCACCCACCCACCCACACACATACACACACACACACACACTCGTTCACCCCCTCTCCATAAATCGAAAGTTGAATGATTTGTTATCATTGATTTCTTTTTGAAAAAGTTATGTAAAAAAAAAAAATCTACATAAAATCTCTAACCCCGGCTCTCGAATAAAATCACCTGGAAATAAACCCCCTGACAAAACCCCCTGACAAAAACCCCATGACACAGAACCCCCTATACATAAACAACTTTTTGGACATACATCTCGAGACACAAGCACACTAACTCCTCCCCCCCCCCCTGAACAACACTCGGACATACATCACGGAACACACCACAACCAAAGACATTGCTACATAAACGTTGCTAAGCAAAACAAACAAACAAAAAAAAACGCTCCTCTGTGACAACCCCACAGATCCTAGATATAAACTACCTAGCCTATAGAGACTGAAGTCAAATGTCAGACACTCAAAATTTGACATTTCAACTAGAGTTGTAGTTCACTACAACAAGATTGTTTTTAGATATGACCATTCGAGGCTAATGAAATATAGATTTAAGGACGGTGTGGCTTAGCGGTAGAGCACTAGATTGCTAACACGAAAGTCGAGTTCGAATTCGAGTTCAAGTTAGTAGAGCGTCCATGAGTCCACCCAGCCCTGATGTGTACATAACACACGTTAGGAAAAGTAAGTTCAATAGGTACACACCATTCCCTCATATTACTAGGCCACAGAAACTTTATTTCATTTGGCCCAAGTTCGATAGATGAATTGAAATGTATCAACACTTATGTATTATTTTTTTAAAAATTCCTGCCCATAAATATAATAGTTTTTTTTACATTCCTAAATGCGTTGTATTTTAAGTTTTCTAATTTATGCCTATTACCAAACAATATACTATTTTTAAATATTTTATACTAGGCTATATATTATATATTGTATGTCTTATTTAAAATATTAATAGTTAATAATTCAAAGGGAGAGTATTATATTTTAGAACAAGCAACACGGTTACTTAGTTACTTCCCCTTGTACATTTAACTGCAAAAATACATCGTTGATTACCAAAAACAACATACGTTTAAGATCAATCGCAGGAGCGATACCTCTTTGCAGTTCAACCCATCCGAACTTTATATATATTAAGAGTAGAATTTCTATTACATATATTTTTAACTGCAATTTTAATTAACTTTCTATCATATTACGCAACGTTATATATATATATATATATATATATATATATATATATATATATATATATATATATATATATATATATATATATATATATATATATATATATATATATATATATATATATATATATATATATACATATATTTATATATATATATATATATATATATATATATATATATATATATATATATATATATATATATATATATATATATATATATATATATATATATATATATATATATATTCAGAACAACGTCGAAGGTCATAATATAAAAACCACGTACCGGTTGGCGTTCGAGATGGCCGATGTTTTGGTTTGGTCTCTTTGTCTGTTGGCGTGTTTGTACTTTCAGCTCTTGACATTTTCTCATGCAGGATTGTTTATTTCTTATTCAACCCTAGAGAAAGTCTGTACTAGTTGCTCCCCTTTCTGATAGTTTTAACATTGAGAATTGATTTTCACAGTTGCAGCCCTTGTGGAATAATCTACAGTTGTGGCCCCTGAAGCAAGTAAAATTTCCCAAAGCCGCGAACGGCTAATGTTTTATTCTGATCTGTATGGGCTGTGCTGTTTTGAATAAATTAAGTTCCTACTCTTTGTTGATCGATTTAAATGTAGTTTTCAACCTATGAAAGAAAAAATAATAATTTGTTGTTACATGTAATTTTATTGTAATAGAAATAATGGCAATAACTAAATAATTAGTATATAAATAAATACGTATATATAGGCATATATATATATATATATATATATATATATATATATATATATATATATATATATATATATATATATATATATAATGAATGAACAAATAAACAAATTCTCTTTACAAGCGTTCGAAGTGCTCGCTGCTTTCTTTAAAATGATTCTTAAATATCGATGAAAAACAGAAACAACATAAAGAGAAACACGTGATAGCCGCTGCAACTCGGAGGTAGTTTAGCACTTGATGAACCTATAAATAACTGATTGCAGCGCCATGTGAACAACGCTAATCAGATGGTAAAAAAAAGTATGAGTTTGTTGCTGTGTATTGAGTTAATTAGTTCACTCATTTCTAAACTGCATTTTAAAATGTATGCCTGTCCAGTTTTTTTTTTTTTTTTTTTTTTTTTTTTTTTTTTTTTGCTGCACCTTTTAAAATGTACGACTAAGCCCTATTTTTTAAAGTCCTATGTAAGAAATCAATGTAACTGTTAAGATGTTCTTTAAAGATAAAAAAAAAACAACGTTTCCTTCAATATACAACATTGACAATTCGAACTTTAAAAAAATCATTAGTAAGTATCGTCCATTATGCCTGTCGAAAGAAAATATCCCGTAACCCATACATCAACCAAATGACCAACAAGTAAAACGTACGTTATACCATATAACAGCCCTGCACATGAAAATGTTATACACTCTGCACCCTAACAGCCTTAAAATATTTCTATGTATAGGGGGCCTACATACATCGCCAGTGCTATTGACATAAATGTCTTGTATGTATCCTTACACCACCAGTTTTACTTACCGGAGTTTCTTGTGTGTTTACATACAACACCAGTCCTACTTACAGAAATATATACATACGCGTACTGAAGGAAATACCTGGTATAAAATGCACCATCAAATAGTCCTACTGAACAAAATACCTGGTGTAAAATGCGCCATCAAATAGTCCTACTTAAGAAAAAACCTGGTATAAAATTTACAATCAAATAGTCCTACAAAAGGAAATACCTGATATAAAATGTACCATCAAATAGTCCTACTGAAGAAAATACCTGGTTTAAAATGCACCATCAAATAGTCCTACAAACGAAAGTATCTTGCACACAATGCATCTCTAAAAGACCACCCACCGACTATATCCCAAACAGCATCCAACAATCCAACTAATAAAATTCTCTCCTAAACCCAGTCCCGTACCAACCCTACTCACGCCAATGTATGAACAACACAACACTAGTTGAAGTGTCAGACACGAACGAGACACCAATACCTGTATTAATATTATCACACCCTTATTCAGTCCATTGTATTCAGCACGTCCAAACAATGCTATTATTCCCACCGTCGCTCCCCCTATCTATTATTCCATCCGTATTGCCGTCATTATTCATTACTTTATTTCCATAACTAGAGACAAAAGAGGCGTGGCTTTTTTTTTTGGTGTAAAACAGCGCCTTTAAAAATATTTTTATTCGTGTGCTGGGTTTCGGTTGTTGTTAATAAGAAATGGTTTTAATACAATTTATATTCTCCGTAAGTTGGAATCATTAATCTGGTTAAGAACCCAGTTCTCATAATCTTGCTGAGAGGACAAAACAGTATCTCGTCTTGGTGTTGACTTATTCTATCTTGTTTTTTGAAGCAATGGTTATGATAAAGGTGATAAGTAAGTTCAAGCATAAGTGTATTGCTAGGATCAACGATTGGTTAAGGTTAGGACTATAATGAGGTTAGCGTTCACAAAAAAAAAATCACCATCAAATACACCCTACAAACGTTTTAGCGGGTAACGAAAACCTTACCCCGAAAAGCTTTTTATAATTCGTAACCTTATTTACAGAAAAAGAAAAAAAAAACATTTTTTTAAAGCAACAATGATCTTTCAACAAAGAAGTTGAAAAATCTTTACAACTATGAGACTATTATCTATGTAAATAAAATAATGTTTTAAATTCGGATCAATATTTAAAAGAGCCGAACTGTTTAAATTATCGATTTTATTTTTCTGCATTGTTTCTAGCCTATTCCATAAACCACAGAAAGATCTGATGGATTATTGTCTAGGTGCCACACTAGCGGTGAGCCGAGAGTTGTGAGTTACCCCAGTTGTTCATGCGTAACGGGACAACCTCGTTACAGATTCTATCGAACTTGATTGGTGTTCGATGCTGCTTTGAAAGTCGTCAGGGATTATTTTTTTTATTTGAAAGAAAAGAAACGAGTTTCAGTAGAGCATAACGATATAAGGGACACAATTAGTGACACAGATTAAGATACAAGGTTAGGTAACTTGTTTTTTTTTCCACCTTCAATTGAAGTCTGTTGATGACTGCAAAACAGTAAGTATCGAGTTCGGATCCCAGGCTCGAATCCACCCAGCTTTGATAAGTACCTGATTCGCGTTAAGTTTTTTCTAGGCATCTCTTCTGTATAAAATATTTCATTCGGGGGGGGGGGGGAGAATCGAATCCCACCCCTCGAAAAAACTTCTAATGCCACGCCCCCCCCCCCCCCCAACGAAATAGATTTTATATAGAAAATATATTTTTACCAGTGTCAACCCCCCCCCCCTCAGGAAATATTAGTCCGCCCCCCCCCCTTCCGGAAATTTTAGTCCGCCCCCCGCCCCCGAAAATTGCAAGCCCCCCCCCTTTTTTTTTCTCCTCCCACTGTAGGGAAAAGAAACAGGTGAACTCTATTTCATCTACCCCATAAACGCCAGGTTCGAAAAGATAACTAACAAACCACATGTGTTTTAATTGCAAAATATGCGTTGATTACAATTTTAAAGATAATGACGAAGGAAAATTTAATCAACAAATAATTTTACTAAAGTAGGCATGATGCTTTCCATGATATACTTTTTTGCTGGAATTGTTACTACCATATATGCGGCAACAATGCAAGCAAAATTCTAAGACTATCAAAAGGGGAGAGAACTTTCTTTGGCGGTCTGGTGAAACGAAGGAAAAAGTTGAAGATTTGGTATTAGCTCCCCTGAATAATATACTCAGTCGGCTTAATTTAATAAGTTGTGATAATTTAGTTTATGGTTAATTATAAAAGTATGGGGAAAAAACCCACTCACAATAACGTTACATCGCTATATTTTTGCTTGTATATAAACTATAATAATTATGATTTATAATTGTGCATATGGACATGAATTCTACATTATGCAATGTTATTTATCAGGCTTTTAGTTGTTGAATTTAGTAGATTCAATGATTCATTCTTGTGTCTACGAAAAAAAGATTGTTCTTTAAATAATGCCTGTTTTTATCCTCCCTAATAACATCTTAAAAAACAATATTTTGTCACGATCAGCTACATAAAAAACATCATAATAAATAAAATTACCCTTCGTTTATTTCTTACAGATCCGCACTATATTGTCCAGGGTAATCGACTACAACAATAATAGCACGATTTCACCCTGATTTTTATCGGAAATCAAAGGCAATAAATACAAAAGTGTACTTGCAAATGAATGTTCGATACGGCCCGCGAGTTCATGTAATGGCGGTATCGATCTTAGGGTCAATAAGGTCTTCGAATCGTGGTTTAAAAAAATGTGAAAAAAAAACTAAAACAACGTCGGTCTTTATCAATGTCGGTCTTTGTCAGAGCCATTGCTTGATCTGGCTTAAAGCTAGCGCAGTTCCTGTCGTGTGTGTAGGCACGTATCTATACACGTTTTGTCACTTAATAAAAAGTCGTTCGGACGATGTTACTTTTTGAAAGTATCGATACTCTAATCTTACCCCTGGCAATAAACCTAGTCCTAACTTTAACCTAAACTTTGATATTTTAATCCTTACCCTATATGCACGTCATAACTCGCCTTTATACTTATGATACTTATCCTAACCTTTACTCAAACAGTGAGACAAGCTTAAAACAACTGTACTGCTTTCCTGTAGCATCTTGATTAAGAAACTAAGTTTGATTGATTCGTTTGACTAGGGTGTATTAAAAATTTACATGAACGAAACATTATTCGAAGCTGAGGCTGAATCTTTTATGTTATATTGTGTTGACACTACTAAAGGGCTGGGGATAGGTCGTCCACTGTTGTCTTATTTGGTCTGATAGGCAGACAGACAGGGTCGGCTTAACTTGGTGTGAAGTGAGGCGGGGAGGGGTGGTGGAGGAGGGGTGGGAGGGGTGGGGAATGTATAAAGGGGTGGGGAGAGGATGGATGGGTTGAGCAGGGGTTGGGTGGGTTATAGAAGTGCGGTGGGGAAAAGTTAGTGAGATTGGTTAGTTTTTTTTGGAGGTGGGGTGGGCAGTGTTTCTTCCAGACTTTTTTCTCCGGGGGGGGGGGGGGGGCACTTGAAATCTTCGGGGGGGGGGGGGCGGTAAACTTTCTTCGGGGGGGGGGGCGGACACTGTTAAAAGTATATATTTTCTATATAAGTTATATAAATTTCATTTCGTTCGGGGGGGCGGTAAAAATTTTTCGGGAGGGCTTCGCCCCCCCCCCCCCCCCCCGAAGAGATGCCTGGAAGAAACTCTGGGGGTGGGGTGGTTGAGAGGTGGGATGGAAAAGATTTGGAGATGGGAAATGAAGCACATACTCTCACACAACGTTCTACAAAGCAAATCCTAGTTTTGGTAGTCATAACCGTTAAATAAAGCCCGAGTTGGTTTTTTTTTATTAAACTTAACATATCTTTTAAAAGTAATTGAATTTATTTGGATTGTTATTATATTCCGAATGTTAAAAAAATTTCTATCGCTAACATCAATATACAGTCAGTACTTTCTTAAATATAACACGAAATGATAGATATTGTAAAGCGGAGATAAAAAGAAAAAAATAATACGGAAAAAAAAGAAACGTCGTCGGCAGGATTCGAACCTGCGCGGGAAGATCCCAATAGATTTCTAGTCTATCGCCTTAACCACTCGGCCACGACGA
Organism: Physella acuta; assembly: GCF_028476545.2. Classification (NCBI taxonomy): domain Eukaryota; kingdom Metazoa; phylum Mollusca; class Gastropoda; family Physidae; genus Physella; species Physella acuta. The sequence continues at coordinate 316,154 of NW_026732534.1, read as the reverse complement.
CTGGTGAAGGAAGAGTGAAACATTAGACCACATTCGGCTGCGGCATGTTTATCGGCGGCTTGACACGGATGTGGGGGCGAGCAAGTACGGCTTATTTTCACGGTCGCGGGAAGGGGAGGGAGGAAGATGTGTAGCGGCAGGAGAGAGAGAGGGAGAGAAGTGTACCGTACGTGAATAGCGTATTGATAATTTGGGTCAAAGTACGCTGTTCGTTATCCTTGCTTGTGTGTTATTTAAGTGATAGTGAAATTACGTAAAGAAAGGGAGAAACGTACCTAACATATTTTGGTTTATTTAAAAGTTTACAAGATACTTGATTATTAATCTTAGAATTTGTTTATGACTAAATTAAATATTTGCAAATAAACCTAGAAATTGAGGCGTTTACATAATCGCTAGTGCAAAGTGTATTTCTTTATAAAAATGATAGAATCTTAGGTTCAGGATTAGGCCTGATCTAGATCTATAATAATCTAGATCTAGATCTAAATGAATTTTAAAAATATAAATAAAAACTGATAGAGCAAAACAAAATGTTCCAACGCCGATTTGAAAGTATTAGCAGACACGTCTCTCAACATATTAGCAGTATGAAAACGTTTATTTAAAAAAAAATACAAATTGTTGTAATATAGTTATAGTATAGTGGGGGTCTTTTAGACAATAGTAGCATTATATAGGCCAACGTATAAAATAGTTGACGAAGAGTAAATGTTAGAAATATGTCTTTTAAACTTTGCACAATCCTCAAGTATAATTATAACATGAAGTAATAGTAAAAAAAAAAGTATAGATCTAGATAAAAAATAGTACAGACAGCTTTCAGTGTCTAAGATTCAACCAGTATCGAATATGTATTAGCCTTTATACATAGACCTAGATCTATATTATATATACGATTTATAACTTAAAACAATACATTTTACAAGTAAATCTAGTTGAGCAGATAGACAGAGGGAACAGCGAAACTAATTTTTTATGTACCAGAAGATCGTTTAAAACTTAGAAACAAAAAAGATTGCAAAAATAGTGGTGAGGGTAAAATGCGAAATAGTAATGCGGTTAAATGCGAGAAGGCTGCGAAATTCGCCCTTCACTTGACATTTTTGTCTCGCATTTGGCCCCAACCTGATCTTGTAGGCTATTTAAGGGTCAAATGCGTTGATGCATGCGAAAATTTGACCACTACGTTAGTTATTCATTAACAAGTAATTTAAAATGAATAAATAATAATAATACAATGTACAGTTTTAGGTGTGTAGAAAGCTTTGCGTGAAGTCATTTGAGGGTGGGGTAGGGTGGGAGGGGGGGTATGCTACTTTGTGACAATGGGGAGAGGGAGATAAACAGTCGTTTCAAAAACGTGTCGTCGTTTAAAGATGACACCTTAAAGAAAACAAAACATCTGCCCCATAAATTGTGCAGTTAAAAAGTATTTCACATCATTCATTTTACAACAACCGACCATCGACTTTCCCACTGACCATGAATGTTGTCTGATTGTGCAAATAAAATAACGAACGCCGCGACTGATACGAGGTAAAGCTTCGACTCTGGCGGTCAATAGTGTAGGTGAAGTAGAGCCCGCCTGTTTCCGTGACCACGACATTGGCAAGAAAATTGTTGTCTGTGTAACACCCTACCGTGAGTCAGGTACTCATTAGAGCTGAGTGGACTCAGGGACGTCTTAAAGACTTGAATCCAGTGATCATAACTCGAGACTTACGGGCTAGCCAAGACCTCCGAAATAGTATATTATGTTCGAGATTATTTAAAAAAAAAACACGAATGGAAAAGAGGAAAGTAGTTTGCCTTGAAATGAATTCGATCCTGCTACGAACCTTCGTTGAACCTGAGATCGATCGCATGTTTTCTTACTCTACTTAAAGATTTGTGAAAGCGTATAAAAATAGTGTCTACGAGCCGACCCGCGGCATATCATACGCCGCTATTTAGTTGTTGTTTTTTCTACTTTCAGTAATTCATAATTTGTGAATTCGACACTACCAACGTTGCCACTGAAAATATTTCTTTAAAACACTATAAGTAGCTCGTTAAGGACGATAACCTCCCCCCCTCCTCCTTCCTCCCCCCCCCCCACCCTCCGTTAAAGTAAATTCCAAGTTACCCCCCCCCCCCCCCTAAGTTTAAAATCGTTTCAAACTAAATTATCTGCCCCTAATAGTCGTCACTAAACCCGGCTCTGCTTGTAAATATTTTTAGCGTCAACCACAGCTCACCAGACCATGTAGGGGTGGGGGTGGTAAGGAGCGCGCTTACAGCTTGTTTTCTAGCGTCTCCCAGAAGAGAATTATATATATAGATGTGTTATGTAGGATGCACTGATCATGTCTAAAATCAAGGACGAACATCACGTATGAAGGTTGTCGTTGCCGAGTGGTTAAGGCGATAGACTAGAAATCTATTGGGATATTCCCGCGCAGGTTCGAATCCTACCGACAACGTTTTATTTTTATGTGAAAAGAGATTTTTTTTTTAAATAATTTTTTAAAATAATTTTTTCAGCTCATAATGTCTGCACAAGTCAGCTTTTAACTCCATTCAAATGCACTGATTTTACTTTCCTCACTGAAAAGCATAAAAGTCGTCCATAAACTACGTCTACTCAATCGTCGTCCTGTTCCATTAGGATTTATCGTTGTCAATACAAAAAATAATTCGTCCATGTAGGTCTATATTTCTACTATGTTTGATCTCACCTAATCTACCAGTACAATTAATAAAGACTCTGTGCCTGTTGAAAAAATTATTAAACGGAAAGTTACAGATAAATAAAAAAATATCAGTATAGATTGCACTGACTACACCATTCCTATTTTTTTCACCACACATGCAGTTGTCGTGGCCAAGTGGTTAAGGCGATAGACTTGAAATCTATTGGGATCTTCCCGCGCAGATTCGAATCCTGCCGACAACGGATTTGTTTTAACTTGTATCAAGTTCACAAAGTATAACTCAATTTAGACACTAACTTCTACAACAGTGATGTTCTTTTTTTTAAAATGAAAACAGAGTTTCCACCCATCCCCCCCCCCCCCAAAAAGTCTACCGCCCCCGAACAAAATGGAATTTTTATAGAAAACATACTTTTACCAGTGTCTGCCCCCCCCCCCCCCCCGGAAATTATTGACCGCCCCTCGAAAATATCAAGTCTCCCCCCCCCCCCCCCCCGTTAAAAAAAGGCTGGAAGTAACTGAATGAAAAGCCTATGGGTGGCCCATAAACGACGTCATACTTTTAAGGGGAGGGAGTGTAGGTTAGGAATTTTTTTAGGTGGGGGAATGGGGGAAAAGTCTTCTTACTGCTCAGTTGAGATTGTTAAAGTAAAGGTAGTTAGGTTATCAATCAAGTCACTGTACCTCATAGTGCATGCAGTTGTCGTGGCCGAGTGGTTAAGGCGATAGACTAGAAATCTATTGGGATCTTCCCGCGCAGGTTCGAATCCTGCCGACAACGAATTTTTAATTTTCAGTTTATTTTTTTTAAATTTAGTTTATTGATTAAAAAATACTAGTTAGTTGACAAGTTCCAGATTATCATCACCAACAAGTTAAATAGCCCTTTCTCATTGAAATTCCGTTTACGGAAATCTTTCATGCTTTTTTTCACCATTGATCTTTTTGACAGTCATTGACTGAATCGTGAGAAGAACAGCATCAGACCGAAACACTGGAATTCAGTGGACCCTCACTAAACAGCGGGAGGACCTAGATTTTGTGGACGACATCAGCCTGCTTTCACTTCGGCAACAGCATGCCCAGCCCAAGCTAAACCAACTCGAAAAAACACTTAAGACAGGCTTAAAGATTAATTTGAGAAAAAAATATAGGTGGTAAGAGTTTACATTATTGACAATTGTAATATAGTGAGACTTGTGAAGTCAAGGGAACTCACTCTTCTGGTATTAGTATTATATTTATATTGTTATCTTGAGTGATGTCCCTTACATGTTTATGTATATAAGTCTCTCGTCACTTCCGCCCTCTCTCGTTCCATCATGTAGTTGGAGGCCAATAAACGTTTTATATACAACCACATGCTTCTATCGTCAATCCATTACATCTGGCGACGAGGATAAATAATCCACTAGAAAGAGCACCTACTTACGCAAAAAAGAGGTTTGCTAGAGCATATTGGCTAAGAATTTCTAGAATAATGGCGCTGTATGGCCAAATAAAAGAATTTGATTCGAATGATGAAATCATTCATGATTACCTAGATAGGTTAAGCTTTTACCTTGAAGCTAACGACGTGACGATAGAAGCCAAAAAGAGAGCTGTTTTGTTAACAGTCATAGGGCCTCAACAATTTAGGCTACTAAAGGACTTATGCGCACCAGCTAGTCTAACTACCAAGAGCTTTAACGAGCTGAGCAAACTGCTAACAGACCACCATGCGCCTGTACCATCAAAGTTTCTATGTCGAGCTAGATTTGACAGTAGGACTCGTCAACCAAACGAGTCAATATCAGAATATGTTGCTGCTTTACGTCATCTAAGTAAATTTTGTGAATTCGGCGATACGCTGTCTGACAGACTATGTGAAAAGTTTGTGACAGGTGTAAACAGCCCTGATATTCAAAGAAAGTTGCTGCTCGAGTCAGATCTAACATTAGAAAAAGCAATACAACTCGCAACTTTATTCCAGCAGTCATCAGATGCGGCGAAATCGCTTACGCCTTCAGGGATCCATGCAGTAAACAGCAGGTTAGTCAATAAACATCAACCCCATCAGAGCATTCCAACTTATGCTAAACAGCCTGCTCGTTCAAATCCTAGATCTAAATCTAGTAATAATTATCAAAAATGTCATCGATGCAAAGGTCCCCATGCATCTCATCGGTGCAAGTTCAAGTTAGCAACTTGTTATAAGTGCGGTAAGCAAGGTCACATTGCCAAGGCCTGCTTTGCAAAGTCTTCGTCTGTTGCTAAATCTAGCCAGTCAAGACAGTACCGCAACCAAAGGCAGCACTATGTTAAATCTCACCAAGACTACCTAACCCAACCAATGAACCACTCTACCTGTGAAAATGCTCAAACTGATTCGCAGCCGGATTTCAACCTGTTCTCTGTGAAATCAATAAGTCATGCTCCCATCAATGTACTAGTTAATATCAACGGTAAGAGCATCAGCTTCCAACTTGACACTGGAGCATCTCTAACAGTCATAACAAAGAAAGATTTTGACGCTGTCACAGGCGGATCAGTGCCTCTACAGCCATGTCACAAGTGTCTAACAACATACACTGGTGACAATGTTCCGGTAATAGGAGAGTGTATGGTTCATGTAAGTTATAATGGTCAAAGTGTTAAACTTCCTCTTCTTGTGGTTGAAGGAAATGGACCACCATTACTAGGTAGGAACTGGTTAAGTGATCTTAAGTTAAATTGGGAGAGTATATGTTCATTGAACAATGCAAGAGAATCTAGTCTTACTTCAATAGATAAAGTAATATCTGAAAATAAAAGTGTTTTTGGCAATTCAGGTTTACTAAATGATAGAACAGTGAAGATAAGCGTTGAAGACACAAATCCAAGATACTGCAAAGCTAGAGTTCCACCTTATGCAATGAGGAATAAAATTGAAAATGAGCTAAGTAGATTGGAATCTAATGGCATCATAAAGAAGGTAGACTATTCCGATTGGGCAACGCCCATTGTGCCAGTGTTAAAGAAGGATGGTTCTATAAGAATTTGTGGAGACTATAAAACTACACTGAATAAGCAAATAGAGCTAAATAGGTACCCTATTCCTAACATTGAGGAAATTTCTTTGAATTTGGCAGTAGGAGACAAATTCACTGAATTAGACTTTAGTCATGCTTACACTCAACTAGAACTGCATCCAGATTCAAAAGTCTATACGACAATAAACACACATAAAGGACTCTACCAATATGAAAGACTATGTTTTGGCATATCATCTAGCCCTGGAATTTTCCAAGCTGTCATGGACAGTATTTTTAAGGATATTCCAAATGTTTGTGTTTACTTTGACAATGTGTACATAACTGGTAAGAATGACACTGAACATCTTAAAACACTTGATAAAGTATTGAAAGTAGTTGGTGAAAAAGGTTTAAAGATAAACAAAGATAAATGTCAATTCATGTTGACAGAAATTAGTTTTCTTGGTTATATATTAACCCTTTATTTACGGAATTATGTTCTGAATGAGATTTTTACTTAAACAATGTGTTACTATATTGCTTTTGGCACATTCAAAGCATATATCGAAGGAAATTTCGTTTCATAAATTTTTAATGGCCAAAACAGATATTGGTACTTATAAGTACCGTCAGTAAACTAGGACATTTTTTTTCAAAAAATTTTTTTTTACAAAACAGGAACAAACGATACAATTTATTAACTAATAACATGGCAATCATTTTAACAATCACTTTTTGTAATTTTCACACATAAATACAGCACAAAAGTATATTTAGAGTACGATTTTTACTGGATTTTCTATCGGAACACATCTTAGACCTCAAACACAGCAAAAGTAGTCGACATGTCATGCTCCCTCAATCTTGTCTGTGGTCTTTCTAGTGTTGTAACGGTTGCCGGAATGAATATGCTTTTGGTGGAAGCTTCCAATAACTAGTACAATGAGCCGCATAAACAAACAAAAGCCTAGTCATTCAGCACACAACTACTAGAAATACTAATATAATTGTAGCCTACTATAATGTTATGACAAGTCTACACTACAGTGCAAAGTTCATAAATAGAAGTGAGCTCAATGTGTTTTGGAAGAAGTAGTGGATTACTCTTTTCTGTTTACTGATTAAAATTTATCTTATAGATCTATACTATATGCAGAAGTATGGACTATTACTAGTCTACAGGTTTACATTATGTAAATGCCAGTTGTTGTAGGCAAGACAGTTTATTGCAGTAAATATAACTAACAAATTAAATCTTACAACCTGAACTAGGCTTTGGTATACAAATGAAGTATACTAAACCTTATAAACGAGCCTGCAACTGATACCTTTATTCTTGTTATTTTTTTACTACTAGAAATGAATATTTCTTAGGTAAACCATATGCAAACCTTCTTATAAATGTGTAAATATCATTTTTTGAGTACATTTCGATAAGTAATTATCAAGACAATATTTATGTAACTCCACTTAACAAATCTGCAATTTTCTAAAAATCCTAAAAAAAATGACAGTGTGCCCTGACGGTACTTATAAGTCCACTTGTAAACATCGATCTAATACAAAGACAATTTGAGTAAAATTGTATAACTAGAAGTTAAACACGTTTGCCTGACTATTGAAAGTGCCAATAAAAAATATTTGGGGTTGAAAACTTGAAAAATAAGGTAAAACAAAAGGAAATCAGGAACGGGTGTGAGAAATGTACAGAAAAATTGTGAACTACCGATAAAGCAAGACATTGAAAAAGCGCTACACCATTAATTTTTAAAAAACATTGATACCTCCGACTACCGGCGACTCGGGGGAGATAATACTATAAAATACATCAATAATTTTTAAAATTCGTATTTAATTTAATATAATACAGGCACTTAATTAAAGTGGTACTTATAAGTACCGCCAGTAGATAAAGGGTTAAGCAAGCAAGGTATCAGACCTCAACCTGAGAAAACAAAAGCCATTAAAGAAGCACCCAAACCTGAAAATACCCAACAACTAAGAGCTTTTTTGGGCTTGATAAATTACTATGCAAAGTTCATAGGGAATCTGTCTGGTAAACTATCACCACTGTACAAGCTGCTACAGAAAAATGCAACTTGGCACTGGGGTAAACAACAAGATACTGCTTTTAATACAGCAAAAGAGGCTTTGTCTTCTGACACCTTACTAACTCACTATGACCCAGGGAAAAGACTTATATTAACATGTGATGCTTCACCAGATGATGTAGGAGCAGTCTTGTCCCACATGGATGAGAAGGGTGACAGACCCATTGCTTTTGCCAGTAGATCTTTGAACCAGGCTGAGAAAAATTATTCTCAGTTAGATAGGGAAGGCTTAGGCATCATTTTTGGTGTTAAGAAATTTCATAAGTTTCTGTTTGGTAGGAAGTTCACCATCTTTACAGATCATAAACCATTGCTAGGTTTATTTGGAGAAAACAAAACCCTACCTGAGCATGCCTCACCAAGAATTCAAAGATGGGCTATCACACTAACTGCATACAATTATGAATTGAAATACAAACCTGGATCTGAGAATAGTGCAGATAGTCTTAGTAGATTACCTTTAAAAAACCAAAGCCTTAGCTATGTACCAGAAGATGTATTTGTTCTCTTCACTATCATGGATAACTCCAATATAAATGTGAATGATATTAAAAGAGAAACACAAAAAGATGAGTGCTTAATAAAAGTATATGAGTACTGTAAGAATGGTGGGCCTGAAGAGTCTGTGAATGATGACTTAAGGCCATATAAAATAAGAAAAATGGAATTAAGTCTAAAAGATGGAGAAGATGCAGTCCATTATCAGTCAGAGTTGCCTAAACAAAGTATTTGTAACTTAATAAATGATTATGGTGATATGGCAATTTCAAATGCTTTAAGTAAGAAGGAATGTGATCATCAAACAACCTTGCTAACATCATTAGCACTTACAGAAACTAAAAGGGTAACATCAAAAAAAAAAAAAAAAAAAAGATTTTTGCATTTAATACACCCACTTCAAATACTGGATCACAGTTGCAAAGTGATATGGTCCAGGATAGTACTCTTAAACAGTATTTTTGGTTACCAGAAAAGCACTATCAGATTACCTGAGGAAATTGATCAATCAAAGAAATCTATGTCAGTCAAGGATCTGAATAACAGCATAATACTTTCAGATGCCAATTCAAAAATAGTTCCATTAAATCATGACAAACATTCATTGAAAGAGAATTTGGTGTTAATGAGAATGTGTATCTAAGAAATTATGGGAGAAAGGAAAAATGGATACCAGGTCAAATTGTTCAATGTACAGGACCTGTGTCTTATAAAGTAAAAACAAATGATGGACTTATTGTCCGTAGACATGCAGACCAGTTAAAAATAACTTGTGCAGATAATAAGTGTGAATCTGTCAATCCCACCAAATCTGAACAGTTCACACCAACTCAGTTTGTTCCACAACCAAGTTCTGTTGATATGAGTGAACCAAGTAGTCTGGAGTCAGAAAATGTAAATTCTGGAATTAATGATTTTGATCCTAGACCTGCTGAGATAGAGAATCCATATGGTCAGAATCTTGAGTCACCAAATCAAAAGCCACTGAGAAGGTCAAGCAGGACAATCAAAGTCCCAAATAAGTTAGACCTATGATTTTAAAGGTCAAAAGGACTTTGACATCATTGTTTTGTATTTTAATTATGTTGTAACATATTGTGCATTGTTTGTAAGGATGTAATCTACCATAGTGTTCATGTTACAATATAATTGGTGATTTTAGGATACTGCAAATTGTTCTATTGAGAGATGTGTTGTGTTTACTAAGGGTAAAGGGATGTAATATAGTGAGACTTGTGAAGTCAAGGGAACTCACTCTTCTGGTATTAGTATTATATTTATATTGTTATCTTGAGTGATGTCCCTTACATGTTTATGTATATAAGTCTCTCGTCACTTCCGCCCTCTCTCGTTCCATCATGTAGTTGGAGGCCAATAAACGTTTTATATACAACCACATGCTTCTATCGTCAATCCATTACAACAATCAGGACAATACAAGAAATGACTATTTTGGAGGTAGATCTAGGAAGTGTAGTAAGCATGGATGGGGGAGCAGACGAGGACATCAGAAGACACATCAACAAGGCGAGGTATGCATTCAAAACCATCCGTACAACCTGGACGTCGAGAGCAATGTCTACGCTTTCCAAAATACGACAGTTTAACAGCAATGTGAAAACTGTTCTCCTCTATGGTTTCGAGAAATGGAGAGTAACACAAACTACAACAAACATTAGACTTTCATTAACGGATACCTGCGTTGCATATTGACCATCAGATGGCCTAAAAAATTACCCAGCTGAACTGTGGAGAAAACCTGCGCAAAACCCGAATGGCAAAAAAAAAAAAAGACCCACCTTGCGTAAACAAAATAGCAACATCACAAGACAGTTACTAGATTGGAATCCCAAGGAAAGCTGAAAGTACGTGGACCAAAACAAACAAAGAAAAAGTGAGTTGTCAGTGAAGCAGAAACAGCCGGAATGTCATTGAGACAACTTGGAGGAATCGCCCAATAACTGAGAACAATGGAATTGGTGTAGCTGCGTATCTATGCCCCACAAGGGTTCCACTGGAATGGTGATGATGCATGAATTTTATTTTTAAGTTTAAGAAAACGTATTGAATTAGCTAGATTTGCAAATGTTAATTATTGTTAAGTAAATGTCCATTTTAACGGTTCATTTATTATTATGGAAGAAACATACCTCCTCCAATTAGTGTATTAGACAGTATAAACAATTCGTATTTGTACCAAATTTTAAAAAAGAGGCGTTACAGCTACTGACTGGCAGAACTTAGCGTAGTTGTCGTGGCCGAGTGGTTAAGGCGATAGACTTGAAATCTATTGGGATTTTCCCGCGCAGGTTCGAACCCTGCCGACAGCGACTTTGTTTTTTAAATAAAAACACAAATCTTTCGTTCAGTTTTTTTATCATTACCACACAACTAGACCTTCTGACGTCAAATATTACCACACAACTAGACCGTCTGACGTCACATATTAACGCACAACTAGACCGTCTGACGTCACATATTACCACACAACTAGACCGTCTGACGTCACATATTACCACACAACTAGGAAAGCTCCTACACATTATTCTCTCCCCCCCCCCCCACCACCAATACATTATCCGCTGTCCACGTAGTCAGTGTTTCTTTTAGACTTTTTTTTTTCTCCCGGTAAGCACTTGAGACTTTTGTGGAAGGGGGGGGGGGTGGACCCTGATAAAAGGGAAAGTAGTTCATTTGTTAACGGCCCTTCCAGTTATTACGTGTAGGTCTTTATCGTGACCATTTTAAAATATCAGATTATAAAAATTAGCACAGCTTTAATTTCTAATTAATCATACCATTGTCATTTATTAGTCTTAATAGATTTACGATCTGATTAATCCTAATAAATGCTGATTCCGTAAGCAGTTGTCGTGGCCGAGTGGTTAAGGCGATAGACTAGAAATCTATTGGGATCTTCCCGCGCAGGTTCGAATCCTGCCGACAACGCTATTTTTTTTTCGCTTTTACACAAACGGCAGTCTCCTATAATCTATCATTATACATATCGCATTTATCAAATAAAACAAGCAGTCTCGGTCGTTAATCCCTAATTACGATATCAGTGATTAAAGGCGGAGTGGCTCTCTTCATGGATTACTCGTTATCTCACTCTTCTTTTCCGAAATTCTTACTCATATCAGTTTGGTCATGTAAATGTAGTTATGATTTAAATATAACAACATTTCTTTGCGACAAATGTTTTTTCATCTTCCTTTTTTCCTGATCCCTGTTGCTTCTAAGATAAGTCTTTTGTGGTAGCACTAATAGCCTGTTCCCGCAATGCTTGGCCTCAAAGTTTATTCTAAATTTCTGGCTCGAAGGGGATTCGTCCTGTTTTGTCTTATACTGTTTTGGTAAGTACTTCTTTCAACCAGTCATTGTGTGCATCAAATTCTTCCAAATAGACGTAGCACTACTATCTTTGATCTCATAAAGTCTAACACGACTCTAAACTCTTATCCCTGTGTAGAAATCAATCAAACGGAAATTGACAATTTTAAACCCTGTGTCTGATCTGAGACTAAGATAATACAGCAAGCATTAACTTCAGAATTTTTCTTGTTTTTCCTCTAATCACTGGTAATTTTCATTGTCTAAAATCAAGGATAGCTGCCAAAACACAACAAGTTGTCGTGGCCGAGTGGTTAAGACGTTAGACTTGAAATCTATTGGGATCTTCCCGCGCAGGTTCGAGTCCTGCCGATAACGCTTTTTGTTTTAACTTGTATCTAGTTCACAAAGTTTGCCCGTCCTTCCACTTACGTCAAAATTGAGTTGCACTATTTGCCTAAAAAAAAACAGAAGTGGAGAGACTCTAAGGATATGCAAACATTGTTAGCTAGATAAAAAGTTAAAACAAAAAGCCAAATCCAAAACTATAGCGACTTTTTAACTTATCAATGGATCTTAAAAATGATGGGTTTTTATTTTTCCATTCTCCACGTAGTGTTTCTTTCAGGGAAAAGAAGGGGAAAGAGGCGGATCCTGGTAAAAGTATAGATTATTTTCTATATGAATTTTATTTCGTTCGCCAGAAGGGCAGAGTTTCTTCCAGGCATCTTTTCAAACGAAGTGGAATTTTTTTGGAAAACATATACTTTTTACTTTTACCAGTGTCCGCTGCCCCGGAAAATGTTGTCCGCAGAGTTTTCTTCCAGGCATCTCTTAGAGTGGGAAGAAGAAAGTCTACCGCTCCCCGAACGAAATGGAATTTATACAGAAAATATATATACTTTTAACAGTGACCGCTCCCCCCCCCCCTCCGGAAATTTTGTCCGCCCCCTCCCCCCTGCGAAAATTTAAAGTGCCCCCCCCCCCCCCGTAGAAAAAAAGTATGGAAAGAACACTGCAGGAGGGTGAGTGCTTCGAGGTACTTGTGATACCTGAAACTATGCACGTAGTTCATTAGTAAATGGCCCCTTCACTCATTGTTTGTAGGCCTCTATTGTGATAATTATTTTAATAAAGCAGTTTATAAAGATTAGCCCGCTTTAATGTCTGGTTTTAATTTTAGATTTATAATCTAGTCACTGCTAATGCGAATTCACGTTGTAGGCAGTTGTCGTGGCCGAGTGGTTAAGGCGATAGACTCATTTAATACCAACGGTAAACTCCTATACTCTATCATTATGCATATCTCATTTAACAAATAAAACAAGCTGTCTCGGTCGTTAAACCCTAATTAGGATAACAGCGATTCAAAGCGGAGTGGCTCTATTCATGGATTACTCGTTATCTCAATCTTCTTTTCCGAAATTCTCGCTCATATCAGTTTGGTGTTGTAAATTTAGTTATGATATCAATATAACAACATTTCTTTGCGACAAATGTTTTTTCATCTTCCTTTTTTCCTGATCCCTGTTGCTTCTAAGATAAGCCTTTACTAGTAGTACTAATAGCCTGTTCCCGTAATGTTTGGCCTATCTGTCCTCAAGGTCTATTCTAAATTTTTGGCTCGACCGGGATTCGTCCTGTTTTGTCTCATACTGTTTTGGTAAGTACTCGTTTCAACCAGTCATTGTGTGCATCAAATTCTCCCAAATAGGCGCATCACTACTATATTTGATCTCTAACTCTAAACTCTTATCCCTGTGTAGAAATCAATCAAACGGACATTGACAATTTTAAAACCTGAGTCTGATCTGAGACTAAGATAAAACAGCAAGCATTAACTTCAGAAAATTTCTTGTTTTTCCTCTTACTACTTGTAGAGTTGTCGTGGCCGAGTGGTTAAGGCGATAGACTAGAAATCTATTGGGATCTTCCCGCGCAGGTTCGAATCCTGCCGACAACGTATTTTCATTTTTACAAACGAATACAATTTTAAGATGAATTAATTATTCCAGATTATCAAAATAAAAAGTAGTATGCTTAATTCTTGGTGTGATTTCTGATCCTGCTAGATTATCTATTTGAGCTTAATTACGTAGAAGTCTTAATCAATAAAAAAAAATGAGAATTCGAACTAGTACAATTTTTTGCATAATTAAACTGGCTTCGTGAATAACTACAAACCTCTATCACTAGGAGATAAACAATTAGAATGAGACAGGTAGGTCTAACTATACGTTGTTAGTCAGCCATAAGATCTTATCCTATAGTACATTTCAACTTGCTCGTCCTATTATACGTTGAAAGCGTTAAGTGTGTAAAATATGTTATATGTATTACTGTAGAGCATATTTAATTTGACACGTTCAAACTAAGTTACATAATCTAGTCTTATGTTAAAAACAACGGACCACTACATTTAGGAGTATTTGATTTTATACCTACGTTAGTCTCGCACAATCCATACATATGCATATCTGATTTTTACAGATTAGCAGGCTATTGTGGCCGTTAATCCCTAAATGATGATACGAGTGATACGAGGCGGAGGTAAATTTTCATCGTCTAAAATCAAGGATAGCTACCAATACATAACAAGTTGTCGTGGCCGAGTGGTTAAGGCGATAGACTAGAAATATATTTTGATCTTCCCGCGCAGGTTCGAATCCTGCCGACAACGTAATTATATTTTTACAAACTAACAAAATTTTTAGATGAATTAATTGTCCTGGAATATCAAAATAAAAAGCAATTCTTGCTATGATTTCTGATTCTGTTTGTTCATCTTTTTGAGCTTAATTACTTAGAAGTTTTTATAAATCAATCACCAACAACAACAAAATAAACAGGGAGTGATCTCCCCTAAACTTTCTCGAATATTCTTATATTACTCGGAATATAGACATGATTTTTAATTACTTAAACTTTTAAAAATAGAATAGAACCTCGTAGAAAAAAAGAATTGCGCACCAAGCAAACGCCAAAACAAAATGTGCATAATAGTGCGGAATATTATTAGTACTTTATAAAATTACATGCGTTTTTAGAGAAATCGGAAATGGCGTGAATTACTACTTCCGGTCAACGGAAATTACTCAAAATTTAGTGGAAGGTAGAAAATTAGATCTTATACTTACATGTTACATTTTTTTATCTATCTGAAATAGTACTCAAGTTATAGGCTTTTAAAAATTCAAAGTAGAAAAATTACCACTTCCGGTTATCGAAAATCGCTCAAAAGTTGATCAGGATCTACGATTTTGATAAGATACTTATATATGAAATTTCATCAACCTAGCTGTAACGGTACTCAAGTTATCGTGTTGACACACACACACACACAGTTATCGTGTTGACACACACACACACAGACATACGACAGAATTGCTAAGTCCAGTTTTTCCGACTCGATAACGCATAAAACGCCAAAATGGTTATATATTTGTATTTATAATTTTTGCCTGATTAAAATAAGTCCTCTAAACTCCGGATGTGATAAAGGACTGAGGAGTAAAACGGTGAAAACTGTCAAAATTTAATGTTATTTATTTGCACCATTACAATACTTTCTCTATACTTCGTATATACGAAAAAGTAAAAAGACATGTCTTTTATAATGATAAAGTACAATTTCTTGCATAATTAAACTAGCTTCGTGAATAATTACAAACTTCTGTCACTAGGAGATAAACAATTTAAAGAATGAGACAGGTAGGTCTAACTATACGTTGTTAGTCAGCCATAAGGTCTTATCTTAGTACATTTCAAATTGCTCGCCCTATTAAACGATTGAATAATAAAAAAATATCCGTATTACTGTAAAGCAATTTTAATTTGACACGTTCAAACTAAGTTACATAATCTAGTCTTATGTTAAAAAAAAGGACCGCTACAGTTAGGAGTATTTGATTTTATACCTACGTTAGTCTCGCACAATCTATCAATATGCATATCTGATTTTAACAGATTAGCAGGCTATCGTGGCCGTTAATCCCTAAATGATGATTCGAGTGAATCGAGGCGTAGGTAAATTTTCATTGTCTAAAATCAAGGATAGTTATCAATACATAACAAGTTGTCGTGGCCGAGTGGTTAAGGCGATAGACTAGAAATCTATTGGGATCTTCCTGCGCAGGTTCGAATCCTGCCGACAACGTATTTTCATTTTTACAAACAAATAAAATTTTAAGATGAATAATTATTCCAGGTTATCAAAATAAAAAGTAATTTGCTTAGTTCATGGTATCATTTCTGATTCTGCTAGATTATCTATTTGACCTTAATTAGGTAGAAGTTTTAATAAATCAAAAAAAAAAAAAAAATGAGAACTCGATCTTGTACAATTTTTTGCATAATTAAACTAGCTTCGTGAATAACTACAAACCTCTATCACTAGGAGATAAACAATTAGAATGAGACAGGTAGGTCTAATTATACGTTGTTAGTCAGCCATAAGATCTTATCCTAGTACATTTCAACTTGCTCGTCCTATTATACGATTGAAAGCGTTAAGTGTGTAAAATATATTATATGTATTACTGTAGAGCATATGTAATTTGACACGTTCAAACTAAGGCTCATAATCCAGTCTTTAGTTAAAAACAACGGACCACTACAATTAGCAGTATTTGATTTTATACCTACGTTAGTCTCGCACAATCCATCAATATGCATATCTGATTTTAACAGATTAGCAGGCTATCGTGGCCGTTAATTCCTAAATGATGATACGAGTGAATCGAGGCGTAGGTAAATTTTCTGTGTCTAAAATCAAGGATAGCTATCAATATATTACAAGTTGTCGTGGCTGAGTGGTTAAGGCGATAGACTAGAAATCTATAGGGATCTTCCCGCGCAGGTTCAAATCCTGCCGACAAGTATTTTTAAATTTCCGTTTATTTTTTTTTCAATTTAGTTTAGTGATAAAACAAGTTATTAAAAAGTCTAGTGACAATTTAAGCGCAAGTTCCTTATGTTATCCATAACAATTTTAAATCACGTGGGAAAAAAACGAGCAACGCGTAGCTCGCCTCTCTCTCTCTCTCTTGCCGCGCGCAGTGACGCGAACGATCCCACGTCGCGATAGGCTAGCCTCCCGTATCAGTCGAAAAAAAAAATCCTTTCGAACCTCCGATCATTCGCTATGGTAAAATCCTTTCGAACTTCAGCTTTGCGCTAAAAACCTACACGATGCTCAGTTTAAATGTTCTTAATTAATTTTTTGTGACCGAACGAAAGGATATTTTTGAAAACTTTCTTCGGCAATATTGGTCTAAATTATGGCAGGAATCGATTGGTAAATGTTTCAAGTCGCTAAGTGGTCTGGTTGCCGAGATATGGAGCAAAAACTGCATTTGTCCGAGGTTTTTTTTTTGCTTTTCCGGGAAATCCAGGAAGGAATTCCGGTAATTTTTTTGGCCCACAATCATCCTTGGAACTTGCTTCACATATTTGCTTTTGGAACTAGTCCTCGATATTGCTTCGTTGAGGAGGAGATACGACTTAAAGCTGCGGACACACATTCATCCATCCATTCATCCATCCATTCATCCATCCATTCATCCATCCAGAAATGACGCATTATTAAACGCAATTTTCTTTTTTTTTTAAATTGCGCTAAAAAAATACTAGTTAGTTGACATGCTGAACCACTATGGGATCTCTCCGTAATTCATCAACATTATCCAACAGCTCCATGAAGACGCCAAATTCCAGATTACGGAAATATTGCATGCTTTTGCGGACGACATCAGCCTACTCTAACTTCGGCAACATCATGCCCGGTCAAAATTAAACTAACTCGAAAAAAAACACTTAAGACAGGCTTAAAGATTAATTTGAGAAAAAGTTCAGGTGATGAGAGTTACATTATTGACAGTAATCAGGAGTTGTCACTTAGGATACAAGAAATGACTATTTTGGAGGTGGATCAAGGAAGTGTAGTAAGCAAGGATGGGGGAGCAGACGAGGACATCAAAAGCCGTATCTGCAAGGCGAGGTATGCGTTTAACACACTCCGTACTACCTAGACTTCGAGAGCACTGTCTACGTTTTTCAATATATGACTGTTTAACAGCAATGTGAAAACTGTTCTCTATGGTTCTTGTGACGGTAATGTGATTCTACCGCCACCCTGTGCTCCACCTCTTCCTCCCTCTTCTCCCCCCCCCCCCCCCGTTAGACTGTTCAGTCGCTAGATCTACATTGTGACTCATCCCAAGCCGAAAAGGCTTATGGGACAGGCCCGTCGCTGGTGCGATATTAGGGCCGGTAACCGATTAACTCGGTCTTTCTACCCCGACCACTGCCCTTGCTCAGCGCACCTGCACGCTAACCCTCACCCTGGGTATAAGCGTCCAAGAAATTAGGAGTTATCGCTTCTTAACAGAAGGTATTTGATTATTTTAAAACTAGAAATCTATAATATCGACCTTAAGTGTCATAGTTTTATTGTCTGCATTTGATGTAATTTTACTATTATCTATATTGTTGTAATTTTCCCTCAACTTGAGTTGTATTGAATGAGTACCTCTCATTACTATATCCCACAACATTGTTCTATCCTACACATGTAACTCTAGTTATGTTGTTTATGTTAGCAATATTTAGTAGGCCATGCCTTCTATTTACAGCGTTCTAGGTCGGGGACCAATCATTCAACTCACAACTGCTATTTTAACAGACAAGGCGAACGCATGTGTACGCGTTGGAAGTCTCAAGTTATTAAGTTATGTAAACTCTATATGTGTAATGAAAGTTTATAATTAAGACATCACATACGCAAAACAAAGTTTGTAATAAATTTATTAATAACCTTCTAGGTTATTAGCGTTATTATTTTAATATCAGTAACTGTTGTACTATATTCCCGGTAGAGAAGCGGCACAGATCCTCCTACCGGTTGAATTTACAGATTTTACTACTATCACGGTACAAATATACAATTTTACCGTTAACATGGGGGCTCGTCAAACTAAATACTAGACACGAGTTAGCCACTCGTATTTGAAATTTTGCTGTTTCACATATTTGTATTTTACTTAACTAGGCAATATTCACTAGTTTTGTTATTTTTACAGAGGAACTGACTGTGTTATCTTTATTAAATCTGTCATCGCTTTCTGCAGGACATCTGCTGTGTTAACATCATGTACTATTGTCATCATTGCTGACTCGCCTAAAGCTGCTGACAGCGGAGGATTCTCTCGGTAAAGTAGTTGTTTTCTTTTCACTTGCTCCCCTCTGCACTTTGCTCGGTCGTTTCCCCTTCAAACTAAACTGTTCGTTTTACAACTCACTTATTAGAGGGTCAACTGGCATAAGGGCTGATCAGGTACATTTAACAGGTTTAACTTATCGCCAACAAGCCTACGTGCAAAGAAAATATTTACGTGCCAGCACATCCGCCTATTTACACAGCCCAACCGCTAGTATCTAACAGGGGGAAAAGACACACGATCCGGCAAGTCTAATTAGCATAATGATTACGGCGGAGGAACTGAAAGCGGAAGGTCGCTCGTACGGCTACGAAGGTGATAAATTGAAAGAATGGGTTATACAAAGGGAGCAGGAAGAAAGACAACGGGAAGAGGACGAAAAAAGAAAACAAAAAGAAAAGGAAGATGAGGAGAGAGAAGTAAGGAAGGACGAAAAAAGAAAGCAAAAAGAAAAGGAAGATGAAGAGAGAGAAGTAAGGAAACTTGAAAGAGAAAATCGGCAAAAACAGATTGAAAACGAAAAAATACTGAAAATAGAAGAAACAAAACAAAAGGAGATTTCACTTGAACTAGCGCGTATAGAACTAAAGAAATTGGAGTTAATGCAGGCGACACACGGGTCCACAGCTAATACCACCACTCTCGACATCGTGGGTGTGCTTGAGAGCAGGTCAAAAGTAACACTGCCTAAATTTGATGGCGACGGTGATCACCTTGATTTTTTCCTGCTTCGATTTGAGGAGGAGGCAAAACAACATAAATGGCAACCTGACACATGGACCAATGAACTGCGCAAGTTGATGCCCGCCGATCTGTTGCCAGTTTGCTTCATGGGAAATAAGTCAGGAACCAGTGCCACATACGAGGAGGTAAAGACGGCTCTCTCTCGACATTTCAACTTAACCGCACAAGGATACCGCCACAAATTTTATGCACTAACACCCGAACCCAACGAGTCAATCATAGCCTACAGCAACAGAGCCAAACATTATATTTCCAGATGGGCCGACTTAGCCAAGATAGAAAAAACCTTTGACGCACTGCGCGACTTGATGATTGTTGATAAGTTGCTCCATACCATTAACACAGACATTGTCAACTTCGTCACAGAAAGGAATGACATGTCTCTAGACACAGTTTTAGACCAGGCAGATAATTATCTCATTGCTCACCCGGACAAAAGTTTAATCCGACACAAATCTGCTCAACCGCCCATCGTAAACCGGAGTGATAACTCAAGGCCAGTGGTTCCAATATGCAACTTTTGCTCAAGGCGTGGTCACGTGACAGATGAATGCTACCTGTTACGTGAAACTAGGCCCAGCGCGCAGACCACCACTCAGAACACTACTGCTGCAAACGGCCAAAGTGCCGACCATTCGGGTCACAACCAAGGTCGTCGTTACAGAAACTTTGCCACCTTTCCCAACCCAGACAGGGGCAATGCTCGTCAGGAAGGACAATCTACAGGCCCAAGGTATTTCCACAATCAAAGTCAACAATGACTAGCCAAGAAAATCAAAACAGTTAAACCAACAAATAACCACACTAACAACTCAGACAAACTTTCACACTTTAGCTTAGGCTGCCAAGATAGCAATCATCGAGAACGAGGTGTGAATGTAGTTGCTGGTCAAGTGAACTACATAGATGTACAAGTTTTGAGAGATACGGGCTGCGATATAATAGGCTGTAGAGAGAGCCTATCATACGGTCAAAGCAATAATGATAAAGTCACTTGTGTTTTATTTGATGGCAGGAAGGTCACTTACAAGGTAGGCTGGATTAGAGTTGATTCACCATTTTTTACAGGTTGGACAAAAGCAGCTTTACTTAAAGACCCGCCTGTAGACTTAATTATAGGGAACATACATGGGGCAACAATGGGGGATGATGCAAATATCTATGCCAACAAGAAAAAGATGAAAACATACTATGATAAAAAAGCCAAGGATAAAGTCCTTAGTGTGGGAAGTTTAGTTGTAGTCATGAAACCGTCAGGGGGTGGTAAATTAGAAAAGGCACGCTGGCATGGCCCTTACAGGGTCATAAAGAAAGCCAGCCCCGTCAACTACACTGTTCTTGAAAAAGGAAAAGAAAAAACCTATCATGCTAACATGCTAGTGGAGTACCACAAACGAAGTGGCAAGCAAATCAAGAATAAACCTGAACAAAGCACCAGCTCTAATACCGACACAGACGGTGTACACGCAGCATACGCAGTTGTCATGGAAGAAAAGGATGATATACACAACACTGTCAATACGGTAACCACGCTCACGCTAGAGGACACCGAGACAGTTGATGATGTACTGGTGAACCCCAAACTAACGGAAACACAAAAACATGAGCTGTACACGATATTAGACCACTTCTCTGATGTCATAACCAGCAAGACAGGGAAAACAGATCTTATCTCCCACACTATACAACTAACTTCTAGCAAACCTATTTTTCAAAAACCATATCCCACCCCGTTCTCAACTAAACAAGTTATTCTAGAGGAGGTGAGAAAAATGGAGCAGGCAGGGATCATAGAAAAATCTAACTCTCCATACGCATCACCGGTGGTCCTGGTTCGAAAGAAAGACGGGTCTAACAGATTTTGTATAGACTACAGACAAATTAACCAGATAACGGTAACGGATGCTGAACCGATTCCGAATCAGGAAGAATTGTTTACCGAACTCACTAGTGCTGCCTATTTTACAAAAATCGATCTTGTCAAAGGATATTGGCAGATACCAATTGATGAGGAAAGCAAAAAATACACGGCATTTCAAACAAACTGGGGACTATATCAGTTTTGTTTTATGCCATTCGGGTTATGCAACGCACCTTCCACCT
Organism: Physella acuta; assembly: GCF_028476545.2. Taxonomy (NCBI): domain Eukaryota; kingdom Metazoa; phylum Mollusca; class Gastropoda; family Physidae; genus Physella; species Physella acuta. The sequence goes on along the minus strand of NW_026732534.1, from coordinate 294,459 downwards.
TCGCTCGGTGCATGCGAACAGTATTTGAAGATCAGGAAAATGTAGTTAGTTTTTTTGACGACCTACTTGTATTTGGGGAATCATGGGAGATCCATAACAAAGCTCTGGTCGAAGTCTTAGAACGGCTGCGCAGAGCCGGTCTAACAGCCAAACCATCTAAAATGGTCGTGGGTTTTCCCGAGGTGGAATTCCTAGGACATGTAGTAGGTAATGGTCAGCTCAAACCACAAGATAACACTATTGAAAAGATTCTGCATGTCCACCCACCCAAAACAAAGAAACAGGTAAGAAGCATAATTGGCCTGATCAGCTATTATCGCAAGTTCATCCCTAATTTTGCTGACATAACAAGTGTATTTTCAGAGTTGGTTAAGAAGGGAAAACCTGACCGGGTTGTCTGGTCTGGGGCTTGTGAAGAGGCACTCAACGAAATACAGGGGGCATTCTCTACTTCACCTATCCTTTCATTGCCTGATCTGTCTAAACCCTTTATCCTCAGATCTGATGCTAGCTCATATGCCATAGGTGCTTGTTTATTACAAGAGCACAATGGACTGTTACACCCTGTACTTTATGCTAGCAGGAAATTGTTACCTCGAGAAACACGTTACAGTGTTATTGAGAAGGAAGCTCTGGGCTTAGTGTGGTCTATTACAAAATTTTCTAGATATCTGTGGGGCACACATTTCATTGTCCAGACAGATCACAAACCCCTTACAGTCCTTCAGTTCTCAAAACCTGTCAACAGCAGATTAGCTAGATGGGCCATGACACTGCAGGAATATCACTTTACCATCCAGCCTATTGCTGGCTCTGAAAATGTGTTGGCAGAGTTCCTTAGCAGAATAACTGCAGCATAATAGCATAACTCATCTGGTTTTGTACACCCCAACGGTTTAGTATTTTACTATTATTACTGTTAAATTTATTTTGTATGTTAACATTGTTTCTTTTACTAAATGGTTAACTGATGATATTATTAAGACACTTGCTTATTATGTATATAAGCTTACTTTTACACTGTTGAACTCAGATGTATAACCTACAATTATCACACTTATATTTTGCCTATAGTAAAGGTAACACAGTATTGTATTCAATCACCTTGTATACAAGCAACAACGTATATTAATGTACAATTTTTTGTCCGTTGAACACTTCTTTGTAGTTACTACTTATAGCTCATTATACCATGCTATGACGTTTCATGTAATAGCCTTAACCATTTATTTATCTAAATATATTTTTTTGTGACGGCTACTTCAGTCCGCTAAAGTTGTACTTTTAGCAAAACATTTAGCGCGGAAAGGGGGTGTGACGGTAATGTGATTCTACCGCCACCCTGTGCTCCACCTCTTCCTCCCTCTTCTCCCCCCCCCCGTTAGACTGTTCAGTCGCTAGATCTACATTGTGACTCATCCCAAGCCGAAAAGGCTTATGGGACAGGCCCGTCGCTGGTGCGATATTAGGGCCGGTAACCGATTAACTCGGTCTTTCTACCCCGACCACTGCCCTTGCTCAGCGCACCTGCACGCTAACCCTCACCCTGGGTATAAGCGTCCAAGAAATTAGGAATTATCGCTTCTTAACAGAAGGTATTTGATTATTTTAAAACTAGAAATCTATAATATCGACCTTAAGTGTCATAGTTTTATTGTCTGCATTTGATGTAATTTTACTATTATCTATATTGTTGTAATTTTCCCTCAACTTGAGTTGTATTGAATGAGTACCTCTCATTACTATATCCCACAACATTGTTCTATCCTACACATGTAACTCTAGTTATGTTGTTTATGTTAGCAATATTTAGTAGGCCATGCCTTCTATTTACAGCGTTCTAGGTCGGGGACCAATCATTCAACTCACAACTGCTATTTTAACAGACAAGGCGAACGCATGTGTACGCGTTGGAAGTCTCAAGTTATTAAGTTATGTAAACTCTATATGTGTAATGAAAGTTTATAATTAAGACATCACATACGCAAAACAAAGTTTGTAATAAATTTATTAATAACCTTCTAGGTTATTAGCGTTATTATTTTAATATCAGTAACTGTTGTACTATATTCCCGGTAGAGAAGCGGCACAGATCCTCCTACCGGTTGAATTTACAGATTTTACTACTATCACGGTACAAATATACAATTTTACCGTTAACAGTTCTGAGACGTAGAGTTTAACACAAACTACAACAAACATTAGACTTTCATTAATGGATGCCTGCGTCGCATATTGAACATCAGAAGGCCTGAAGAAATTACCCAGCTGAGCTGTGGAGAAAACCTGCGCAAAACCCAAATGGCAAAAAAGACACCTTGCGTAAACAAAATAGCAACATCACGAGACAGTCTCTAGATTGAAATCCCAAGGAAAGAGGAAAGTAGGCGGACCAAAACAAACAAAGAAAAAGTGAGTTGTCAGTGAAGCAGAAACAGCCGGAATGTTGTGGACCTAACTTGGAGGAATAGCCCAAAACTGAGAACAATGGAGAAGTGAGGTTGCGTCACTATGCCCCGCAAAGATTTCACAGGAATGTTGATGATGCATGAATTTCATTCTTAAGTTTAAGAAAACGTATTGAATTAGCTAGATTTACAAATGTTATTTTTTGTTAAGTAAATGTCTATAAACGGTTACATATATTATTATGGAAGAAACATACCTCCTTCAATTAGTGTATTAGACAGTATAACAATTCGTTTTTGTACCAAATTTTAAAAAGAGGCGTTAGAGCTATTGACTGGCAGAAGAAGGTATAGTTGTCGTGGCCGAGTGGTTAAGGCGATAGACTAGAAATCTATTGGGATCTTCCCGCGCAGGTTCGAATCCTGCCGACAACGCTATTTACTTTTTAATTCGAATTAATACCAACGGTAGACTCCTATAATCTATCATTATGCATTTCTCATTTAACAAATAAAACAAGCGGTCTCGGTCGTTAATCCCTAATTATGATAACAGTGATTCAAAGCGGAGCGGCTCTCTTCATGGATTACTGGTTATCTCACTCTTCTTTTCCGAAATTCTCGCTCATATCAGTTTGGTCATGTAAATGTAGTTATGATATCAATATAACAACATTTCTTTGCGACAAATGTTTTTTCATCTTCCTTTTTTTTTTCCTGATCCCTGTTGCTTCTAAGATAAGCCTTTACTAGTAGTACTAATAGCCTGTTCCCGCAATGCTTAGCCTATATGTCCTCAAGGTCTATTCTACATTTCTAGCTCGACGGGAATTCGTTAAGTACTTGATTTAACAAGTCATTGCGTGCATCCAATGCTCCCAAAATAGACGTATCACTACTATATTTGATCTCATAAGGTCTAACTGGACTCTAAACTCTTATCCTTGTGTAGAAATCAATCAAACGGAAATTGGCAATTTTAAACCCTGTATCTGATCTGAGACTAAGATAATATAGCAAGACTTGACAAATTGCTTGTAGAGTTGTCGTGGCCGAGTGGTTAAGGCGATAGACTAGAAATCTATTGGGATCTTCCCGCGCAGATTCGAATCCTGCCGACAACGTTTTTTCATTTTGATGTAAATGAAGCGACTGCAATTTTTGCAAACTTTAATTTTTTTTTCACAATAGCTGTTGGTTTATATTTTTTTGTCTTTCTATCCGTGGATTTGTGGCAAATCTTGTAACTCAATTTTGACGCTATAACGTAATCCTCTATATCTGCCATTTATTATCTATCTCCTCCTTTTCCTAATTCTTGTTCTACTGCAATGTGTCTTCTCTTTCCCATTCTGTTTTGCTAGCTACTTTTTTTTATTTCATTAATTGCCTGCAAACAATGTCGTCTATGAAGACCTAATTTTTTTTTCACTGTTTGAACTCACATGATTTTTACCTGTGTAATTAAATTAGCCCATGGGCCTATTTTAAAAAATAATAAAAACTTTTGTTTCTACTTCGAGACAAAGCTTACTGTATAGCAGGCATTGAATTCAGTAATTATTTTGTGTTTCTTCAAGCGCTTTATCAAGTTGTCGTGGCCGAGTGGTTAAGGCGATAGACTAGAAATCTATTGGGATCTTCCCGCGCAGGTTCGAATCCTGCCGACAACGATAATTTTGTGGTTCATTATAAAAAGTTCCATTTTTTTATTTAATTCTGCTTTAGAAAATTATGTGAATTTACGCATTTTGTTTATAGTTTATGCTAAATAAACTAAACCAAAGCCTACGGAAACCGATAAAGGTAAATAGAATCTAATCAGTTTGGATTTGTACTCTGTTTTTACCTTCAAAATAATTGTTTAACAATTTTAAACTAAATTTTGTTATTTACATATCGTTTAATTAGTAGATGTTACCATAATACAGACGAACGTAGCATTCATGTTGAAAAAAAAATCATTTGAAGCACAACGACTTTGAAGTACTCCTCACATACGCCATACAGCAATATACATTGAAAAGTTCTGATGTCCGTAGAACTCTATACACCAGTTACACAACACAGTCGGAAACACACAAAAACGTATTGGAAAATAGCATCGATTACATAATCGAGGTGAGGCTGTTTACACTTTAAAGGGAATGCCTGTTTTTACAGAAATGAAATCAATGGTTTTCCCCTCTTTGAGCACACTCCGGTCTATTAAGCACATTGTCTGCATCAAGGTCTACACAAAACATAGTCTTTAGCCCTGTACACACACACTCACACACACACACACACACATATATATACATAGGCCCTCTCTCTCTGTATATATATATATATATATATATATATATATATATATATATATATATATATATATATATATATATATATATATATATATCAGTGGCGTAGCGAGGTCGGGTGTCACCCGGTGCGGCACTTAATGGTGTCACCCCACAGAGGCGTAGCGACCCTTCCCGGGGACAAGTTTTTTATTTGCACCTCCCCCCCTCAAACTTTCGATTTGCAATCCCCCTCAAGTTTTCGATTTGCACTCCCCTCAAGTTTTTCGTATATATTTTGCTATTTTTTGCCTTGGTGTCACCCCCCTAAATGTTGCCACCTGGTGCGGTTCGCACCCCCGCCCCCCCCCCCCCCCCCCGCTACGCCTCTGATATATATATATATATATATATATATATATATATATATATATATATATATATATATATATATATATATATATATATATATATATATATATATGTATATATGTATATATGCATATATGTATATATGTATATATATATATATATATATATATATATATATATATATATATATATATATATATATATATATATATATATATATATATATATTCTACATAACAATTTCAAACAAGGTCTGCAGAAATTCCTTTATCACAGTGTTTTAAGGCAAAACCTAATAATCTAAATTAAGATCTTCATTACAATCTATGTACATAATAGGCCTATATTCAAAGAAAGAAATCTCATCTCTTACGAAAAAAGATAAAGGGGCTTGTATATGTTTGCTTTCATGACCTCGGTACAAGAAGGAATAGTGTGGTCAGCTCTAGTCTACTCTTGACCTGTCATTTCCTTTTAATCATTCTACGGACTCGAGCATGAGAGCCGAACTCTATTGCCCTGCCGTTCGACCACCGTCCCCTAAATGCAGTTTAAATCAGCCGTCCTGTTTATAAAGCTACCTACGTAACGTAACAAAACAACGACACATTCGCCTTTTGGTCTACATAATGTGCAATCTCCAACACCGTTTGTAACTTTATTTGGGATGTGAAGTAGTCCTACAAGGCAACTCTTTCCTCATTAATGATACCTTTTTCCGGACCTATATTTGACAAAAGTGCACAGTTCCCTCATCAATGATACCTTTTTCCGGACCTATATTTGACAAAAGTACATAATTCCCATTGATACCTTTTTTCCGAATCTGTATATGACAAAAGTAGATAATTCCCACATTAATGATACCCTTCTTTTTAACCTGCCTTTGACAAAAGTACATAATTCCCATAACAATGATACTTTTTTTCCCGACCCTGCTATTTGTCCAAGTACACAACTCTTACATCAATGATAAAACATGTTTGCCTCCCCTTAGGCCTATACGTTAAAAGTACATAATTCCCACATCAATGATAAACCTGTTCCTTCGCCGGTTTTGTTATGATTCCATTGATTTGAGATCGAAGAACAATCACAACGCAATAAACCAAAGCCTCGAAGCGGAGGATTGTTTCTTGTCAATTTGTTTAGAGTACAAATACATTTATTCGAGTACTGAGGATCCTTAGCTAAGTGGGTTTTTTGTTTGAATGTCTTTACATTTTACGATGCTTTAATTATCAGCTTAGGACAGTGAGTGCTATATGAGAAACGAGTGAATGGTTAATGCTGAATTATCAATAATGTGTCTCACTTTGAGTATTTGCTAAAATACTTTCCTTTTAGCAAATATTTTCCTTTTTCTTTCTTTCCATTAATGACAACGAGCCGACCCGCAGCATATCATACGCCGCTATTTAGTTGTTTTATTTTCTACTTTTCAGTAATTCATAATTTGTGAATTCGACAGTACCAAAGCTGCCACTGAAAATATTTCTTTAAAACAATATAAATAGCTCGCTAAGGACGATACCCCCCCCTCCCCCCCTCCGTTACAGTAAACTCCACTTAGTTACCCCCCCCCCCCTTACGTTTAAAATCGTTTCAAACTAAATTATCAGCCCCTAATACTCGTCACTAAACCCGGCTCTGTTTATAAACATTTAGAGTGAACCACAGCTCACCAGACCATGTAAGGGTGGGGGTGGTAGGGAGCGCGTTTACAGCTTGTTTTCTAGCGTCTCCCAGAAGAGAATTATATATATATATATATATATATATATATATATATATATATATATATATATATATAGATAGATAGATAGATAGATAGATAGATAGATAGATAGATAGATAGATAGATAGATAGATAGATAGATAGATAGATAGATAGATAGATAGATAGATAGATAGATAGATAGATAGATAGATAGATAGATAGATAGATAGATAGATAGATAGATAGATAGATAGATAGATAGATAGATAGATAGATAGATAGATAAAGATAAAGGGAGATATTTAAATACAGAATGCTTAGAAAACGTAAATTGTTAAGCGGAATTCAGGTCTAACAACCCATTGTATTACATTTAAACTAATTTTCTTTTACGAACGAACCAGATCTGCACATTGTTCATTAGGCGTATAATTATATACAATCAATAATGAAAATTCATTCTATGATGGTTCGGTCTTGATTTTACCTGATTGTTGTGTTAATAACATTGGCAGTGTGCCAGTACAAATAACTTGAGGGTAAGTAGAACAGTTAGGATGCCCTGCCATTTTAATCATAGAACGGTTAACTAAACTCATGCGTATTCCAAATAAAAATAAAACGTTGTCGGCAGGATTCGAACCTGCGCGGGAAGATCCCAATATATTTCTAGTCTATCGCCTTAACCACTCGGCCACGAGAACTTGCTAGAATAAAACAACTCTCCTTGATTTTATTATTTTATACAAGAAAAATATCTCTGCTCCTTTTTACTTTCTCGTATATACGAAGTATAGAGAAAGTCTTGTAATCTTGCAAAACAAAAATCTCGACGTTTTACACCTCACTGATACGGAAAAACATAATTTTGCTATCTTGTTCGCATGTCTGTATGTCTGTCTGTGTGTGTGTGTGTGTCTGTCTGTGTGTAAACACGATAACTTGAGTACCGTTACAGCTAGGTTGATGAAATTTCATATATAAGTATTTTATCAAAATCGTAGATCCCTATCAACTTTTGAGTGATTTCCGATAACCAGAAGTGGTACTTTTTCTACTTTGAATTTGAGTACTATTTAGGATAGATAAATGAAATTTCCCATGTAAGTAAAACATCTAATTCTCTACCTTCTGTCAAATTTGGAGTAATTTCCGTTGACCGGAAGTACACATTTACGCTATTTCCTATTTCTCAGAAAAACGCAAGTAAATTTATAAAGTACTAATAATATTGCGTACTATTATGCACATTTTGTTTTGGCGTTCGCTTGATGCGCAATTCTTTTTTCTGTGAGATTCTATTCTATTTTTAAAGTTTAAGTAATTAAAAATCATGTCTATATTCCAAGTTATATAAGAATATTCGAGAAAGTTTTGGGGAGATCACTCCCGGTTTATTATTCTTATCATCAGGGATTAACGGCCCGGGCACCGACAGCTTGTCACATATGTTGTGAGCATACTGATAGATTTTAGGAGACTGAAGTTGGTATATAATCGAATAGGCCTACATTCAAATGATGGGGGCTGTTCTTTTTAACTAAAGACTAGTTCTAGTTTATATACCTTAATTATAACGTTTCATATTAAACATGCTTTACAGTATAGAAATAATTGTTTTTCTTTAAACGCTTAAGGCTTATGACTGACTTTACATTTCTACCTGACTAGTTTTTTTTTAAAAATAAAAACAAAACGTTGTCGGCAGGATTCGAACCTGCGCGGGAAGGTCCCATTAGATTTCTAGTCTATCGCCTTAACCACTCGGCCACGACAACTTGTTGAGGACATATGAAGAAACACAAAATAATTATTAAATTCAATGCCTGCTTTCAGTTAGCTTTGTCTCGAATTAGATACAAAAATTTTAATAATTTGTAAAATAGGCCCATGGGCTAATTTAATTACACAGGTAAAAACCAGGTGAGTTCAAACAGTGAAAACAAAATTAGGCCTACATAGATGAAATTGTTTGCAGGCAATAAACGGTATGAAAAAGCAGCTAGCACAACAGAATAGGAAAAGAGAGGACACATTGCAGTGGAGCAAGAATTTAGACAATGAATTTGATTTGAAAATAAATGTCATACATCGGAGATTACGACATCGCGTCAAAATTGAGTTACAAGATTTGCCACAAATCCACCGACGGACAGACAAAAAAAAAACAAAAAAAACTAACAGCTATTGTTAATCAATTTTGAAGTTTACAAAAATTGAAGACGCTTCTTTTACATCAAAATGAAAAGTCGTTGTCGGCAGGATTCGAACCTGCGCGGGAAGATCCCAATAGATTTCTAGTCTATCGCCTTAACCACTCGGCCACGACAACTGCTTACAGGCACAGCTTTTATTAGGATTAATAAGATCTTAAATCTAATAAGACTAATAAATGACAATGGTATGATTAATTAGAAATTAAAGCTGTGCTAATTTTTATAATCTGATATTTTAAAATGGTCACGATAAAGACCTACACGTAATAACTGGAAGGGCCGTTAACAAATGAACTACTTTCCCTTTTATCAGGGTCCACCCCCCCCCCCCCTTTCCACAAAAGTCTCAAGTGCTTACCGGGAGAAAAAAAAAAGTCTAAAAGAAACACTGACTACGTGGACAGCGGATAATGTATTGGTGGTGGGGGGGGGGGGAGAGAATAATGTGTAGGAGCTTTCCTAGTTGTGTGGTAATATGTGACGTCAGACGGTCTAGTTGTGTGGTAATATGTGACGTCAGACGGTCTAGTTGTGTGGTAATATTTGACGTTAGAAGGTCTAGTTGTGTGGTAATGATAAAAAAAAACTAAACGAAAGATTTGTGTTTTTAACTAAAAAAACAAAAACAAAAAACAATGGGTTGTCGGCAGGATTCGAACCTGCACGGGAAAATCCCAATAGATTTCAAGTCTATCGCCTTAACCACTCGGCCACGACAACTACTATTGGTAACGCCAGTCAATAGCTCTAACGCCTCTTTTTAAATTTGGTCCAAAAACGAATTGTTTATACTGTCTAATACACTAATTGAAGGAGGCATGTTTCTTCCATTATAATAACGAACATTTAAATATGTTTCCAACAATTTTAATATATATTATTCTCTTCATGGGGACCATGCGAGACACCACGAAGCTTAGCCGTGCCTACCCCGCTTTCTAGGCATATCACTTCCACCTTTATCCCCACCTTTCAGGTGAGCTATGGTTCACTCAGAATGTTTACAATAATAGAGCCAGTTTAAAACACTATCAGTAGGTCGTTAAGGGCGATAACCTCCACCCCCCCCCCCACCCTCCTTTCCCCCAACCTCTACACTACACCCCCCCCCCCACTTGAAAGCAGCCTCCTCTTAGTTACCTCCCCTAAGTTTCAAATCGCTTTAAACTTAATTATCTGCCCTTAATAGCGGTCACAAAACCCGGCTCTACGATTGTAAACATTAAGCGTGAACCATAGCTCACCAGACCAACCAGACCATGTGGGGGTGGGGGTGGTAGTGATATGCCTAGAGAGGAAGAGAGGGGGCTGCTAGGCGCGCTTACAGCTTGGTGTTTTCTATGGTATCCATGAAGAGAATTATATATATAGTTGGCTCCTACTCAAAAAATGTCTACACACCTCCCATTCTAATGTGTGAAATTGTGTATTCATTGGCTATGATTTGAAGATACAACAATCACTGCTGTAGCAGTATGTTAAAATTGAGATCTATTATTTCCCAGAGAAGATGACAGACTTTAAAGACAGGCAAACATTGTTAACTAGATAAAAAGTTAAAACAAAGGCGTTGTCGTCAGGATTCGAACCTGCGCGGGAAGATCCCAATAGATTTCTAGTCTATCGCCTTAACCACTCGGCCACGACAACTGTATATATCTCACAGATAAACACGACAATTTATGAAATCACTGCTTGCTGTATTGTTATCTTATTCCACGATCAGAAACAGGGTTTTAATTGTCCATTTCCGTTGATTAATTTTTATAATAAGCCCAGATGCTTAGTTTATTATACATGTAGATCTGATTCTTCTTCTTCGTTCTTAATTATTAGTGTTGAAGGGGATCGAGATTTATCTGCCAGTGCGTTTGAACTCGAGACTTTAGATCTGATTAAATCAGAAGAAATATAGGCCTACCTGAACGATTCAGTTGCATGCAACGATTGTTGAAAAAGTACCTACAAAAACGTGAAAAGTCCAATAGACTACGGTAGAGAAAAATAGGTTAGAGATGGATGGAGAGTTACCCATAAATGGATTTATACCCACCCCCTCGACTCAAAAGCCAAATAATGTCGCATATTATCAGCTTACAACACCCTTAAAAAATTTGGGTTTTTTTTTAAACATCGAATTCATATTAAAATATGTTCTGTGTTCGGCCAACATTATATTTAAAAAAAAAACACACACAGCTTTACAAAACACGAAATAACGAATATTTAAATATCTGTTTCCAACAATTTGTATATATTATTCTCTTCATGGGGACCATGCGAGACGCCACGAAGCTTAGCCATGCCTACTCCGCTTTCTAGGCATATCACTTCCACCTTCATCACCACCTGTCAGGTGAGCTGTGGTTCACCCCGAATGTTTACAACAGTAGAGCCGGTTCGAATAAGTGACGTCTATTAGGGGCAGATAATTTAGTTTTTTAACGCATTGAAACTAAGGGGAGATAATAAGTTCTGCTTGATATTTTGCATTGTCGTCTGTAAAAGGCTGCTTTCACTGGGCGAGGTGAGGGTGGGGTGGGGTTGGGGGTTGAGGCAAGGGGTTGGGGTAGTGTCGAATTCACAAATTGTGAACTGTTAATAAGTAGAAAATAAAACTACTAGATAGCGGCGAATGCTACGTCGCGGGTCAGCTCGTACTTTTTTAAAATGCTAAAGTCGTCACACTTTTTAATTTATAATAGCCAGTGGTCAAAGTCTGAAGCATTTAAGTTATTATAATAATATTGATTTGTAGTAGTCGATAGCAATTAGTTCTAAATTGTGTATATTGTTTTTTTTTTTATAAATTTAATATTTCCGATGTATTTATATTTTCTTAGATTCTTAGTGTGTCCAATCAAAAAGCAAATGTATGTGAATATTAAAGTGAGTCACTGTAACTTAAAGAGATAAATTCAAAATTTAAAAAAAAAAATCGCTAATTGTGGTTTAATGTTATTACTTAGATTTGAAAACAAAAAAGGGAGTCAGTTGTTAAATTGTGGAATATTTAATAACAAAATTATATCGTTGTCGGCAGGATTCGAACCTGCGCGGGAAGATCCCAATAGATTTCTAGTCTATCGCCTTAACCACTCGGCCACGACAACTTGTTGATGATATATGAAGAAAAACAAGAAAAATACTGAATTCAATGCCTGCTATACAGTTAGCTTTGTCTCCAGTTAGAGACAAAAGTTTTTATTAATTTGTAAAATAGGCCCCGGGGCTAATTTTATTACACAGGTAAAAACCAGCTGAGTTCAACCTGTGAAAAAAATTAGGCCTACATAGACGAGATTTTTTGCAGGCAATAAATGGTATAAAAAAGTAGCTAGCACAACAGAATGAGAACGGAGAGGACAAATCGCAGTGGAGCAAACATTTGAAAAAGTCGGAGATAGATAATAAATGCCTGACATCGAGATTACGACATCGTGACAAAATTGAATTACAAGATTTGCCACAAATCCGCAGACAGAAAGACAAAATATAAACCAACAGCTATACTGAGAAAAATTAAAGTTTGCAAAAATTGAAGACGCTTCTTTTACATCAAAATGATTAATCGTTGTCGGCAGGATTCGAACCTGCGCGGGAAGATCCCAATAGATTTCTAGTCTATCGCCTTAACCACTCGGCCACGACAACTCTACCACAGCTATGAGGAAAAACAAGAAAATTTCTGAAGTTAATGCTTGCTATATTATCTTAGTCTCAGATCAGACACAGGGTTTAAAACTGTCAATTTCCGTTTGATTGCTTTCTACACAGTGATAAGATTAGATTTTTAGATTTTTTAAAATTATCGATTTAGGTGGACTTAAGTAAAGTTTCAGGGATTGGGGGCGGACGCTGGTATAAGTACATAATATTTACTATATAATTTATATTTTTTTCTATTTCGATCGAGGTGTGTGTGTTGGGAGGGGGGCTATCCAGAAGAAATGCCTGAGAGAAACACTGTGTGCGTCCCCATCAAAACAATATAGGGTGCGCTACCTTCATGCACTTTGTTGTACGCCCTCGACTGCTAACTAATTTTAAATTATTTGAATTTGAAAGGTCCATAAATGGGTCAATAATTCATATTAGAATTATATTATTTTGTAAAAAATTAGCAAAATCGTTGTCGGCAGGATTCGAACCTGCGCGGGAAAATCCCAATAGATTTCTAGTCTATCGCCTTAACCACTCGGCCACGACAACTACATACGTAAAGCAACATGTTGTGTATAAAACAATTATAAGCAGCATCAAAATTGAAAAGGCTCCGGGCAGCAAAATTATAACATTCGTTTTCTCTGATCATTATTTTTTTTGGCACATTTTGTAACCCAGTTTTGAGAACAATGCTTATGCAGCGATTTTGTTTCCATATTAATTCTTTTCCAATGACAACGCAAGAATATCTAAATTTCAATAGAATGCAACAACAAATTAGTTTACATTTGGACAGGTTTTATTTTTAAAAAAAAACGAGTGAATATAATAATAACATTACAAATCAAAGGTGCCAAAACAAATATCTAGGCTACATATAGGATCTTTGACACAACTAGGATTAAAAATATACCTTAGAGATTAAAATAACAAGTACCTTCAGGAACGTTAAGAGAATTTACCGTGGCACTTTAAACAATACCAACAATAATATCGATACCCTGCTATTGATTTTACATTATTTTCTTGTATTCTGATGCAGAAAACAGCTCCTCAAACTCAAAAGTCAACAAGGTATAGAAATTGGCTTCTTTTGTAAGTTTATGGCAAAGGACAAGTTAGTTTGAATAGTGTGCAAAAATCTTGGCACAAGACAGGGTTGTTAAGTAAGTCGTTTTTGTATGTTTGATTAAGTTAAATTATCCTTTAAAAAGATAAAATTCTAAAAATGAAGATCACTATCTTTTGAAATATTGTAATATCTCTTTTAAAATATACCAAGCCTATCTTTTTCTAAGAACAAACTTTTTCCGATTGTTTTTATTTTTCAAAAACATTAAAATAGTCAATGTATTAATTCGTCCATGTAGGCCTATATTCAGTGGCGTAGCTAAGATTTTTGGGCCCCTATGCAAAAAGTGTTAGTGGGCCCCTCAGAGGCGTAGCAACCCTTCCCGGCCACCGGGGACAAACTTTCGATTTGCACCCCCCCTCAAACTTCAAACTTTCGAAAAAGGGCCCCTATTTTGCTTGGGTCCCTATGCCTTGCTTACGCTAGCTTTACGGTAGCTACGCTACTGCCTATATTTCTACTATGTTAGATTTCACCTGGTTTAACTGTAAACTAAACCAAGCCTCTGGGTCAGTTGTAAAAATCAATCAGACGGAACTTGACAATTAAAACCCTGTTTCTGATCGGGAAATAAGATAACAATACAGAAATCAGCAACTTCAGAAACTGTCTTGTTTTACTTTGAAATATATTCAGTTGTCGTGGCCGAGTGGTTAAGGCGATAGACTAGAAATCTATTGGGATCTTCCCGCGCAGGTTCGAATCCTGCCGACAACGATTTTAGTTTTGATGTAAAAAGAGCGTCTGAAAATTTTGTAAACTTTGAATTTTTCCCAATAGCTGTTCGTTTTTTTTTGTCTGTCTCTCCGTAGACTTGTGGCAAATCTTGAAACTCAGTTTTGACGCGATGTCGTAATTCTCGATGTCTGGCATTTATTATCTATCTCCGCCTTTTCCAAAATTTTTGATCCACTGTGAATATGTCCTCTCCTTTCTCATTCTGTTGTGCTAGCTACTTTTTAATACCAGTCATTGCCTGCAAACAATCTCGTCTATGTAGGCCAAATTTTTTCACTATATTTGAACTCAGCTGATTTTTACCTGAGTAATTAAATAAGCCTTTTTTTTTTTTACAAATTAATCAAAGCTTTTGTCTCTAATTCGAGACAAAGCTAGCTGTACAGCAGGCAATAAATTCAGCAATGTTCTTGTTTTTTATCGCTCGTTAACAAGTTGTCACAGGTTCGAATCCTGACGATTACTTTTCCAAAAGAGATTCTTTGTTTTTAAATCTTTTTTTAGTTCATATGCTTGTCTGTTCAAATGTGTCTCTACTTTTCTGTTAGTAACAATTTTAAATGAGATTTAACACAATTCAAATACACTGATTTTGCTTTCTCACTGAATAGCATAAAAGTCGTCCATAAACTACGTCTGTCTATCTCAATCGTTGTCCTTTTCCATTAAGATTTGCCTTTGTCATTACAAACAACTATTTCGTCCATGTAGGCATTTAATTCTACTATGTTTGATTTCACCTGATCTACCTGCATAATTAATCTTGCTTCTGGGCCTATTGTAAAATGAAATGCAAATTTATATTTTAAACAAAGATAACAATATAGAAAGCACTGAAAACATCAATCCCAATTAACATAACATCAGTTGTTGTCGTGGCCGAGTGGTTAAGGCGATAGACTTGAAATCTATTGGGATCTTCCCGCGCAGGTTTGAATCCTGCCGACAACGTTTTCTTTTTTTTTTTAAAGAGTTTCTGTTTTTAAATCTTTTTAGTTCACATGTTTGTTTAAAGTTGTATACGGTTACCGCATTTTAAATTAACATTTTATTAATCCATTAAACCTTTAAAATCTTATAACAATGATATACAACTTAACAAAATTTCTTTTATAAAAATTATGTTTAAAATCTCACCCTGATTATGTAACAGTGACTTAATTTTAATGCCCACATAAATAAGTTATTCTAGTAAACACGTAAAACAAATTGGCCAGAAAACTAACACCGGTAATGCTTACTTTTATCAAGGAAATGCAAATAGAGCTGTAATTATCGTCATCTGTAATATTATTTTTTTAAATTTAATAAGAAAAAGTTGTAGCAATAAAATACCGTTTCTTGGATGTGACAAAATGCTTAGTTTATTTACTTCTTGGTAATACAATATTAATTTGCTTTATAATATCGAATGTATTTTATGACTTTATGAACTTTTATAAGAAACAAAAACTTTTACTATTAGATCTATATTAAAATTTAGCGGCATTTGAGTTTGGTAAAAAGTGGTTTCAACATTTTTTCACATACCCCAGACATTCTGATTTTGTGCTTTTCAGAAGAAAAAAAATATTTGAAGATTGTTATTTCAAATAAAAACGTTGTCGGCAGGATTCGAACCTGCGCGGGAATATCCCAATAGATTTCTAGTCTATCGCCTTAACCACTCGGCCACGACAACTACTTGTAAGATGCATATTAGTAGTCAGTAAATTTCAAACCGATGACACATATTACTTTATTTATAGCGTTTCGTGTTTTAAGATCCTTCATAAAAAAGATACCCTGCTATATTTAGATGTAGTTAAATAGTTTACCCCTCCAATGAACGGGGAAGGAAAGAATGTTAACAAATGGCAGAAGGTCGCTTAGTGCTTTGATTACATTGAAACCAATAGTAGTCCAATCACTATAAAAAAACGTTACGACTCTAAAGAGTTTCTTCCAGGCATCTCTTCGGGGGCAGGGCCGCCCTCCTCCCATACCTCAGGAAATGTTATGGTATATGGTCTAGTTGATGTGTTTTTGTGTTATCTATCTATATATATAATTCTCTTCTGGGAGACGCTAGAAAACAATCTGTAAACGCGCTCCCTACCAGCCCCACCCCTTCATGTTCTGGTGAGCTGTGGTTCACTCTAAATGTTTACAAACAGAGCAAGGTTTAGTGACGACTATTAGGGGCAGATAATTTAGTTTGAAACGATTTTAAACGTAAGGGGGGGGGGTCAACTAAGTGGAGTTTACTTTAACGGAAGGGGGGGGGTGAAGGGGGGGGGGGGGGGGTTATCGTCCTTAACAAGCTACTTATAGTGTTTTAAAGAAATATTTTCAGTGGCAGCGTTGGTAGTGTCGAATTCACAAAATATGAATAACTGAAAAGTAGAAAAAACAACAACTAAATAGCGGCGTATGATATGCCGCGGGTCGGCTCGTATATATATATATATATATATATATATATATATATATATATATATATATATATATATATATATATATATATATATATATATATATATATAATTCTCTACGTGGGAACCATATGAGACACCACCACGCAAGGGCTTAGCGGTTCATACCCCGCTCTCTAGGCATATCGCTACCACCCCCACCTCACCAGTTCTGCTTGATCTTTTCATTGTCGTCTGTAATCTGTCGTCACAGACGGCTACTTTCACGGAGGGGGTGGAGGTGAGGGGGGGGGGGGGGTGAGGGGGGGTGTCAAGAGAGGGTAATGTCGAATTCACAACTTATGTATTACTGAAAATTGGAAAATAAAACAACTACATAGCGGGGTATGCGTAAGGCGCGGGTCAACTCGTAATTAATAATTGACAACAGAAAAGGGACAGTAAATGTTATATGAAATATCGTCGGAATATTTTTAAACAAAATTATATCGTTGTCGGCAGGATTCGAACCTGCGCGTGAATATCCCAATAGATTTCTAGTCTATCGCCTTAATCACTCGGCCACGACAACTTGTTAAGAAAGGTCAAAGAAAAACAATAAAGTTACTCAAGTCAATGACTATTGTACTGTTAGCTTAAGCTCGGATCAGGGGATGATAATTTCCGTTTGATTGATTTACAAGAAGCTCAGCGGCTTACAGGTAAACCAGGTAAGATCAAACATATTAAACATTTATACCTACATAGGCGATAAATGGTATAACAAGGTAGCTCCCGCAACAGTATAAGAAAACAATGGACAAATCTGAGTGGAGAAAAAAGTTTCGAAAATGAGGAGATAGAACGGCGATACATAGAAGATTACGATATTACGTCAAAATTGAGTAACAAGATTTGCTAAAGCTCATGGACAGACAGACAAACAAACAAATAAAACTGTGGTTTTTTTAAATCTATAATAATAGTTTCGCTGTCTGTCTGACAAGAACGCTCTGTCTGACAAGAACGCTCTGTCTGACAAGAACGCTCTAGAGAAAACACAAGCAAATTAAAAACATGCATAGTATTTCGAAAAACGAAGTATGACGTCGACACATTTAGCATAGAGTTGAAAATAATCTCAAGGCGGAAAGTGCACACAGTAATATAATGACGTCATTGATTATCGCGTAAACATTGAATAAAAAGGAAATTTTGTCTAATCTAAATGGTTTGCGTGAAGAGTTTCTTGCATACAATTCTTCGGGTAGGGGCGAAGCCCCACCCCCCGCGTAAGAACGTCTGGCCCCCCCCCCCCCTCCCCAACTCAAAAGAAATTTCCTCATCGATACTCTATAATAAAATTACCGCCTAATTAATGTGTCTAATCTAAAAAGTGGTTTTCTTGCAATGGGACGGTAGACATGTTTTTTTTTGGGGGGGGGGGGGGGGGGGTGGAGGGGTGGGGGTGTGTGTGTGTGGGGGGGGGGGGTGGGGGGGTGGGGGTGGTGTGTGGGGGGGGGGGTGGGTTGGTTTCAGTGTTTCTTTCAGACTTTTTCCTCCCCGGAGAGGGGTGGGGGTACTTGAAATTTTCGGGGGCGGGGGTAGAATTTTCTGGGAGGGGCGGACACTGGAAAAAGTATATAATTATATTTCGTTGAATGGGACGGTAGACGTGTTTTTTTTGGGGGGGTGGGGTGGGGGTGGGGGGGCGGTGTGTGGAGGGGGTGGTGTGTGGGGGTGAGGGGTGGGGGTGGGGGTGGTGTGTGGTGGGGGGTGGTGTGTGGGGGTGGGGGGGTGGGGTGGGTGTGGTGTGTGGGGGTTGGGTTGGTTTTAGTTTAGAGAAAAGAGACAGCACTATCAGCCTAGCGCCCGTTGTACCCTTCCTCAACGGGCCATTTTTCTCGTCTATAATAATAGTTTCGCTGTCTGTCTGTCTATCTGACAAGAACGCTCTGTCTGACAAGAACGCTCTGTCTGACAAGAACGCTCTAGATAAAACACAAGGAAATTAAAAACTCTCACAGTGAAACGAAAGACGAAGTATGACGTCAACACATTTAGCATGGAGTTGAAAATAATCTCAAGGCGGAAAGTGCACACAGTAATATAATGACGTCATTGATTATCGCGTAAACATTGAATAAAAAGGAAATGTTGTCTAATCTAAATGGTTTGCGTGAAGAGTTTCTTGCATACAATTCTTCGGGTAGGGGCGAAGCCCCACCCCACGCGTAAGAACGTCTGAGCCCCCCCCCCCTCCCCAACTCAAAAGAAATTTCTTCATCGATACTCTATAATAAAATTACCGCCTAATTAATGTGTCTAATCTAAAAATCGGTTTTCTTGCAATTTCTTTAATGCAATTCTTCGGGTAGTGGCTAAGCGCGACACCAGTGTTTCTTTCAGACTTTTTCCTCCCTGGAGAGGGGTGGGGGTACTTGAAATTTTCGGGGGCGGGGGTAGAATTTTCGGGGAGGGGGCGGACACTGGAAAAAGTATATAATTATATTTCGTTGAATGGGACGGTAGACATGTTTTTTTGGGGGTGGGGGGGGTGGGTGGGGTTGGGGGGTGGTGTGTGGGGTGGGTGGGGGTGGGAGGGGTGGGGGTGGGGGGTGGTGTGTGTGGGGGGTGGGTTGGTTTTAGTTTAGAGAAAAGAGACAGCACTATCATCCTAGCGCCCGGTGTATCCTTCCTCAACGGGCCATTTTTCTCGTCTATAATAATATTTTCGCTGTCTGTCTATGTATCTATCTATGTATCTATCTGTCTGACAAGAACGCTCTAGAGAAAACACAAGCAAATTAAAAACCTGCATAGTAATTCGAAAAACGAAGTATGACGTCGCCACATTTAGCATAGAGTAGAAAATAATCTCAAGCCGGAGAGTGCACACAGTAATATGACGTCATTGATTCTCGAGTAAACATTGAATAAAAAGGCAATTTTGTCTAATCTAAGTGGTTTGCGTGAAGAGTTTCTTTCATACAGTTCTTCGGGTAGGGGCGAAGCCCCACCCCCGCGTAAGAACGCTTGAGCCCCCCCCCCCCCTAACTCAAAAGAAATTTCTTCATCGATACTCTATAATAAAATTACCGCCTAATTAATGTGTCTAATCTAAAAAGTGGTTTTCTTGCAATTTCTTTAATGCAATTCTTCGGGTAGTGGCTAAGCGCGACACCAGTGTTTCTTTCAGACTTTTTCCTCCCCGGAGAGGGGTGGGGGTACTTGAAATTTTCGGGGGCGGGGGTAGAATTTTCGGGGAGGGGGCGGACACTGGAAAAAGTATATAATTATATTTCGATGAATGGGACGGTAGACATGTTTTTTTGGGGGGTGGGGGTGGGGTGGGCGTGGGGTGGGGTGTGGGGGTGGGGGGGGATGGGGGTGGAGGGGGGGTGGGGGTGGGGGGTGGTGTGTGGGGGGTGGGTTGGTTTTAGTTTAGAGAAAAGAGACAGCACTATCAGCCTAGCGCCCGTTGTATCCTTCCTCAACGGGCCATTTTTCTCGTTTTAACATAATATCCGACTTTCGTATATTTCATTAGAACCCTTGTAGTGTTCAGTCAAAAAGCCGTTAGTAACACGGACAAGAAAATTATGTTAACAAATGAAAATGTTCGGATAATACATAGACTACACATTAATAATCCATCAACTTAACAACACAAAAACATTATGGCTCTAAAAGATACGATTACATGGGTCTATTAGCGCTTATTAGGTAGTTATTAGGTAGTTTCTTTTATATCAGTTGGAAAATCCATTGGTAAAAATCATTTGCCATAATATCTATTGATAATTATTATTTTAAAGAATATTGTTATAAAACCTACTAGTTTTTGGATGCAGTTCTCATTGAACATTCTTCAATCAAGCTGAAGTCTTCTGAGATTTCTAATTGATCTGGCCACCTTAAAAGCATTACATTGATCGCTGATTTCCAATATACGTGCTGATTTGGATTTTAAAAAAAAAGAAAAAAAAAGAATAGAGTTGTTTGAAACCAGTCTGTTGGAGAAAAAAAAAAGTCAGTTGAGAAAAAAGAAATAATCGACAATGTTCAATTGGCGTCAATGTTATATTTTTTTTTTGTATTTCTGCTGATTAAATTCTGTAACAATATTTTCTATATCGCTTGGTCTCCAGTGTTTCTTTCATATAGTTTTTCTCCGGTGTGGGGGATGGGGGCGGAACTTGAAATTGCAAGGGTGGCATTTAAATTTTCAGGGTTGGGGGGCGAACACCGGTTAAAGTATATATATATCTATACATATATATATATATATATATATATATATATATATATATATATATATATATATATATATATATATATATATATATATATATTCTGTATAAAATAGTTTTCTTTATTTCGTTAGGAGGGAAGTGGGGGGGGGGGGGGGGACACAGCAGCCCTGGAAAGATGCATGAAAAAAACTCTGTTAGTGTATAATCTTTTTAGCTTTAACGCTTACCCAACGTATAACCCGAACAATTTGGTCGATTTGGTACGGCAAATACAGTAGTAAGCGTACGTATAACACATTGGTAGGAATGTAAACACGAATAGGCTATTTGTTGTACAAGGCACGCCGAGGACGAGTAAGATGTGTAATACTTTAGAAAATAGCCATAATATATCAATAATTCAGAACAGGATTTTAACATGTAAAGCACTAAAAAGTCTAAAAATCATGGTGTCACTGAGGGGGTGGGGGGGTGCAAATCAAAAGTTTAAAGTGGTGGAGTGGAAATTGAAATTTTGAGGGGAGGGGGTGCAAAACGTAAGTTTGAGGGAGGGTCAAATCGAAAGTTTGTCCCCGGGCCATGGAAAGGGTTGCTACGCCTCTGTTTTGTAGTCATGCACTGTGTCAGACGCGTCTGCCGGCGCTCGGAATGGGCGCGATTTGGCGCCACGGGCTAGACTGTGAGCAATATGCCTTTATGATTGCATTTAAATTGTGTTTATGTTATGAGTGTTGTGTTTGTTTTTTCGTTTGTGTTTTTTTTTTGCGTTCGTTTGTGTTGTGTTTAGTTTTCTTCTGTTCCCAAGTTGGTACATTTAAAAAAGATTTACCGTGGCGGAGCACGGATTGCAGCTAGTTCTTATAAAACTTGAAATATAGACATGATTTTTAATTACTTAAACTTTTAAAAATAGAATAGAATCTCATAGAAAAAAGAATTGCGCACCAAGCGAACGCCAAAACAAAATGTGCATAATAGTGCGCAATATTATTAGTACTTTATAAATTTACATGCGTTTTTTGAGAAATCGGAAATAGCGTAAATTACTACTTCCGGTCAACGGAAATTACTCAAAATTTGACAGAAGGTAGAGAATTAGATCTTTTACTACGTGTGAAATTTCATTTATCTATCTGAAATAGTACTTAAGTTATATGCTTTTGAAAAATTCAAAGTAGAAAAAGTACCACTTCCGGTTATCGGAAATCGCTGAAATTTCATCAACCTAGCTGTAACGGTACTTAAGTTATCGTGTTTACACACAGACAGACAGACAAACAGACACACAGACATACGGACAAGATTGCAAAATTATGTTTTTCCGTATCAGTGAGGTGTAAAACGTCGAGATTTGTTAAAATCTCGAATTTTTTTTGCACGATTACAAGACTTTCTCTATACGAGAAAGTAAAAATCAACACTACAACAGCTACAAACAAAAAAATAATTCATTAGTTAATTAAAAAAAACACAATTTCTCTCCTCTCGTTTGAAGACAATACAAATATTATCTTAAAAATACTTACTTTTTTAATACAGGCAACTATTGCATTCCGATACCAGGAAATGGTGTAACTCCCAGGAAATATTTTCTCAACGGCACTCCTCGTTTACAAGTTGTAGCAACAACTGTAGTTGCGTAATTTTTCTGCGTCCCTGTCTTACAATAAAATGTAAAAATAAACTTGTTTCTCTTCTTCTTCAGCGTTAGTTATTTATTTTTTATTTTTATTTTAAAGGAGTTCCAACATTGTCCTTACAAAGATATTATTTGTTTCCTTTGTTTGCGTTTTTTTTCCTCACCAATGAGAAGTTTTAAAAATAAAAAACATGACATCAAACCGAGGCTGCTGGCTTTTGTTGCAGACAGATCACAGGCGCGATAACACGTCACTCGGAAGCGAGAAAGACGATTGGGCATCTCCAATAACCACGTGATGCCGGGGAAGGCCATGCAGCGGAAGTGGGTTCGGCCTGAGCGCCTGCGCACTGATGAGCACGTGAGCTGCGAGGTCAATATAAAGATTATTTCATTTTTATTGTTTCGATAAAATGGAGATAGAATAAAACAAAATAAAACAATAAAAAATCAACTGTTGCACCAAGTTTAAACAAAAATAAAGAAATAAAATAAATATTGCACCGTCTTATGGAAGATTTTTATTTTGCCTAATGTTAATACAAAATAATTTTTAAACATTTATTAATTATTATTAAGGTAATCTCTAGTTATACAAGTGTTTCAGGAAAGAGGTTTTCAAGAACTCCAAATAAACTTCACGCAACACGCATACTGTTGTGGGACGAAATAGTACACACTTGCAAACCCATGTAATGGGTTTTATGACTTTTAATTAACAGACTTGTTCAAGTTAATATTTAATTAAATATTCATTTGTTGTTAATGACGTTGTTAACTTGAAAGCCATTATGTCCTGTTGTGATAGACAAACATACGCTGTGGTGAAAATCCCGTGTGTCCTATGGGATAGCATCAAATCAATTAAGTGTGTTGTTCAGTGCATCTACAATTAATGCTGGATTTACGTATAAGCCAATTAAGATTTCGCTCAGAGCCCCCGCTTTCTTGGGGGCCCCTCAACAGAATCTAGTAGTTTTTTAGCGCAATTTCCATACTGGACAATTGCGATTATTAACTCGTCATTTCTGGTGATGGATGGATGGATGGATGTGTGTCCGCAGCTTCAAGTCGTATCTCCTCCTCAACGAAGCAATATCGAGGACTAGTTCCAAAGCAAATATGTTAAGCAAGTTCCGAGGATGATTGTGGGCCAAAAAAATTCCCGGAATTCCTTCCTGAATTTCCCGGAAAAGCCAAAAAAACTCGAAAAAATGCAGTTTTTGGCCCATATCTCGGCAACCAGACCACTTAGCGACTCGAAACATTTACCAATCGATTCCTGCCATAATTTAGAACAATTTTACCGAAGAAAGTTTTCAAAAATATCCTTTCGTTCGGTCACAAAAAATATTTACTACTTTTTTAAACTGAGCATCGTATAGGCCTAGGATGATATTTACTACTTGTCTAAACTGAGAATCGTGTAGGCCTACTCGTTAAAATAAAACTATTTCCGTTGATATAGGTTAATATAGTTGTCTTTTTTTTTTAGCGCAAAATTAACTTGTTTACTTATTAATTCAAACGTTATTTTTGTACCCTATTAATTTATTTATAATTTATATGAGAGTGATAGGGAGTTACAATTACAAGGTTTTGTTTCGCTAGGCCTAATCATTTTTTCACATTTTTTAAAAACAAACTTGATCACTATCTATTTTTAGATAACATAAGGAAATTGCGCTTAAACTGTCACTAGACTTTTTATTAACTTGTTTAGCATTTATTTATAATTTTCGTTTCGTTTTTTCTCCAAACAGTGATGGAGGTGAAGTTCTCGGTCTACTACAATTCTAAATTTAATATTTCTTGTTGGCAAACATCTTTTTAAAGAATGTAACTATTTGGCACTGATATATCATGTCTGGATATATAGGGCCTCATTTCGAAAAAAGGCTTAGTTCCTTATGAAGTCTACATTCTGTCCTCAATCCAATCTATTGTTCGTGTTGCATAGAGCGCCCCCAATCTATTGTTTATGTTGTATTGAA
Source organism: Physella acuta (assembly GCF_028476545.2). Classification (NCBI taxonomy): domain Eukaryota; kingdom Metazoa; phylum Mollusca; class Gastropoda; family Physidae; genus Physella; species Physella acuta. The sequence continues at coordinate 269,646 of NW_026732534.1, read as the reverse complement.
CACCTTCAATCTATTGTTTGTGTTTTCTGTATTGTATAGAATGTCATCAAGATATGTATATATCGAATAAACCACCAAACTCCCATTGTTTTGAGTATGAATCCTTTTTAAGAAAGAATAATTCTGAAAATTACCATTTATACTCGGTTGGAGATTTAGCTGACCACACAATTTATTCATCGACTCGACATTTGGCTGCCAATACAATCCACTCATCGACTGGACATTTGGCTGACCACACAATCTATTCATCGACTCGACATTTAGCTGACCACACAATCTATTCATCAACTGGACATTTGGCTGACCACATAATCCATTCATCGACTGGACATTTGGCTGACCACACAATCTATTCATCGACTCGACATTTAGCTGACCACACAATCTATTCATCAACTGGACATTTGGCTGACCACATAATCCATTCATCGACTGGACATTTGGCTGACCACACAATCCATTCATCGACTGGACATTTGGCTGACCACATGGCTGACCACACAATCCATTCATCGACTGGACATTTGGCTGACCACATGGCTGACCACACAATCCATTCATCGACTGGACATTTGGCTGACCACACAATCCAATCATCGACTGGACATTTGACTGGCAACATAACCCATTAAGGGCTGGTCATATTGCTGACCACACAATCCATTCATCAACTGGACATTTGGCTGACAACACAATCCATTAATTGATTGGACATAAGGCTGATCAAACAATCCATTCATCGACTGGATATTTGTCTGACCATACTCCATTTATCGACTGGAGATTTTGCTGACAACATAACCCATTATTGGCTGGTCATAGTAATGACCACACAATCCATTCATCGGCTGGAGATTTGGCTGACAACACAATTTCTTCTAATCAATTATTGACGTCCCCCCCCTCCCCACCCGATACCGCCTACGTAGCACAAGCCCACCTTTCTTCCCCGCCCCTAACGTAGTAAGTGTTGACAATTTTCTTTCTGTTTTAACAAATGTCTGACGTGTTGGTATAAACATTTGATTACAAGAACGTGTTTTAAAAAATGCTGTACGTCAGCTAGAAGTAAACACCCCACACATAAGGCCTCCTAGTTTACTTTGTGACAGAAACTTTACACTGCATAACATAAGGCTCAGAAAAGGAAGATTTCTTCCTTCTTTTCATCACCCTTATACAAAGCTCCAATGATCGACTTCAAAGAAAAATGCTAATAAAATTTACGCCCAGAAAAAACAAGAAATGTAAATTTACACGTACCGTGCTATTGATTTTGTGATCAAAGTCTTTCAAAAACAGAACCAGACACTGTTTTATTTTTCCTATTTATCGAACTCGACATTCTAAAGCTTCTAGTGTAAGTAGCAGTTATTGTTTTCCCTCAAGAAAAGACTACAGTCTACGACAGTCTTTGTTTCTGCCTTTCTTTATAGCTTACGTAATTCCTTTTCATTCCGAGAATTTCCGTATGTCACAAGAAGAAGAACGGACCAATTCATCTGATGAAATAAAGGTTAGGCTACGGGTTTCGTATTGAAACAGCGCTTTTTATTTCGTGTCAACATCGGCCGTTAAAAAAAAAAACAACAACCCACCTTACTTGAATGAAAGGAGACTTGTTTAATTTAAATCATCGTTGCATCGTTTGTCCTAAGGTAAATCGGTGGAGCGCTGTTTGATAGTAAAACCTTTGAGCCAGTTCAAAGATTATAAAATTATACGCGGTGAATTCATAGTCTTTTAAAAATTTCTCTGCTTTTATGTGTGTTGAGGCGCTCGAAGTGTTTGATGTTCCCTTTTATGATTATAATCACATAACTTGTTGGATAATGAATTATTTTAAAGGTTGACCAGGACAATTAAAATGTACAAGTCTGATAATTCATTAATGTTGTGAACCGTTTACTTAATATTTATTTACATAGAACGTGGGTGAGAGTGTGTGTGTGTGTGTGTGGGGGGGGGGGGTGTTCTATGCCAAGCTATATTTTGGATACCTATGATCATTTAAAAACAAAATATAGCTCTATGTTACACTGAGTTTGCATGCAAGAAGTATCTATAGTTCCAACAACATTCACCTATCGCAGTTGTTCTACTGCCTGTCTACGGAGGCTTTGGTCTGCTTCCACACCAGGTTCCTTTCCGACTTGTTCGGTTTTTTACTTTCTCGTATATGAAGTATAGAGGAAGTATTGTAATCGTGCAAAAAAATCGCAATCGAGATTTTGATAAATCTCGACGTTTTACACCTTCCTGAGTCGGAACAATATAGTTTTGTAATTTTGTCCGTATGTCTCTGTGTGAGTATGTATGTTTGTGTGTATACCTGTGAAAACGATAAATTGAGTACCGTTACAGCTAGCTTAACGAAATTCATATATCAGTATTATATCAAATTTGTAGTTTTGTTTCAACTTTTCAGCGATTTCTGGTTCCCGGAAGTGGAACTTATTCTACTATTAGGTTTTTAAAAGCCTATAACTTGAGTACTGTTTCAAATAGATAAACGAAATTTCACAAAAAGAGCCTATTCTCTAAGTAGTACTTTACGCTATTTCCAATTTCTCAAAAACGCATATGAATTTATAAAGCACTAATATTGCGCACTATTATACACATATTGTTTGCCGTTTACTTGGTGCGGAATTCTTTTTTCTACGAGATTCTATTATATTTTTAAAAGTTTAAGTAATTAAAATGGATTAAAAATATTGTCTATATCCCAAGTTGCCATCCCGCTTAGTGTTATATAAGAATATTCGAGAAAGTTTAGGGGAGATCACTCCCGGTTTAATTATTAAATGCTTTTATAACGTTCATTAAATATATGTGTAACTCCATAATTCTTGGAGTGTTAATTCAACACACTTCCAATCAAGCAGAAAAAAACCCATGGCCGCTCACTTATTTTTTATTTTTATTTTATAATCTTTATTTAATAACAGTAGGCAAAAATTGAGAATATATTCCCTTTCATAGGGAGTTCATTGATAGGTGTACTTTCTATAACAGCATAAGACCTATGTTCAATTTTCATCATTGAGCGCACAGGCTTTTTTTTTTTTTTGAGTCATAGCTTTAGTAAGGTTACACCATGAAGACACGCGGAAAGAGAAAGAACAATTTTTAATGAATCTGGACAAAATTTATTAAATTGAGTATTTTGTAGGCAAATAAAAAGTATTCTTGTAGGCAAGCTAATTTAATTTTTTTTTACTTTTTAGTACATTTTAACTTTTTTTGTTTGTAATTTATGAATATAATAAAAGCTTTTTTCCTTAATATTTTTTTTTAAATATGAGAATTATTTTCACGTATGGACACGAATCTGCCTCGCCTGTCTATAAGTCATCACGCCATCAGAGTTTCTTCCAGGCATCTCTTCGGGGGGGCGAAGCCCCCCCGAAAATTTTTTACCGCCCCCCCGAACGAAATGAAATTTATATAATTTATATAGAAAATATATACTTTTAACAGTGTCCGCCCCCCCGAAGAAAGTTTACCGCCCCCCCGAAGATTTCAAGTGCCCCCCCGGAGAAAAAAGTCTGGAAGAAACACTGCACGCCATCTCAACCTAAGACAACCTTTTGGTCTTTTTCCTTTGGTTTTTTTTTTGTTACAATATTACGACATTACGAATACCCAATATTATCACACACAAAACTTCGGCCTACGCTGCAGCGAGTCTCCCTACAACTAATTAAAGAGGTCTCGGAAAGTTCGAGAAGCACTTAGTTTATGTTTCTTTCTTAGGGCGAACGTTTGAATGGCAAACCACTAACACACAGAGTAAACTTCGTTGATTTATTAATGAGAAATTCTATATTATTCTTTTAAAACTAAAGTTTAAAAATGTCTGAATTCAATACACTATTTAAGTCCAATACTTAAATACTTTTAAAAAAAAAGCTTTGAAATTTAAAGAAAAAAAAAATAAAAACATTTTTAAAAAATCCCTCTAGGACGTCAGCTCCGCAGCAACGCGCATAAACAAGTAAACAAACTACTCCGTGAGTCATCAGTACTGTTGCATCGACCCCTTTTTTTCGGTACACTAAACCTATATTCAAAACATCACGATTCGCTTGAACGTTTTTTTTTTTCTTCACCCTTCGATTTATCGATCAATCGATCAGCAAATCAATAAGCTGATTGGTAGAGAGTCGTCAGGCGCTAATCATAATCCCATCAGATCTGCCAGACGTATTCATGGAACCGCTGCCGGGGATGGAAAAGACCCGCTTGACAGCTTGGGAAAATTCTAGAAAGATGAGGCTTACACTGGGACACGGACAGTAGCAACGATTGGCCGATGACCAATTATCGATAACGGAGGTCGATTTTTATTAGATAGAAATAATTTTGCTCGGGGTAATGTTGGGAATAGGGTAGCCGTATTTCCCGATTGAAAAAAAAAACAAATGTTGAAGCAAAAACGACCTTGTCGATAACGTCAATATAAGGTCTATTTATGAAGTCAATAATTATCCTATCATAGCTATCCTATTAATATATCGGAAGTTCTAGTTAGGGTGATATCGACCCGCATCAACAGCATTGGATGTTTACAAGTTGCAATGGGGTCGGCCATAAATGACGTCACACGCGTAGGCAGGAGGGGGGTCCGTAATTTTGTGGGGGCTTGAGATGAGGGGGGGGGGGGTTTCAGGTGGTGTGACGTCACACTTTTGCATTATAAAAAAGCAATATTAGAAACCGAATTTTAGCCGTTATTTCGCGTTCTAGAAAACTGTTTTTTTAATAAGTTGTAAAAGGAATTGATTAAAATACTCTATGTTGACAGAGTTCAGACAAGATTTCGGAAAAATACCCTATTATAAGAAAAATTCAAATGCAATTTGGGGGTGGGGGGGGGGTGTAGGCTGAGGTGTATCGTCATTTTAGGGGGGGTCTGGCTTTTTGTGACGATGTTTGACAGAGGGGAGGGGTGGGGGGCGTCATAAATGGATGACCCCATAAAACTAGCGGATATTTATGTAGAAACCAAAGTTAATAAAAAAAATATGTCATGTGTGAGTGGATATAAAATGTGTTGTTTTTTCTATTTAATTTGGCGCCCCTCTCGGGATCAACCTTTCAATTTTCGATTTGCACCCCCCACCCCTCGAACTATCGAGTTTCAGCCCCCTCAAACTTTCGATTTGCACACCCCACTCATATATTTTTTTATATTTATAAAGCAAAAAATGCAGCTAAAATAATATTTTAATTTGTTTTTCCAACTCATTTTGGCGCCCCCCTAAGGTTGGCGCCCAGGGACATATGTACCCCCCTCCCCCCCCCCCTTCGCTACGCCTCTGCCCACAACACCTCCTAACTTCACCCCGACATATAGAACTCAACAAGCTTAGAATGCCGCCCCTTAAAGTAGCCGATAATGACGTCGTTCAACTCCGTCCCGCCCACTTAAAACGCTAATCAAGCGTGGGGTTCATTAAGTTGGCCTACAGAAGCATTGGTTACTCATTAATCTCATTCATAAAATCAAACAGCAATTTAAGACGCTAGATTATAGCTGATATCATTATGCGTATAAATCAACCCTTGTCGTTTACCGATCATCGACACAGCATACAATAGTATCGGGCTTAAAAGGGAAACAGGATTTTTTTTTTCTTCAAAGATCAAAGTTGCTCTCAATATTTAATGGTCTATTAAATTTTTTTAAAGTTTAATTTATAATGTCGTGTGCAGCAATTTAATTAAAATCAAGACAGAGAATTCACTCTAAAATCAATACTTTGACTTAGGTCATACAAGCTTTTTTCTGATTTTGATACAGTGCTACAATCAGAACAAGAGGTTGAGGAATAGCCACACATTGCAAAACACATGGAGAGTGTTCCCTCTAATGTGCGCGGTTGTGCGGGCCGCGCAGTAGTTTTGAACCTGCCGCGCAGTCATTTTGTAAAATACGGATATCCTTGTATAAGACTTTTAGAACACCACGCACACAAAATACAAGTTGTACACTAGCCTTTTCCCCTTAGAGGGAATGATGCACATGGAGCATTTAATACTGAATGTAATTACATGAATATTTTAATGTTCTTTTATCGATGAGATGTAAAGGTTGATTTAACTGGCTTACATAAGCATGTTTTCTTTTAAATATAATATCCGGCTTGGCAATAGTCTCTTATGGAACTGAAATGGAAGGTTCGAGAAAGGAATATGATACCACGGCCGGTAGGGTGTTACTTGGTGGTTATGTCGTATGACCAGTATCGTCACAAGCAGTGTTTTCTCCGGGTAGGGGGGGGGGGTCACTTAAATTTTTCTCGGGGGGGGGGGGGGGGGCGGAACACTGTTAAAAGTATATATTTCCTAAATAAATTCCATTCCGTTCTGGAGGGGGAGCAGTAGAGATGCCTGGAAGAAACTCTGGTCACAAGCAATTGGGGGGGGGGGGGGTGACACCCTGAGTGACGCCACATGTGATTGACAAACTGTGGCGTGTAACCCATTCTTTCAACATGTGAATGTGAAAATGGAAGTATCCAGTACCATCAAAACGACAGTGTGGTCATTTAAAATTATATTTTCCCCAGTTTTTTTTTAAAATTCAGTTTTATACAAAAGAAATATTCAATACAATCACGTAGTTCAAAATGCATCAAATGTTTTTAAGGGCCAATAAAAATTCATATATGAAACAAGAATATGCAATGCAGGTAGTCTCTATGTGCACTTCCTGTTTCGACAGTTCGGTCCGTATTCTAAATGTCAAAAGAAACAATAACATCCGAAAAGCATTTTTCACTCAGTCGGCTTGATAATATTATCGAGCTTGTATTTTTTTTTATAGCCGAAGACAATCAATATTTAATAAAGAGTTATAAAAGGTTTCACATTTCATTTTAATTCTCTCGTTGAACGAAACACTGAACTAAAGCAATCAATGTAACATGAATTCACAGTTATTCTGATATTAAGTTAGTGAATTGTTATTGTCTTAATGGAGTTATCTGTATGTTGAAATGTTTGTCTTATAAAAATGTCGGTATAGACCTACTCTATCTTTTCTAGGCTTGGACTCTTGTTAACGTATGTTTTTTCTTAATAATCTATGCCTAAATTCCCTCAAATTCCCTTAAGTAAAAGACATACAAATAGTGAAAGATTATCACTTGTATTATATGATATCTTGAGATTGCAAAGGAAAGCGACATAAAACTAATTTGATTAACAAAATGAAATTAGGTATAGATTAAACGAAAATGATTTGCACAATTATATTAGAAATAAACTTGTATATTGTAATGTAATCCGCAAGGCTTAATAAATTCAATTATCTATTTATATTAACTAAAAAGAACGTTGTCGGCAGGATTCGAACCTGCGCGGGAAGATCCCAATAGATTTCTAGTCTATCGCCTTAACCACTCGGCCACGACAACTATACCTAACGAGCATTGAACAGGTATAGATTCACACTGATATCAATTGTTTGTTATCTATCACATTATACTTCATTATACTTTACAATGACATAGACTACTAAATTATACTAATCTTTTTCTTTGACCGATTGTTATTATACAACATTCTCACCAAAAAATAAATAAATAAACCACTAAATGACTAAAGCTAACTGAAGTTTTTAACAGGCCTAGGGAAGTGATGAATCGATAAATCGAATGTAGCGCTAAGTTCAGATTTTAAAAAAAAATCTTTAGTCCTACTTTGTTCAAACGCTGGTAAATTCACATCGTATAAAATTAATATAACCCGGATAGATCTACTAAATGATTGGATGAGCATGAAATAATTTCTCTAGGCCCCCATACCAGAGTTTCTTCCAGGCATCTCTTCGGGGGGAGGGGGGGGGGGAAAGCCCCCCGAAATTTTTTTACCGCCCCCCCCCCCCCCCCGAACGAAATGAAATTTATATAATTTATATAGAAAATATATACTTTTAACAGTGTCCGCCTCCCCGAAGAAAGTCTACCGCCCCCCCCCCCCGAAAATTTCAAGTGCCCCCCCGGAGAAAAAAGTCTGGAAAAAACACTGCCCCATACTCTTCCATTTTCGTAGGTCCGAATTGTGTCGTGGCCTTACAGATGGGTTTTCCCCCTTTGGTGAGTGGCGAACAACACTGAAGGCAGAGACCCCCCCCCCCACTCATTTTTGCCCATGATGAATGTAGAAGACTGATATTTTATGTTCTCGTTTTTTTAATTGTTTTTTTTTTGGTGGGGGGGGGGGGGGGGGGATTTGTGACGATTGGGTTACATGGATTAACATTTGAGTGACGGATTTTTATTGACAAACCTTATTGGTTTGTCTGGACTTTTATCATACAAAATATTTCTAGCTAAGGGTTCACCCCTTCCTCCCTCCGCGACGAAAATTTCGACCCTATTCGACCCTATCAGAGTTTCTTCCAGGCATCTCTTCGAAGACAGTCTACCGCCCCCCCCCCCCCGAACGAAATTTATATAGAAAATATATACTTTAAACAGTGTCCCCCCCCGTCCCCCCCCCCCCCCCCCGAAAATTTAAAGTGTCCCCCGGAGAAAAAAGTCTGGAAGAAACACTGGACCCTATCCCCCACCCCCAGGAGCGTGACGTTGACAATGGACGACCCCCTAAACAAGGAAGGAATAATTTAACCCAACCATTATCAATGTGTCCACACGTGATTAATTAGTTGAAGTAATTACAAAACAAATTATGTGTCCGGTGATAATGACTTGTGGGAAATGCTGTTCGGCTAAAATTAAATATTCAAAGGGAGATAATAGGTCACACAACAGTAAATTCATTACTGTTACAGTTCCTATCTAATTTTTTCAACGTTGGTTAAATTTTACTCTTTGCAGAGTGAAGAGTGTTTAGAATACATTGTATGTTAATCATAAAGACGCGATATATAAGAATTTGAAAAACATGTTTCCTTTCAAGCTTGAAATGATGATTTATATTGTATCACTATAGTTAGGCTAATTTAACAATTAAAAATAGCCTTAGAACATAAAACACAAAAATAAAAATAGGAATAGACAGCAGTTTTAATAAGAAAATATATTAAAGCGTGTGAGATGGTGTGCGTGTGTGTGTGTGTTTAAGGCAAAACTATTATTACAGAAATGTGTTTTGTCTAAAGGATGTTTATACAACACAACTAATGTTTATAAAAAGTTTTGAGTAAGTCGCAGCTCTAAAACTTAGGTAGAAATGTAAACAAGCTATCAAATCAAAACAACTCATGTGTACAGGTCATATTTTAATAACTTTTAACTGAGTCGCATAGTTTCAATGTTACAGATAACATGTATGCAGGTAGTATTTGAGTAGCATTTAGTTAAGTCAGAGTTTAACTGCTATGTAGCAGACTAGTTAACTGAGTGAATGTGGACAACAGACTTGTTCTGTTACAGTGGTCATTGATCATAAAATTTAGCCACCCCAAGGGAAACAATCCATGGTGCTATACATTATGGTGCTACAGCTCATGATGTTAAAGTACACAATTTAAAAATTATTATATTAAAAAAGCCCTATGCATCTGATAAATACAATTTCAAAAGCTGCTTAGTTGGAATTTTTTAAAATTTTAAATTTAAAACATTGAACTTTCTCAACAATACAAGGAAATTGTTTTAATTTCATTACGTGTTCTAATATAAATTTTACAGCAAATTACAGCAATATCCTATTAATAAATGTTGCAGAATAAATCTATTTATTCAATGTAGAAAGTGGGCCCATGTAATAAAACACAATCTTATTGCGTGCAAGTAGAAAAAAGCAACAAATATCAGGCTGATTCTAAATTCATAACAACACCTAAAACATGCATCAGTACATGCCTAAAGCATTATTATTTAAAACTTGGCAACAAAAATGACACTTTAAATCAGCGACATGGAATGCAAGAATAAATTAATATCTGTCAGTTGTTGTATAAATTATATGACAATGTTATTGTCAAACTGACAAAGGTCTTTCAACTAGAGGTTACAACATTACTAGTGAATATAAAGCAGTATTCATTTTTACCTTTCTTTTTTAAATTAATAATGTGTTGAATTAGAAAACAATGGAAGATCATCAAGAAAAAAAAAAGAAAATATGTATTGGTGTTAAGCTTGCAAACAAAATGTACAGAGTTCTTAGAAATGCTACTGAACAATCTTTTATTGGCCTATCAAACATAGAATACTACATCATCTAATTATTTTAGTTTTGAAACAAACTATCACTTATCGATATAGTCAAAAAGCTGTTCAGATTTAAGAACCCTGAAACTGGTACAGCTGACAGCTTGGCTAACCCTTCAAAGAAAATTGAAAGAAACTGGCTTGGAGGATTCTTTTTTGTCAAAAAGAATTAATTTTGATTTTTAATTTCATATATTTACATGTTTTGATAAAATGCTTTTAACATTTACGTGTGAAAAATTCTATTGGAAAATGTCTGCATTGCAAAATATTTCTTCTAATAGTTTTAAAAAATAGTTTCTAAAAATAATAAATAAACAACCCTCACCAAAAAATGATATTTAATAAACAAAATGATATAAATATTGAAAAATATGACAATATTTATGCTGAAAGCATTTTGTGTCATTTTAAAATACTGAATCCGTGGCAGTCAGAGTTGTGTCAGGTTTTCTGATACTAGTAACATGTTGACACAATAATAAACATATACAGCCGTCTTCTGAATAACTAGTACATTCAGAATCATTTTACTAAACTGATATCTAATAACAAAATGTGATAAAATTGTAACTTTGATCATAACACTGGGTTAAATAATGTGGGCTTCCAAAATATTTTGTCAACCGTTCACAGTTTGGTATCTTGTTCTTTGAAAAATATTTTATATTTAAAATCCCACAGCGATCATTGACTTAGACTAACAATCAGATCTTAAACATTTAATTGAAATTGGCTGTTGCACACAAGTCAAGATAGAGCTAAAAAGGAAAAATGTGTGTAAGAACATCTTCTTAAACACTGAATTGAATAAATTAATAGATTCCATAGGCTGTCCAATACTGTATTACCCACATGAGGCAGGAAAGAACAAAAAGGGTGGGTATAAATAGATGAAAAAAATAAATAACCCTAATAATTTTTTTCCCTTTTATGTACTACATTTCCAATGCAACATTTTTAAAAAACTAAAAGAAGATTAAAAAAATTGACCATTTTAATAAAATTATGAATTAAAAATTTCATTTTTCCCTCATGAGAATAGGTTTGACTTAGTTTAAACATTGTTGAATACATGGAGCTGATCCCACATAATGAAATAGTGGTGTCTAGTGCAAGCTGTACGGCATAATACATGCAGCAATGCATTCATTTGTATTGGAGAGCATTAATAAATTAACAGATAATTAATTAAAAAGTAGTTTAAGAAAAGCTCAGCTCAATGTATGAAACAATTTATCCTGAAGCAGTTTAATAAATAAAATTCTTCCACAGCTAAACCACATAGACAAACTGTATATTATCAAAAAAAAAAAAAAAGTTAAAAGTTAAGAAAAATTAAAACAAGTAACATATCACTGTTTGTATCGGGACTGGTAAATAAATAACATATCTGCATCAACTGTTTGGCTGCTTATTTTTCTTGGACTTGTAAACAAAACCATAATTTTCTTCAAGAGATGACTGTCTGGCATTTTCTGCTGTTTCATCATTGAAGGTGTTAAAGCCCTGAGGAACAGAAACATTGACTAAATTTGTAACTGGTTTGTCAAGTGTGTGAACTACATTTAGTGACATGTCTAATTATCTTCATTAAAGTAGGTAAAAAATGACCATTAATACTTTAATATAATGCAATATTTAAACTAGAGCAGAACAAACTTTTTTGATAAAAAAACCCCTAATGTTTAATTTATAAACCCTAATACTAACAGTAATATTTTATTTAGGTGTAATGGATGGACAGATCTACATAAAAATAATTGCTGTATGTATGATCAATATTTCATTGAAATAATTTAAAATACTATATTTGGAAAGGGTTGCATTTATGCATTCTCAGCATTATTGACTGAAAGACTTGAATGTGACACTCAAGTCACATACAATGAAAATAACAATTAACAATTAGTTTTCTCTTTCTTCTCTTATGAATAATAAAAATAAAACAACTTACTTTAATTTCTAAAACTTAATACAAATTTATTTGACTGATTTACTTATAATTTTGTGTGACTTAACACACTAAACTAAATTTTCTTGAAAGATGCACATGCAGAAATAAGTTACAAAGCAAACTTTGTGTTTTTCCACATATTAAGCCAGAAGAAGATAAAAATGAACCAATTTGTTTTCCCATAATGCACCAAAGTACTTACAAAAACAAAAATGAACCAATTTTTCCCCCCATAATTCACCAAAAGTAAATACATACAAAAACAAAAATGAACCAATTTTTGTTCCCATAATGCACAAAAATAAATATTAACAAAATAAAAAATGAATCGATTTGTCTTCCCATGATAAACCAAAAGAAAATACTTATAAAAACAAAACTAAATTAATTAGTTTTCCCATAATGCACCAGATGAATATACTTACAAAAATGGAACAATTTGTCTGCCCATGATACATCAAAATACTTACAAAAATGGAACAATTTGTCTGCCCATGATACACCAAAATACTTACAAAAACGAAAATAAATCTGTTGGTTTTCCCATCTTCATCCTCCTGTTGGATAACATGAACTGTCTTGTCTTTTGTAAAAGAATGATCAGTATCAAACCCAAGTGTCTTTAGGTCACCTAACAATAACATATGCTTAATAAGATACTAATATGTGTAGTAAACCAAAAGTAAATACGGTGGAACCTCCAGATACGAGTTTAAATTAGTTCTGTAACATTGCTTGTATGTCGAGCTCGAATCTACAAGAAATTTTTTTTCATTGAAATTAATTACAACATAAAAAATGTCACCCCACTTTTCCACGCAAGCCATTAAAATAAACCTGTCCAAAGAGTTTTGTTTCAGAAATCAGTTAGGTAAGTGTAAGTAAACAGCTCTGATGTACAATCAGTTGCAACTTTTTCAGTGTGTTTCTTGAATAGCAACTGTTAAACCTACTTATGCAGTAACTCATATTATCAAATTGTGCTTGTATGTCAAAGCAAATTTTTGCTCGTTTAAAAATCTTTTATGTTGATGTACCACTGTATATTTAAATAAATACTAGAATAACTTAAAAATTGTTCTTAACATTACTGTTTGAACTACTAACAATTTTTAATTACTAAAAAATTTAATTAAAAAAAAACTGTATTAAGTTATTGATTATTCTATAGATATGGATTTATTCACATTTTAAAAATAATGTAGACATTCTGATGCACATCAAGAATTGGAGATTAAACACACTGATCAATAAATAATTTCCTCTATAAATGAGAATAGCATTACTATACTGACTCTCAACATAGGACTTTAAAAACTCTATTAACTATTATTCATTAACTCTGTAAAATATAGTTAATATTATAAAACAGTGAATTGCTGAATAGAATTTAATGAAAAGAAACTACTAGGTGGATGAATCAATGGAAACTCTTCTGTTCAAGATCACACCTAGACAGTGTGTGAAAACACTATAGCTCATTTTGGTTGTCGCAGAATGGCAATGTTAAGAGATAGAGATCACTACAACAAAGCCAAAAGAATAGGTTCAATTCACTTGGCCAATAAATTTATCTGCGTACAGTGCTAACCAAACTACTGTTTTGTACGAAAATTGAGTTCAATTCTACTTCAGCTACATTTTGTGTATGATGACAACCAAATTGATAGAACCACGACTAACCGTTTTGTTGCTGCTGTTTCTGGAGCTCCATCTTCACGCTCTCTTCCAGAAGCTTCTGTACATTTTTCGGCAGTTTGACGTCGTCCTCGGCTCTGTTGATGGTGATTTTAATTTCAGCTTTCTCTGCCAGGTCAGTCGAGCCCTCGAGGTTGTCTTCGCTTTTGAACTTCAACCTGTCATCCATCTCAGGGGGTCTATCCCCAGTCATCTCAGGGGGTCTGGCCTTAGTCATCTTAGGGGGTCTCTCCATAGTCAAACCACTTGCCTGCTGAGGATCTTTCTGCCCTGTGACACAGTCGCAAATAGGAAAATATAAAACTAAGAAAGTATTTAGTAGCGGCTATTCAAGAACCTCAGTTATAAAAAAAATTCAAGTGTCTTAAAAGTTATAAAATAATGACTGTGTGCTATATAAAAATTATTATGTTCAACTAAAAGCTCTTATATTTTAGGTGGTGACAATACAAATGATTTATTTTTTAGCATTATAATAATGTTTAAACAACAAAAAAGAAATCCTACTATAGCTTGAAAGCTACAGTAGAATATAAATTTGACTTTTAGACAAGGCGACCATAGTTGTTGTGAAACAGACCAAAATTTGTCAAATGCCTCACCTTTTGTTCCCTCCCTAGCTAAAATCAAATGTCTCACCTTTTGTTCCCTCCCTAGCTGGAATATAATGTCTCACCTTTTGTTTCCTCCCTAGCTCGAATCTATGTCTCACCTTTTGTTCCCTCCCTAGCTGGATACTAATGTCTCACCTTTTGTTCCCTCCCTAGCTGGATACTAATGTCTCACCTTTTGTTCCCTCCCTAGCTGGAATATAATGTCTCACCTAAAGTTCCCTCCCTAGCTGGAATCTATGTCTCACCTTTTGTTCCATCCCTAGCTCGAATCTATGTCTCACCTTTTGTACCCTCCCTAGCTGGATACTAATGTCTCACTTTTTGTTCCCTCCCTAGAATGTCTCACCTTTTGTTCCCTCCCTAGCTAGAATGTCTCACCTTTTGTTCCCTCCCTAGCTGGAATATAATGTCTCACCTTAAGTTCCCTCCCTAGCTGGAATGTCTCACCTTTTGTTCCCTCCCTAGCTAGAATGTCTCACCTTTTGTTCCCTCCCTAGCTAGAATGTCTCACCTTTTGTTCCATCTCCAACTGGAATCTATGTCTCACCTTTTGTTCCCTCCCTAGCTAGAATGTCTCACCTTTTGTTCCCTCCCTAGCTGGAATATAATGTCTTACCTTAAGTTCCCTCCCTAGCTGGAATCTATGTCTCACCTTTTGTTCCCTCCCTAGCTAGAATGTCTCACCTTTTGTTCCCTCCCTAGCTGGAATGTCTCACCTTTTGTTCCCTCCCTAGCTGGAATCTATGTCTCACCTTTTGTTCCCTCCCTAGCCGGAATCTAATGTCTCACCTTTTGTTCCCTCCCAAGCTAGAATGTCTCACCTTTTGTTCCCTCCCTAGCTAGAATGTCTCACCTTTTGTTCCCTCCCTAGCTGGAATCAAATGTCTCACCTTTTGTTCCCTCCATAGGTGGCGCCAGAATTTTACCCTCCAGATCCCCATCCTTTTCTGGTATAGCTGGAGGCATCTTGTGTTGTTGAGCTTCCTCTGGAGATGAAAAAGTTTGAAATCAAATCTTTGCATGAACCATACACCAACATATTTAATCTCTCTGTGATTTTTGAAAGTTTCAAAGATTTTAACACATAAAAATGAAAAAAACAAAAAAACAAAAAAAAACAGCATGTTTAGCCAAAAAACCCAAGAAATGTATAAAAAAAAAATACAACCTAGCTTCATCTTTAAATAATGAAAACTTTTTTAAAGATGTGTTTTCTTTGCAGCTAATATCTGACCCTTATCTTAAACCTATCAGCAATAATACCAGCAGGAAAGATTACAGTTTATCTGGCAGTTAATCTAAACAAAACCAAATTACCGTCACCAGTTTCAACATTTTCATCTCCCACCACGGATTCCTCTGCCTCCACCTCAACCTCCACAACACCATCTCCATTATCATCCAAGGCAGCCTCTTCAGCGGTCTCAACTTTCTTTAACACTTTAGAAACCGTCACAGTCTTTGATCCTTTCTGAATTTTGCCGATGTTTTCATCCATGGTTGTTAGTCCTGGAATAACAGAATTTGTTTTATTTAACTTACAATAATTTTTCCAATTTTGGACATGTCCAGTGCAAAACTTGAAGTAAGTTTTCAACAAAACAATATAAGTAGAAATAAACTAGCATAGGTTATTGTTCAGTGCTTTTTGTTTGTGTATGGATATTTGAGTAAAAATAGTAAACGAACACTAAAAATTAAGGTTTTTGTCCAATTGTGCTTTATGCTGATAATTAGCAACATACCCTAATTAAAATAAAACATGTGTCCAGTTTTAAAATCAGCTATATACCCTAAACTCAGTGACAGATAACAGAAAATCAGCAACAAAATTTATTTACCAGTTTAAAAAATAGTATAGGCATTAAGTGGTTAACATGTAATAAATAACAGTAAAATTAGAACCTTCTTCAGTGTCCTGAATCTTGCTGACCAGTTTGTCAATAGTGTCAGACAGACCTGAGATTAAGCTTCTGTCCACTTTAACGCCTAGTTCTTCTTCGGCCTTAATAAAAAAATAATTTTTTAAAAGTTTTCTGAATTAAAAAAATAAATATTTTTATAAGGAATAATTAAAATAAAAGTTTTATAAAATGTTTTAATGTTAAAAATCAGATAAACACTAAAAGACAGTCTCATACAAACAGCCACACATGAAAGAACCATCAGATTTATACCTCTCTGATGGAATCAATGCTAGAAGACAACCAGTCACATACAAACAGCCACACATGAAAGAACCACCAGATTTATACCTCTCTGATGGAATCAATGCTAGAAGACAACCAGTCACATACAAACAGTCACACATGAAAGAACCACCAGATTTATACCTCTCTGATGGAATCAATTCTAGAAGACAACCAGTCACATACAAACAGCCACACATGAAAGAACCACCAGATTTATACCTCTCTGATGGAATCAATGCTAGAAGACAACCAGTCACATACAAACAGCCACACATGAATGAACAGCACCAAATGAATACCTCTCTGATGGGATCAATGCTAGAAGACAACCAGTCACATACAAACAGTCACACATGAAAGAACCATCAGATTTATACCTCTCTGATGGAATCAATGCTAGAAGACAACCAGTCACATACAAACAGTCACACATGAAAGAACCATCAGATTTATACCTCTCTGATGGAATCAATGCTAGAAGACAACCAGTCACATACAAACAGTCACACATGAAAGAACAGCACCAAATGAATACCTCTCTGATGGTATCAATGCTAGAAGACAACCAGTCACATACAAACAGTCACACATGAAAGAACCATCAGATTTATACCTCTCTGATGGAATCAATGCTAGTAGACAACCAGTCACATACAAACAGTCACACATGAAAGAACCATCAGATTTATACCTCTCTGATGGAATCAATGCTAGAAGACAACCAGTCACATACAAACAGTCACACATGAAAGAACCACCAGATTTATACCTCTCTGATGGAATCAATGCTAGAAGACAACCAGTCACATACAAACAGTCACACATGAAAGAACCACCAGATTTATACCTCTCTGATGGAATCAATGCAAGAAGACAACCAGTCACAAACAGTCACAAATGAAAGAACAGCACCAAATGAATACCTCTCTGATAGCATTTTCTATTTCTTTCTCCCACTGTCTGTCCCCTGTCAATTTTTTCTTTATATTTGACAGCTTCATCTGCGATGACTGAAACTTGGCTTTAATGGCTGCTATCTCTGTCAGATAAAAAAAATATGAGTGAAACTTTGCTTTAATGGCTGCTATCTCTGTCAGATAAAAAAAATATGAGTGAAACTTTGCTTTAATGGCTGCTATCTCTGTCAGATAAAAAAAAATATGAGTGAAACTTTGCTTTAATGGCTGCTATCTCTGTCAGATAAAAAAATATGAGTGAAACTTTGCTTTAATGGCTGCTATCTCTGTCAGATAAAACAAGTTAATAAAAAGTCTAGTGACAATTTAAGCGCAATTTCCTTAATTAATTTTTTGTGACCGAACGAAAGGATATTTTTGAAAACTTTCTTCGGCAATATTGTTCTAAATTATGGCAGGCATCGATTGGTAAATGTTTCAAGTCGCTAAGTGGTCTGGTTGCCAAGATATGGGCATCACACACTGCATTTTTTTGAGGTTTTTTGGCTTTTCCAGGAAATCCAGGAAGGAATTCCGGGAATTTTTTTGGCCCACAATCATCCTTGGAACTTGCTTAACATATTTGCTTTTGGAACTAGTCCTCGATATTGCTTCATTGAGGAGGAGATATGACTTAAAGCTGCGGACACACATTCATCCATCCAGAAATAACGAGTTAATAATCGCAATTGTCAGTATGGAAATTGTGCTAAAAATATATGAGTGAAACTTTGCTTTAATGGCTGCTATCTCTGTCAGATAAAAAAAATATGACTGAAACTTTGCTTTAATGGCTGCTATCTCTGTCAGATAAAAAAAATATGAGTGAAACTTTGCTTTAATGGCTGCTATCTCTGTCAGATAAAAAAAAATTTGAGTGAAACTTTGCTTTAATGGCTGCTATCTCTGTCAGATAAAAAAAAATATGAGTGAAACTTTGCTTTAATGGCTGCTATCTCTGTCAGATAAAAAAATATTTAGCTTATTGTTAATCTTTGTAAAAGAAAAGTAGGTAAAGACTTCTTTGATCTACTATTCTACAGTGGCTTTATGCAACTTCGAAGACATGTACATAATTAAAAAGATGACTTTGATCCAACTATATACAAATTAAAATATCTATTATAATTTTCCCATTATGTCAGGTATCCATCAGTTCTAAGTGTACAACAACTCTCTGAGAGTTTTTTTAATGTCTGCTTCACATCATCAGTCCCCTTGATTGATGATGTCATACATTACAGAGGACTAAAGGCTAGTGATTGTACTCTCAATTATCATGGATGTCATACATTACAGAGGACTAAAGGCTAGTGATTGTACTCTCAATTATCATGGATGTCATACATTACAGAGGACTAAAGGCTAGTGATTGTACTCTCAATTATCATGGATGTCATACATTACAGAGGACTAAAGGCTAGTGATTGTTCTTTCAACTATCATAGATGTAATACATGACCTAGGTCTATAAACTTAAAGGCTAGTGATTGTACTCTCAACTATCATGGATGTCATATGTTACAGAGGACTACAAACTTAAAGGCTAGTGATTGTACTCTCCACCCAATTATGTTAGCCATGAACTGACTAAAAAATAGAGTACGTCTACACATGGAGCTACAAATCTAAACAAATGGACGCATTCATCGTCTCCTCCTTGTCAACTCACCTTTATCAAACTCAGAGATAATCTCATCATCCTCATCAGGCTGCTTATCTCCTTCCTTCTCTAACTTTTTCATCTTCATCTCCTGTTGCAGCTTAGCTATCTCTAGACCACGCAGATACATCTTCCAAAGGTCTTCATCAGTGCTGTGAGAATACAGCATAAACTTGTATAACCAGCATCACTCATACATTATTTAAAAAACAATGTTCACATTTTTAATTCTAATACCAAAATCGCTTAGACATTAAATAAAACAATGTTGATAATTTCTTTTACCCAAACTGTTTTTGAAACTCTTCTTGTGTCATTGGCTCTTTATGTTCATCTTTAAATAATTCATCAGTAGAAAAAGCTGAAAAAATATATAATTAGAAGTATAAAATCTATTTTCATTTTCGTTCAGTAATGAAACTTTCTTGTCTACCATAAGTAAATAAAAATATATATCTACGCATACAAAGTATAAAAATTTAAATTGTACTAAGCTGATTAAATTTTTAGTAAAAATAATTTACAAACCAATAATTTCTTTGGCCGCATCTGACATAGCATTTTGTAAAGTTTCTGTCATTATATTAGCGGGGTCAACAGCAGGATCTAAAATGTTAATCCAAACTTTAGGTTAGAGGTCAAGATTATTAATTCAAACATTGGGTTAGAGGTCAAGATGATTAATTCAAACATTAGGTTAGAGGTCAAAATGTCAG
This sequence comes from Physella acuta, assembly GCF_028476545.2. Classification (NCBI taxonomy): domain Eukaryota; kingdom Metazoa; phylum Mollusca; class Gastropoda; family Physidae; genus Physella; species Physella acuta. The sequence goes on along the minus strand of NW_026732534.1, from coordinate 249,654 downwards.
TTCAAATATGAGGTTAGAGGTCAAAATGGCAGTTCAAATATGAGGTTAGAGGTCAAGATTATTAATTCAAACATTAGGTTAGAGGTCAAAATGTCAGTTCAAACATTAGGTCAGAGGTCAAAATTATCAATTCAAACACTGGCAATTAATGTACTGTTATCTGTTACTAAATGGAGTAACTACAAATTATAATGTTATAAAATTAGTTAAAAAGGACAGACATGGAAAGAGAAAAAATGTTTTTAAACTTTTTTTAGGATAATTTACATATTCTTGTTTTATTTGTCAGTCACAAATTCAAACATATTAAGTGTGCGTTTTATGGGTCGATGTGGTCAAATTCTAATGGTAGAGCATTTGGCTCTGTTGGTCACTTTTAGTTACTCACCCTCTTTCAGAATGGCAGCTCTTGCTTCAGCAAAATGTTTTTCTTCTTTTCTTTTCAGCTCTGTAAACATTGCAACATAATCTTTAAACTCTCTTACTTTCAGAATTAGAAAAGTATTGAAATTCAAACGAATTGAAATAAAGCAAGCGATTTAAAAATTAGAAATTGCGCTTAGTTTAAAAATTTAATGCTGGTGACGATAAACAAAGCAATTTAAGAATTAGAAATGGCACATAGTTTAGAAATTAAACTGGTGAAAATAAACCAAGCGATTTAAAATTAAAAAATAGCATGTAGTATTAACATTTAAAGCTAGTAAAAAAAAAACAAGAATTTTTTACCCTCTTTCTCAAACAAGTAGTCTTGGAACTCTCCCTCAGATAACAGAGGATTGCACGTTATGGGGACAGGTTTTCTTTTAGTTGGTGCCTTCAGGTAGGGATGGCGGCATATCCTTGACGTCATGACCGTCACAGTGTACACACATGTCTCTGATTCATCCACTCTGGCGAGATAATCTTCAGAGTTCTCTTCACATATGAACTGGGATAAATGTTTATAAAAAAGTTAGAAAGATAAAACAAACACAGTGGAAAATTAAAGAAATTAAGTAATGGTGAAGAAGAAACTAAAATAAACAAATAAAAGAGACTTAAATAAATAAATAGAGACTTAAATAAACAAATAAAGAACAAACTAAAACAAAAAGGAATAAAGAAAAATTAATACTAATAACATTTTATGACATTTTTAAAAAAAATGAGAGTTGTCTACCCTGACTTCAGCTCTCCTCATCTGGTTTGTGAGATCACATTTAGTACCCATACTGTAGGTCTGAGAGTGATAGCGATGTAGCGTTGCTTTACTTTTTAACCTCTCATCCTGAAAAAATACAGTATGTAAATATATTACTTTTTATGAAGATGAACAATTTCATATGAAGGCCTCATGTCTGTCAATGAAACTCTTAGGCTTCAGCTAGCATAAGAAACACTATTGAGCTGACCAATAATGATGGACACTTAAATAAATGGTCTTTTTTTTGGGGGGGGGGGGGGGGGTGACAACCTACTTTATGTTGTGTTTTTTTGTGCTGTCTTATATACAAATATCACGTAATGGTGTCTTATATGTTGATTTTTGTGAACATGTCTTATGTAAAAATTTGAGGCTTATTTCTTTATTTTTTGTGTGTGCTAATGTCAATGTAATGATGTCAAAGATATTGGTGTCTAATGTGAAGGTATTTTATCTGTTAATGCATATGTGAATATTTAGAAATCAACATTCCACCACGCATTATTTTTTCTGTTGGCTCTTTAATGAATTCTCAGATGGTAGTAGAAATGCAACGTGTCAATCGTGAGCAAACATAATTAATTATCCTAAACAAATACTAGAAAAAAAAAGCTATTTGCTTACAGTTATAGTTTTGTTATTCCAATCAAAATCACTTTCATAATAGCCAAGGTAAATGATGTTGCCTTTTATTTCCCCATCTGTTCAGAAAAACATAATAACATTTCAACAATTAGAGTAGTAAAAATATTGTTAAAATACCTTTTCACTATTATAGTTATACATTAGATACATAAAATAAAACATAATTTTATGTAATGTAAGTGATACAGCAGTTTAAGAAAACATAATTACTGGTTGATTAAACATGAACATTGGGAAGCTTGGCTAATAGTACTGTTAAAGATCTTTAAATAAAAAAAAACTAACATTAGCCACAATACTCTCTTTTACCTAACTTATATAAAAGGACTGAATATCTAACAAGGGAAATCAGATACAATAATAAACCAAAATTTAGCTAACTATAATGAAGATGAAAATAATTAAATAATAATTAAAAATATATTTCTTATAAGTTATACATATACCTTCCATATGAAACTGCCGGATGTATTTTCCATAGCAAAATTCATAACTCCACCAGTCTTTTGACTAAAAAACAGAAGATACATTTAACAATAACAATTGAGCTTATACATTTTTTCACAAATATAGTAAAAGACAGAGAGCAGCATGTAATGATAAAAAAGAACTAGTGAACAATAACAGTTAACATGGTTTGATAAATCAGCGCAAACCTATAAGTCCTATAACCCAATAGGTCTCACACTTACTTTAAACAGACAGTCCTTAAACCCTATAGGTCTTTATATTACTAAATTAAACAGACAGTCCTTTAACCCTATATATCTCAATATTACTTTAAAAAGACCCTTTAGGTCTCAAACCTACTTTAAACAGACAGTCCTTTAACCCTATAGGTCTCAAACCTACTTTAAACAGACAGTCCTTTAACCCTATAGGTCTCAGCATCTCTACTATTCCAGTTTCCACAGCTATTTTCTCTTCTTCCTCTTTTTTCTTCTCCTCTGTGGTGTGGTCAGGGAATGTGCACTGATACTGTTGTCCATACTTTGAGGTCACATGTACCGCTCCAATGGGCACTTGCTACAAAGTAAAAAAAAAACAATTGAATTTTTATGTCTATTTAATAGTAGTGAAAAGGAATATGGAGTCAGTGAAGAAGATCATCCTTGGGTAAAGGCCGGGAATTAATTCTGCATGAGAACCAGGTCGGCGACTCGAGCTTCTAAATATCAACCAAAAGACTTAATCAAGTTTTATAATCACATGTTACAAAATGTATTAAAATATTTAAACTACCCTTTCTGTTTGATGTTTTGGTAAAATGTGCGACATGAAATGATGTGACCGCTGCAACCATACTTTCAAGTTTAATGAACCTATGCCCTAAATCAAGTTTAATGAACCTATGCCCTTAACCAAGTAATATGAAAAACTTACTTAGGGTCACTGTGAGTTCATAAATAAAAAAAAGCAGCATCATAAAAATGATAGTAATGAGTAATGACACTTATTTTTACCCAAAACAAGCAATTAGAAAAACATATTTACTTATTTAGGGTCATCGGTGAGTCCACATAAACTACCACCATGGTTGCCCACATAAGGCAATTTTTACAAGCTTTTAATTAATTAAGTTTGCAATGTCTGGGGTTTGTGGCAAATCTTGTAACTCAATTATTAATTATTTATTAATAATTAATTAAACTCAATTTCAGCCCACTTTTAATGCAGAAATTTCGTTCAAAATTTAAAGATATAGATCTAGATCTAGAATCTAGATCTACTGACTGATATGTTCAACAGCTAGAGCTAGAGTCTAGTTAAACTGGTTAAGTTAAACTAGTGAGTAGTTAGTAGTAGTAACTAGAATTCTAGATCTAGATCTAATTAATTAATTAATTAGTCTGATGAAGTAAATCTAGATTCTAGATCTTCAAGTATTCAGAAGTAAAAATTTAAATTTAAAAGTAAACAAGTTTAGTTTAAGTCTGTTAAGTTAAAAGTTTTTTTAAAAGTTAAAAGACCCCAGTGAAGCACAGTTACCTTGCTAACAACGACAGGTTCACTCAGTATATCAAGGCCATAATATACAGATTTTAACTCTTCCATATCCATAAACGAATGCACATTTTGGAGAGCTGTAGATAAAACTACTAGTGTGCAATATAAAAGAGTCGGCCTAACGTTTGCCATTACTCCAGTGTATATGATTGCCATGTTTGTTTACATCATTTTTAAAAATCTTCCATTGGTCAAATAGATCGATACATTCTTACACAAAACAATACGTGAAATTTATAATATTTTTTAATAGCTTTTGAAAAAAATATCTTTTAAATAGTTCTATTAATTACACTGCTTAATGTTTAACTAATTTCCATAGTTTATTTTATTTTTTAGATTAATTGGGTACAAATATTAACCTGTGTCTAAAACCACTTTTTAAAAATCTGTCTTCACTTATTCATCACTTAAGCTGCATTGTGGGACTTCATATAGATCTATATCCAGTAGCTTAAGGCATAGAATCTAGAGTGTCACAGCTTAAGAAGCCCTACATTAAAACCATTGGGTTGATTTCTCCTTTTCAATATAGATATCTATATCCAGTATTATTCTACTTTTATTAAAAAAGTTAGTTTTAAATTAACCGAGAAAAATTAAAAAAAAATACTAAAAAACCAAGATTTAAACGTAGTATTTTTAACGGTCAAAGGGAGGCTAAAATGCATATATTTTTCTTTCTTAAAGACAATTATATTTACTTCCCTTACACATTCTATGATCTTTACTAGCTCTATCTATACTCTATACAGTCTATAATTATTTGAAGCGTGTGTTAATTTGACGGAAACATAAACCATAACAAATTCTGAAACTTTAAAATTAAGTTAGTAACAAGTGAATTAGCTGCATTTTATCGTGTCCTTTAATTACTATCACAACAATCTGCATGTACGGAGTGATGTTTCTAAAGCGTAGAAGATTTTGTGCTATTTTAAAACTGAAACTTTAAAGCCTATTAAATGATAGTAATATAGATTATAGTATTTTGATTTTGCCGAAATGTTCGGTGCTTCGTCATTTGTGATACACTACTGGCCTTATTTTTTCTGCTTTTTCAATTTTTTTTTACCTATCTTCTGCATAACTAGTTATTTGCCGCTCAAGGAGAGGAAAAAACTTTTGGTTATCTCTTTACATAGATCTAGGACTTTTTTGTCTTTTGATAGGGAAAGGAGGGAGCCCCTAGACCTTGGGAGTGTCTGTATTGTTAAGAAATAAATTTTAAATGTTTATTTTCACACAAAAAAAGTAGGATTTATTTCCCTTTGACCGGTGTAATCGCGGTCATGATAATTATGTTGTTACTTCCCTTAGACCGTAAAAAATAGCTTTCCTGATGAAGTAATAATGTTGTTACTTCCCTTCGATTGTTAAAATGCTTGTAATTATAATACATTTCTTTGTTGTTTGCATTGGTTCTAAGATAAGCATAGGCTACTGAAAGTTATTATGGTGTTGCACAATTAGCCCTTTTTAATGATTATAGCTTTGATCAGTACCATGAACACACATACAAGAACTTTCATTGCTACTTTTCTTTTCTATTAAATAAATCGAACTGATTTCAGATTAATTAAAAAAAAAAAAAACTACAGAACAGTAGTAAGAATATTTCTTTTAGTTAAACATTTTTATAAAATGAATAAAACTCAACCTATCTTTTTCTTTAAAATTCGAAGTTGCTAAATTTTAAAATTCTATTATACTTTAAGACAAGTTGCACCTGCAAATAGTTTCTGTTCATGTCTAGCAAGAGCAGTTACTAGCAACTCTCAGAGGTCGAAGCAGTTCCATGTTTTAATATGCTTTAACATAGTCAGCATCTAGCTGTACAGAAACATGAACCAATCCAAGAAGATAAAAATAAAATATGAAGACAAAATATCTTTTTTACAAATATTTATTAATTGTTGTAAAACATTCATAAAATTCTATTTAAAAAACAAAACTAGGAATGTAAGATCTTGTTCTATCACAGCAGCATTAAGTTAAAATGTAAAGCATCATTCAATAATATCACAGTCAAGGCAACATATATTTGGGTATGAAAAAAACAGAAAGTATGAAGGCAACTGTGCGAAAGAAAATATTTATCGGCAAAATACAAACTAGAAACAAGATAAATTGAGCATCAATTTTAAAATATCCAACAATGAAGTGTTTTATACAATTGTTTAAATACACAATACATTTATTTTTAAATATGGTGAAAGCAAACAAAAATAAGTCTTTTAGCAGAACCTATTTTTTATTGAAAAATAAATTATTTTTGTGAAGGAGTTGTTTTTTACGCTGTGAAGAAAAATTAATGTAAAGTGACCAATAATATTGAGAAGGCTCACAACGAAACGAGAAATTTATGAGCATTCTCTTTATCTCACTTAACCTCAGGAGCTTTATACATGATTTAGAGTAACTCTAGAATAATCTAAACTCAATGCTTATGGGGCGCAGTTTGAGATGTAAAGCCCATGGTTGCTAACAGAAAAGTCCAGAGTTCAAAGCCCAGTGCAGTTGAGGCTTGATAGTTGGGGACAGCAACCCATCTTGGCGAGAAAAACTCCAAAATCAAACAACTGCTGTCTTGTGGTTTGTTCTTGGTTGAACAAAGGCTATGAAAGCAAATATAGAAAGAAAAGCAGGCTGAAAAAGGCCTACATGGTGCTTAACAAGTTGACATGTAATACTTAATTGTATTGGATTGGAAATCCCTTCCAACATTTACACATAAGAACAAGGAGAAGAACACAATGTTTTGTTTAAGCATTAAAATAAAAATAAAGTTAATACCACAGTATCTTCATTGCTTAGATGAAATCTAAAACTAAATTAAAATTTTATGAAACACTTCCTTTTAAAAAAAACTTTAAACTAAACCTAAAATAAAGAAAAACAATCAAAGTTAGCCATTGCTATTAATAAACAAATCATAAGAATAAAACAATTTATAATACTTTTTATCATAAAGAACAAAGCAAAAAGAACAGATACACTTCTATTAAGACAGCATCGAGCATGTTCAATTATACAACACAAGCAAATGAATATTTTTAAACAAATATAATTGGCACTTAATAATTTAATGCTGAATGTAAATACTGTTTAAATAATCATGGAGGAAGGATAAAAATAAAGAGCAACCTGTAGCATTGTAAAATTTAAATATCACAAGAGATAGAAACTTGGTAACATAATGCTGTGTAGACTTATTTTAAAATGTTTGTTAAATTTTTAGAAGGCAAAAGATAGTCATGTGAATAAAATAAAATATCACAAAAGTGACAAAAGTGCTGAATAATTTATAAAATTCAATAAATATGTAAAAAACAGTCAATTCATCAAAAATTGAAGAAGTTGAATTTAAAGGCGACATGAAATGTGTTAATTAGCTGAAACCCAGGACAGTAGACTGTGGAGAACTTTGTACATAATACTGGTTTACAACACATATGTAAAAATCTGTGAACAAGATATCTGACAAAAGACAATGTTTAAATAGTGATGTGACAACAATGTTATTAAACATGAATAAAGAAAGAGAAGACTTTCAAAGGGGGTAGAGTCTAGCAAAGTGCTATTTTCTGTAAAGCATTTGAAGTTAAATTCTGTTCTAAAATATTTAGCTCAATTAAAAAACGATTATGTATATTATAATTCATCAAGAAGAAACTGAAAAAAAAATATAAATTATTTAACAGCACAAAAACATAATGTCACAATGTTTAATGTAATTTACTTGAATCGATTTGAAACTGCTAGAAAAAAACAATTAACTTTTAAAAGAATCAACAAAAACTAGGAAGAAAAACAGAAATAAAGACGTGTGTATGGTTAAGTTGTTTGTATTTATTTCATGGGTAACAGCAGGTTTCCATAAACCTTTTTATTGTAAAATCCACAACCTGAGGTGATATAAAGGCTTGTTTGGGTCCTAGAGAGGGAAGCAAAGAATGAAAAAATAATTCATATATCAAAAGCAGAACAATTTTATAAATGTATAACCAATCTAGTGCAATTACTGTAAAGATATTTTTGTAGCATCTAGTCTTTTAAAACTAAGTTTTTACTTTCAAGTTCATCATAACATATCTGTGAAATTTTATTATGAGAAACAATAAATAAAACAATAAATTCAAAGAAAATCTCCACAGAATTTTGCAAATGACTAACAACAATTGGTGAGCAAAATTTACACAAAATTTCAAGAAGGTAAAATATACAATACAAAAAAAAACAACGTATTATAAACCCTAGAATGTCATTTGGTTTTAAAGTTAGTAGCAGGCACACACATTTTTAAAACCTAAACTTTTATATTACAAAAATTCTTAAAACAAGCTAAATTTGATCATCATTTAAACCATTCCCTAATTCAATAAAAACTTGACATTCTAGTGTCAGAATACAAAATGAACCAAATGAAAACGTCATCCACGAATGACTTGTGCATTCATGCCGAAGAAAACATGTTTCTTGCCAGTGGTGATGTTGACACGAAGGTCAGGGTTAGTTTCAGGGAACTGGTGGTGGAAGCGTCGACGCACCTATGCAAGAGGAGAAAATCAATGCCAAAATTAGAAAACACAATTAGTGGTTGATGTCAAATATTTCACCTTTATCAGGCAAATTCTTATTTTTATACACATACAAACAGATATGTAGCAAATTTACTTATTTTTGTTGGGGGGGGGGGGGGGGGGGGGAGACACACATAAAAGTATATATTTCTATATAATTATGCTCTTAAAAAAAACCCACTGGCAAACAGAAACTGGGACCACCTGGGCAAAAGCTTCAGTATGGACTTCCTGAGTCTCTCATATTAAAATAGTAATTCATGGACTCCAAATAGTAATTTTTTTAAGCCTAGAGAAATATCCATATTTTTTTAAACTCACTCAGATATTTACATACAAGTAGTTTTCTCTCTAGAAATAACTCTGTGAAGATGCCAAAAACAGAATTCAAAAAGCTTACACACTGAGGTCCACATTGTGAATTTTAAACAATGGGTGAAACCTGAGACATGTATAATATTTGCAGGCCCTCAGCAATCATTGAAAAAAATTTAAAACAAGATTCAGAATAGAAAAATCATCTTGATGATTCACCTCAGATTTGATAATCAAAATGTTGATTAATTACGTTAGATTTGATAATCTAACTTGCTGACTCAACTTAGATTTGATTATATAAATCTTGATGACACCTCAGATTTGATCATCTAAATATTGATGCCTTACCTCAGATTTGATAATCTAAATCTTGATGACACCTCAGATTCGATCATATAAATCTTGATGACTTACCTCAGATTTGATCATATAAATCTTGATGACTTACCTCAGATTTGATCATATAAATCTTGATGACTTACCTCAGATTTGATTATATAAATCTTGATGACTTACCTCAGATTTGATAATCTAAATCTTGATGACTTACCTCAGATTTGATAATCTAAATCTTGATGACACCTCAGATTTGATCATCTAAATCTTGATGACACCTCAGATTTGATCATCTAAATCTTGATGACTCAACTCAGATTTGATCATCTAAATCTTGATGACACCTCAGATTTGATCATCTAAATCTTAATGACTTACCTCAGATTTGATAATCTAAATCTTGATGACACCTCAGATTTGATCATCTAAATCTTGATGACACCTCAGATTTGATCATCTAAATCTTGATGACTTACCTCAGATTTGATAATCTAAATCTTGATGACACCTCAGATTTGATCATCTAAATCTTGATGACTTACCTCAGATTTGATCATCTAAATCTTGATGACTTACCTCAGATTTGATCATCTAAATCTTGATGACTTACCTCAGATTTGATCATCTAAATCTTTATGACTTACCTCAGATTTGATCATCTAAATCTTGATGACTTACCTCAGATTTGATCATCTAAATCTTGATGACACCTCAGATTTGATCATCTAAATCTTGATGACTCAACTTAGATTTGATCATCTAAATCTTGATAACTTACCTCAGATTTGATCATCTAAATCTTGATGACTTACCTCAGATTTGATCATCTAAATCTTGATGACACCTCAGATTTGATCATCTAAATCTTGATGACTCAACTTAGATTTGATCATCTAAATCTTGATAACTTACCTCAGATTTGATCATCTAAATCTTGATGACTTACCTCAGATTTGATCATCTAAATCTTGATGACTTACCTCAGATTTGATCATCTAAATCTTGATGACTTACCTCAGATTTGATAAAACTATCCTGTAGCTCAGACAAACAGGTCTGGGGCCTGAGGTGACCTTTTCCAGGCTGCCAATCAAATCTCTTGTCCTTCTTCTCCCCCAGGTCGTAGTATGGGAACTGTGAAGCGTAGCAGCTTCTCGCAGTCGGAGCAGTTTGACAACCTGAGTGTGAACAATTTTTATACCGCTGATTAGTTGTTTTTAAACTTTAGAGAGTGAAGATTATTTCCCTTAAATTGATGAGTTTTACTAAGATTGTTCTGTCTGGTACAAAAATTTTAAGTCAGGTCAATATTCACTAGAATCCTGCCAATACAAGAACAAATGGAAAATATATTACAGAAGAATCTACACTAGTACAACACTATCCGTTTTTAAGATGGAAAGTTTGTCGAGTGCAACAAAAAATGATTGGAATGATCCTGTTCTGCTTTCGGCAGGTTTTACTGTGTTAAAATAAACCTTTAAGAGCTAGCTACACAGCACAGTTTCATAGGTTTTGGCCAAAGTAGAAAACAGAAGCCAATTAAAAGCCTACAAGTTAAAAACAATTTGGAGGATGCAAGTAAAAAAATGCTGGTGCAATAATACAATATCTTGTTGTTGTTCATTCTTGCTGTGTTATTTAAAGTTAAGGTAAGGATTAAGGTAGTTTGGGAAAGTGTTAAAGTAAGCTAGTGATTCTAAAAAAATAATATAACCTGCCAGCAGTTTAACAAGAACGAAAACACAGACAAGACTCACCCTGAGGCAGAAAATTAGTCGACAAACTCCTGAACTCGTCCGCCATCTCTGACACAGGCGTGACCTTCCGCTGTTTGTTGCGCGTGAAGCTGACGAACGACGGCTTCAGTGCCAGGGTCACATTGCGATCCACGACTGTAGGGACGTGGGGTTTCCCCAGCAAGTTTTCAGCCAGGTTCCTGGCGTCACCTGTCATTCCGCTCATCGGGGCTGGGGGCTTGCTCTGGTCAAAGGCCAGAGATGTGGGCTGAGAAAAATGTAAAACAGGCATTTTTTATAACAAAGACATGTAGTCTATTGTTTAAATAAAACAGTCCTTAATTTATAACTGAGATGTGTGGTCTATGTTTAAGTAAAACAGGCCTTACTTTATAAGCGAGATATGTGGTCTATTGTTTAACCCTGAAAGTGCGCCAAGCCATGATCGTGGCTTTGCTGTTACATAACTTTTAATGCGTAAGCCAACGTGGTGCGCGCTTTAAGGGTTAAATAAAACTGTCCTTAATTTATAACCAAGACATGTAGTTTATTGTTTGAATAAAACAGTCCTTAATTTATAACCAAGACATGTAGTTTATTGTTTGAATAAAACTGTCCTTAATTTATAACCAAGACATGTAGTCTATTGTTTAAATAAAACTCCTTAATTTATAAGCAAGACATGTAGTCTATTGTTTAAATAAAACAGTCCTTAATTTATAACCGAGATGTGTGGTCTATGTTTAAGTAAAAGTCCTTACTTTCACTTTATAAGGTAGATAAATAGTATAATAAATGTTTAAACAAACAAAAGTTTAGATAAAATAATAGTCACTATCTAATTCAAAGAAATTAAATAGAAATCAAACTAACATAACAATACCATAATATTTTAACAAATCAATAACTCTTATTTTCACTCTCCAGTAATTTGAGGTTAACATTGTGTATGTGAAACTAAGAACAGCAAAACATACAACAGTGTACATATCCAACTAAAGACAACAAAACATATAAAATACAAAATATCTAAAAATCAAACAAAACACCTAACACACACTGTTATCTATATATAGACAAAAATACACCGTACATCATGATGTCCATAAAGACGTTCCAGCTCACACTGCTCATCTTTGCTCAGTGGCTTTACAACAGTGTCCTCTACTTTCACAGGGATGTTGTCCATGATGTTTCTGATCTGGACATCATCTGAGAAGTGGACTGACTTCAGCGAGCCACTGCCTTTTATTGATGGCAGTATGGGGGTGGCCCTTTCACGGGTTCTTCAAAGAAAAAACAACATTTAATCCAACTAAATAAAAAAAATAAAATAAATTATTTCATACTTAAAACTCATTCAATTTAAAAAAAAAAAAAAAATTAATCCTATCCTATAATAAATGAAAGTTTTTCCTAGTTTCATCTTCTTATCCCAAGACACATGGGGTCGTCATGGAAAGCTATCTCCACATTTGTTGGTCTCCTGCAATTTTCCTGGCAGTCCCCCATTATAGTCCTGCCTCTGCCAGCTGCTGACCCACCATACGCTCCCTTGTCTCCCTAGGTATTCCTTGTATGTTTTTTTTTGAGGAGTTTTGCGCCATTCCTGGAAACTCCTCTGGACATGCCCCATCTCGCGGCATCTACTTTTTCCTATTATTTCGGAAACTTTTTCAGTTTCCATTGCTCCTTGTATCTTACCTAGTTTGTTGTATCTTAATTGCCAATATTAATACTTTTGTCATATGTTTTACGATTACTTGTGGGGAGGCGTTGCTTAGAAGTGGAGCGCTAGACTGCTAACCTGATAGTTTTGAGTTCAAATATGGGTTGAAGTTAGTGGAACATCCCTGAGTCCACCCAACTTTGATGGATACTTACTCACGTTAGGGAAAGTAAAGGCAGCTGGGTATAGTGCTGATCACACTATCCCTTTATCTGCCGAGGTCAAGAAACATATGAACTCCACTTCATCTGCCTAATGGATCGTAAGGTCTAAAGAAGAATCTTTACTTTACTTTATGATTACTTATCCATATCTTATTGAATACAGTGATCCAGGAAGTAGAGTGTACTAGTATCAAATTGAAAACCTACAGCTCCTGTGTCAGAGACAATGTAATATAACTTTTTGTCCACCAGAGTTATCACAATTTTAAAAACCAGTTAGGTGAAAGTTTTAAAAAGAGATCCTCCCCACCTTTCAAGGTTCTGATTTTCATGTGACATCAAGTAGGACGGGTCCAGTCTGGCGGTGATGTCCAATCGATTGTCTTGCAGAAACTTGTGAGCGTTATGATTGTCTCCATACGTTGTTTCTTTAAGAGTAAAACCTCCTTCCTGTGATAAAAAGAATAAAAATCTACAAAATATTTTTGATAACATAAAACCCACTTACCTGTCTGAACAAGTGAAGAATTACAAAGCCTGAATGGTATCTCCTAGAACCTAGTGATTCAAGGCTCAGGAAATTACCAAATAAAAAAAAACTTTTCAGAGTTGAAAATAGTAATTTCCATGTGTATCATAAATACAAAATATGAAATCACATTTTTAAAGTAAAGTTCCATTTTCAAACCTGGTGGTCCATAGGGCAAGTGAAGTAGAGTTCACCTGTTTCTGTGACTTATGCAAATGAAGGGATAGTGTGGTCAGCACTATGCCCAGCCGGCTTTACTTTACCTATACTTCAGTTAGGTATGCATCAGGTGCTGAGTAGACTAAGGGAAACAGATTTGAACTTAAGACTTTTGGGTTAGCAGTCTAGCACTCTATCCCTAGGCCACACCATTCTATGAGCACCGTTTTAGCAAAGTAAATTTTAAAATTTTAAATGAAAAACTGGTCCTGCCAAGTCTGAGATATCAAAACAATATAATTTTTTGTTTGGGTTAGGATTAGTTTTTAAGGAAAGGTGAGAGCTGGGGTAATGGTCAGGTCTAGATATTGTTATAAGCTTCAAAATTTTAAACCTCATTTGACCTTCTCTAGCACTACAAAAAACAACCAAAATATTTTTGACTAGTGATGCACTACCTATCACCTACTGATTGCACTGAGAGATTACATTATGTTTACAGGATAATTACATGACATTATGTTGAGACTCTTCTTCTTCATTCTTAATTGTAATGTTGGAAGCAATTTCCTCAAACACAATTGAGTATTATGTGTCAAAATGGTATGTTCCATATAGGGCATTGACTCCGATTTCAGACTGTTTTTCTCCATGGATTTGCTTCCATAGCCTTTGCCTATCCAAGAACAAACTACAAGGCAGCAGTTGTTTGATTTTGGAATTTCTCTCCTAGATGGGTTGCTGTCCCCATAGCCTTTGTCTATCAAAGAACAAACTTCAAGGCAGCAGTTGTTTCTTCTTCTTCTTCTTGGTTCTTAATTTTTAGTGTTGGAGGGATCGAGCCTTATCTGCCAGAGGGTTTGAACTCGAGACTTTTTTCGAATTTATCAACCATGAGCTTTGTTGACTCGACCATGCTTCCATCACAATTAAGGATTACGTGTCAACGGGTTATGCGCCATTGAGGCCATTGACTCCGATTTCAGCTTGCTTTTCTTTTTGGATTTGCTTCCATAGCCTTTGTCCAACCAAGAACAAAACTACAAGGCAGCAGTTGTTTGATTTTGGAGTTGTCTCTCCTAGAAGAGTGGCTGTCCCCAGCTAACGAGCCTTATCTGCCCGAGGGTTCGAACTCGAGACTTTTTGGTTTAGCAACCTGGAGCTTTACCGACTCGACCACGCCGACCCCTTAGCAGTTGTTTGATTTTGGAGTTTTGTTTCCTAGATCAGTGGTGCCCATAGCTATCAAGCCTCATTTTCCTAGGGAAATCCTAGGGATTTTTCAGTTCAACAACCAAGAGTTTTACCTGCCTGACCACGCTGACCCCCATAATTTTATTGAGATGACTTGCCTGACCACGCTGACCCCCATAATTTTATTGAGATGACTTGCCTGACCACGCTGACCCCCATAATTTTATTGAGATGACTTGCCTGACCACGCTGACCCCCATAATTTTATTGAGATGACTTGCCTGACCACGCTGACCCCCATAATTTTATTGAGATGACTTGCCTGACCACGCTGACCCCCATAATTTTATTGAGATGACATGCCTGACCACGCTGACCCCCATAATTTTATTGAGATGACTTGCCTGACCCCCATAATTTTATTGAGATGACTTGCCTGACCACGCTGACCCCCATAATTTTATTGAGATGACTTGCCTGACCCCCATAATTTTATTGAGATGACTTGCCTGACCACGCTGACCCCCATAATTTTATTGAGATGACTTGCCTGACCCCCATAATTTTATTGAGATGACTTGCCTGACCACGCTGACCCCCATAATTTTATTGAGATGACTTGCCTGGACTCTAGGGCTGGCTGTGACTGCGTTAGGCTGTAGCATTGATCTCTGGATGGCCACAGTTTCCCTGTAAGGTAGGAGCATATCATCTGTTGACGGCCGGTCTCCACTCAACTCATTGTTCCTGAAAACTACTGTAGAACTGAAAAAATACAATATTTTTAAATTGATTACACACATTAAATTCTTTTATAAATTAGATACAAGCATTAGAAACAAATGTGGTGCTTGGCCCCATTCACTTGATTATGCTTAAATGAAAATTAAAAATTTGTTATGTAGCATAGCTTAAAACAGGAAAAGAAGGATCTAGCTTTATTAATTTTGCTACATTTAGAATTTAATGTTCTTATATTATCCATCAAAACAGGCATGTTTGGGTTTTGTTCTAATACCAGTTCTAAGTACATATAGATTTGGATGCTTCAATGACATGTACATTTGGATGTTCTGTTCTAGCTTCAGGTAAATTTTGATATTCTTATTAGATTTAGTTTTGGATGTTTTTCCTGTGAAAGTAGAGGACACTAATGCCTTTGACCTTCTTCTTCTTCTTTGTTCTTAATTATTAGTGTAGAAGGGGATCGAGATTTATTTGCCAGTGCGTTTGAACTCGAGACTTTGTTCGAATTTATCAACCATGAGCTTTTTGCCGGCCCGACCATGCCTCCAACACAATTAAGCGTTACGTGTCAATTGGTTATGCGTCATTGAGGCCATTGACTCCGATTTCAGCCTGCTTTTCTTTTTGGATTTGCTTCCATAGCCTTTGTCCAACCAAGAACAAACTACAAGGCAGCAGTTGTTTAATTTTGGAGTTGTCTCTCCTAGAAGAGTGGCTGTCCCCAGCTAACGAGCCTCATCTGCCCGGGGGTTAGAACTCGAGACTTTTCGGTTTAGCAACCATGAGCTTTACCGACTCGACCACGCCACTGACAAAAGATGGGCAGTTTGAGCATAAATGGACATCATGATGGATGACCCGTGTGTTGTCTAATTTTAGATATTTTCTACCTACATGTACATCTGGATGTTCTAACTACATATACATCTGGATGTTCTAACTACATATACATCTGAATGTTCTAACTACATGTACATCTGGATGTTCTAACTACATATACATCTGGATGTTCTAACTACATGTACATCTGGATGATCTAACTACATATACATCTGGATGTTCTAACAACATATACCTGTGTATGTTCTAACTATATATACATCTGGATGTTTTAACTACATATACATCTGGATATTCTACCTATATCTGGATGTTCTACCAACATCTGGATGTTCTAACTACATATACATCTGGATGTTTGACCTATATCTGGATGTTCTACCAACATCTGGATGTTGTTACTAAATATACATCTGGATGTTCTAACTACATATGCATCTGGATGTTCTACCAACATCTGGATGTTCTAACTAAATATACATCTGGATGTTTTAACTACATATACATCTGGATGTTTTAACTACATATACATCTGGATATTCTACCTATATATGGATGTTCTACCAACATCTCGATGTTCTAACTACATATGCATCTGGATGTTCTACCAACATCTGGATGCTCTAACCACATCTACATCTGGATGTTCTACCAACATCTGGATGTTCTACCAACATCTGGATGTTCTACCAACATCTGGATGCTCTAACCACATCTACATCTGGATGTTCTACCTACATGTGGATGTTCTACCTACATCTACATCTGGATGTTCTACCTACAGGTGTTCTAATATTACCTTTGTTTCAATGCTGCATCAGTCTCCTCCCAAAACACAGTTGGATACTTGCTGGCGTCAACATGTGACATACTGGTGTTGAACAAAGTCCCTCCACTCAGCTGCTGGGAGTTCATAGAGTACGCCAGTTGGTGGGGGTCATAGCTGGTCTTGTACAACAAGGCCCTCTCCTCGTTGTACTTCCCTTCATGCTTGTAGAACGTTGACGGCATTTCTTTGTCTTTAAGAATTTTAAATTTTTCCTGTAATGCAAAGGGAATGGCACAATTTATTATGGTTGTAATCAAGGAGTGTATCCTGTGCATGTTTGTAGAAAAATAAACAAAATACAATATTGTTTAAATAAAAAGAAACTGAATTTTTTAAAAATAAAGATGTTAGAAACATTTTTAAATATAGTTTGCAGCTTTTTGGTCTTATTCTTAAAAGTTGATTTTTTACATCAAATGATGAAAATTTATCGACTATTTATACATTTTTTTTTGCATTTTTAAGAAAAATAAATCATAAAATGCATTAAACCTTTTTTTTTCATCATAAATAAACTATTCATTTTTCACTGAAAATCAACTTCCTAAATCAACTATTTATTATTCATTCAACATCGACTTTCATAAACCAACTCTAAGCCTCACCCTAAGCTGAATGATATCATGGGCAGGGGTCCCGTTTTCAAGTAGCTTCCACCTGCTTGATGCTTCCATTTGCTGAATCTTTCTGTCCATGGTTTCCTTCTGACCTGTCAAGTAGTCCACATATCCTTCCTCATAAGCTGCAGTGTTTGCTGCCTGTGAAAGACAGGATCACAGACTGAACTAGAACAAAACATGTCTCATTTCTTCTGTCTGTAGCAGTCTCGGGTTAAAAGGATCTATTTACAAATAGGCAAATAAAAACTAGTACTTCTTCACCAAGTTCAAAGACTAAAATACGATTAATTTTAGGTAGCACCCCCTGTGTTTATGTGGTAAATTCCGTTAAAAAACATTAGTCATCTAGAAAGCAACCAGCTTTGAATCAAATAAATATACTATTATTTTGTGTAATTTATTAGTGAGCGAATACCCAAAATCATCCCTACTGCCGAGTCGGCAAAAGCTCATGGTTGATAAATTTTTTAAAAAGTCTCCAGTTCAAACCTTCTGGCAGATAAGGCTCGATCACTTCCAACACTAAAAATTAAGAATGAAGAAGAAGAAGAATCCCTACTCCTTTTGTGTTCAGTCTATATGTGAGCTTTATCTGCTAAGAAATAGTCACCAACATTACAACTGTTAAATGTGCTCAATATATCTGAGATGTTTCTATGTTTCTCTTCTATCAAACAGCCACAAAGATTACAGTTCTGATACTGGCACACCTCAGTTTGTTTTGAAAGATAATCTCCCATTACGTTTCAATTCACAAAACAACTCCTCTTGTGCTAAAAACTGTTTAACTAGTTGAACTGTAATTCTATTAAAAGAAATCCCTGACCTGTTGCTCCTCCTGTACATCCTCAGCATTAGAGCTCTGTTGATTGTTTACATTTGAACAATGCCAGGTTGTGTTTTCTACTGCAGCGTTGTAAGACTCTGGCAAATTGACATAGTCTTTTCCGTGGAGCAGACGATCTTCCTCAATCTCTGATATGGTCATTTTTCTGAGCAGATTAACAGAAATATCATAAAGTCATTTTTCTAAACAAATTTAAACAAATCTAGATCAGTGGTTCTAAACCTTAGTTTGATCATATGATTTACAATAGGATTTTGTCAGTGTTTGTGATAGAACTATTATTAAGAATGGTTCGGTGAATGCATATATGAAAATAGTGGAATTTGGTATCTCCAAAAAGGTTTAGAACCACTGATCTAGATAGTCATTTTTCTAAACAAATTTATATTTATTTATAAATCTAGATGTTTTTTTTTTCTATAAACAAATTAATATAAATTAGGTGTTTATTTTTCTAAAGAGATTTATATAAATCTAAATAGTTTTTTCTCTTAACAGATTATACTTTTCCCAAACTGAGTCATTGTTCTTAACACAGTTGTAGAGACAGAAATATTTTTTTAGTGCTTGACTATTGCCAGGACAAAGAACAAACACAGAGAAGATGATTGGACAAGAAATACTATTTTACAGTGAGATCATTAAATTGTACTATTATAGTATTTAGCAATGAAAATCATAAATTAGTATTTTAATTTTACAGTGAGCTCATTAATTTATATTATTCCAGTATTTGTAGTGAGCTTATTAATTTATTTAGCAGTGAGAAAACTATTTCATAAAATTCACCTAGGCGTAGAAGGTTCTGCAGAGAAACCTCTCTCAAAATAGATCTGCTGGGCTGACTTTGGAGCAAACAATCTACGCATCCTGCCTTCTAATGGTCGAGCTGGATCAAATGTGTTTAAGGTACAAGGATACTGAAACAGTTAAACATTAAAAGATAATTACAAAATCTATATAGATGATGACACATTTATTACACATTTGTTTTTCTCAATAACATAGTTCATAACTAAATTAAACATTTTTATAGGTGGGGTCGATAAAATTTTAACTTATTGGTTGGTTGTTGTGAGGTTTAGAATATAAAAGCATAAAATATTTTAAATATAAAGGCAATTGAAGATTTATCATACCAATTTTTCATCTAACTCTCCCGTCAGCAGAGATCTAGAATTTTTACAATCCAGATTATCCAGAGCCATCGGATTGGATGGGCCTAAACCTGTGAAGTCCATCTGGTGTTTTGTGATCCACTGGTTGCGCTCAACATTCCTTAAGGCATTCTGTGTTCTTTGGGACACCTGAAGCTCAGGTGGACGATCTTGAAGATTTGGAGCTATCTGCTTTATAGGTGTTGGGTAATACACTTGCTTGTTCCCATGCACTTTAGATTGCTGAAAATCAGTACAAATATAAGTTTAAAAATGATTAAAGTTTAAGTGAATATTCAATTTGACAGACACAGAAATTTACTGGCAAAAAAAACTACTAAAAGTAAAGTACCCTTTCAAACACGCTAGGTTTTACTTATGAACCATATTACTGTACCATAGATACATGTTTAAAGAGCATACCTGATCAAAATAGTTTTCTCCAACCCAATGAAGAGGGTTTTTGTTACCATCTGAGGTTAAACACAACTTTTCTTCCCTATAAGGGAAACCTAACACACAAAAAAGCAATAAATATGTTTTTCTACCATTAATATATAACATGCATAAATGAAAATAAATTGCATAATAAATCCAGTCCAGACACAATGAACCCAAATATTACCTTTAACTTTCTTCACCAAAATTGTGTCATAAGGATTAGCTGGCATCTCACTGCTGATAGGCTTTGAGCGATCAGCTCCTTTCTTGGGATCTTGTGGGGAGACAAATGATGGGATAATAGCAAACTTCTCTATGTGAGAGTTGTAGGGATGCTCTGCAGGGAAGGGCTTGTTGATGCATAGCTTTCTGTGACAAACATATACATAAAAATTATAGGCATGGATAAACAATTTAATTAAACAGAATTTTTAAAAAGTTAAAAATACTAAATAAAAGCAAATTCAAAATATTATAATTTTATACTAAATGAAAAGTATCCTGATGCAGATTGGCAAATTTCTAGTAGATCAATATTCTAATTATTAAGAACAAGGTCACACAATAGTCTTGCAGCTTACTTAAATATAGGGGAAAGTGGGACTAAAAGCTACACAGACAAGTTGACACAGGTGGCCTACAGCCATGTTTTGATCACTTAACTAAAATTCAAAATAAAATTCAAAACTATTGCTAAGATCCTTACATGAAAGTAAACTTTTAATGGTAAAATGAAGTGACTGGCACATTGTGTTCTTCACCAACTTTAAAACAAGTCAAAGTCGAGTTTTCAAAGAGGATTTTGAATTTTTGGTTAGAAAACATACAGGCCTATTCAAATACCAACTGAAAGCAGAGAAGGATACTTACGAGATGTCGACAGACTGGGGTCTTGGAACTCTAAAGATAAAATAGGAAACATACTTTAAGAACTCATATGCAGATTAATTAAAATTCTTAATATACTTAAAAAACAAGACCTAAAATCACATAATTTCATAGCAGGAATCACTAGCCATTAATGTTAGGTTTAAGTCTGAGGGGAAGTTTACATTATCAGCCAAACTAGGTATGATATAGGCCAACAATCAGTGAGGCTAAATAACAAATAACACAATGATGTAAACCTTAAATGACTTACAGTTCGTCATTTGCACGGACATTACTCAACTTGAGGGATGTGGTTTGGTAATGATTATCTGATGGCAGCCCTCTAAATGTTTAAAGAAAAATTATGTTAAAATGTTTTACCAGGTGTTGTGTCATATGATTAAGCTTGTTTTGAGACAAGGGGCTTATTGGCAGTGTGGGATGTACAGCTAATTAATAAAAACAAATAGAGCTAAAATTACTTGAATTTGTATTATTACATAGGCCCTATTTGAAAGAGACATGAAAAAAAAATATTGCCTATTCCTTAAAGTTTGGTTTGTCACCTTGTAAGCACTCTTAATCATTAGGACCTACATGTCAATGAGGTAATATTCCCTAATAATATTAGGCTAATAATAATGACTTCAAACTGCTTTCCTCCCCCTGCAGCAATTTTCTATATTAATTTTGATATGCAAGAAAAACATGTTTCTGCGTTTTGCAATTGTTTTTCCTGTATATAGATCTAGTAGTATATAGTCAATGTTTTGTCACTTTAGGTTGAAGCCCACACCCAAGAGCCAAACTACTAGAGGAGTTTACACTTTTCGGACACACAAAAAAATTACGTAGGAGCGAACACTTCGTCGGTTTTTGGCTCATAGAAACTTTAATTAGCATGTCTCACGCGAAACCACGGCGCCTGCACGTAAACTGTTCATTTATGAACACTTCCGTGTCAAGTACTTCCGTTTCCTTTCTCAAGAATTATTTTTAGAAATTTTTTAACGTTGCATGGTACGCACATTTCTATTTTTACACCAGCCGGATGAGGTGACCTAGGGTTGGACTTAGGGGCAAAACTTGAACCAATCAATGCTTAGCTAAAAGGTTACACTATAAATAGCTTCTATATATGTATGGAACATCGTAAATGTCAAGGTTAATGGGTTTTTTTGTGCTTGAACAATAAAAAAGGGGTGTTCGCTAACTTATTTGGCCTTACATGGGATCGGACACCAACACAAAAATATTACTAAATAAGAATTTAGAGCATAAAAGGGGCTGGTTATTGAAGGGAAAGGGTCAAAATAAGGTCAAGAAGGCAGTGGAATGCAAAAGAGGAGGGGGAATCATGTGACCTGGCTGGCTTAGCAGCGTACTGCGCGAGCCGCAATGGCTGAATGGGATGAACTTTGGGAGTGTGGGAAAAAGGTTTTATACTATTAAAATTACCTCACAAACAATCAATAACACAATATAAATGCATATAATATATGTTTTTATTCATTAAATTGACTTTAAATTATTCTAAATGAACAAAAAGTGCTATGTCCGATGACGGGTAAAGGTGTCCGAACACATGTAAAACTGTATTACATGTGTTCGAACACACGTTAAGACCCCCCAGTCACTATAACAAGAATAGCTTAAGTTCTATGCGTATGAATACAAAATGACACACACATTATTAAAGTAGAATGGTTGCGGATAGATATGATACTTTTTTTTGTTTTCTATGTTAAGCGGTTACTGATTGAGACCGCATGGAATTTTTACGTTGCGTTTTTTCGCTATGTGTGTCCGAAAAGTGTAAGCTCCTCTATGATGGTTGTGTTACTGTTGGTCAAAATTAAATTAGTCAAAAGTAAAGACATTGATTCTAATTCAGATTTTGTCTTAATTAAATGTTCACAGAACTTGATGATTACACGTAGGCCTATAGATCTAGTAAAATAAAGAAACAAAAAATAGGATTGTGTAACAGTCATGTCACACAGCTGATTTTCCCCCATATTTTTCAACATACGTTCCATGCCAAGTTGGGGCGCGAGGAATCCATAGATCTTGCGCTCCACTACGTCCAGTACCCCAAGAGGGAGGGGTTGATTTCAGAAAATCTCCTTGTGGGAAAAACGTAAGAGATGTCATCTTCAAATCTTCTAATATTTAAAAGGATAATGCATAGATGCTAATGGCTCGAGCCCTGCTGATTCCGGGCTGTTGTGGATGTTCTACAAGCCTTCGTCGCCATTGACTCTACAATGGTCTTTATAATTACCCGAATATACAAGCGCAAAATATTTCTAAGCAAAGTACACCTTTGATTTTCAAAAACTATTCCTACGCTAAAAAAAAAACAAAAAAAAAACATAAAAAAAAAACAATAACAACTAAACTTAGGCCTAATCAAATAAATATTTACGAACATTTTATCATCTTATTCAGCTAACAGTAATAAAGCTGAAGAAAATATAATATATACAGTAGATGCATGACTTTGTTAAAAGTTAATCGCACTATAAAATAAATACCTATGCCTAAAACTAAATGTGATATACAATATATCGACCATCAAAATTGAGATTAAGAGTATCATTTATCAAAGATAATACAATCAGTTAGGCCTATTATTGTAAATATATTAATTATAGTATTGAAAATGGATTATCTTGAGTAGACTTAATTTACACTGGTGAATTTAAATCAATTTTGATATTCATTTTCTGATGAAGATTACTCTAAAATTAGAATTTATTTGGCATACACTGTAAAGTAAAGCCGTAGCTTTTATATACGCAGGATTGTTAAGTTGTTTATTGTAGTTATTGTTCCTTTTTCTTAAACTTCTAGTCTTTCTTAACTTAAAATAGAAAATTTATTCTAGGTGATACACGGTTATGAAAATGTTCTTTAATATTTGGCAACTAGAGCAACCACTTCATTTCTAACAATCCGTTGTCTTTGACTACGAACTTTTTGTGTTTTTCAGAGTACACTCCCCTGAAATTAATATTTAAAAAAAAATAAAATTAAAAGAAAATTATTATTTCCGACTAAAAAAACTAATTTATTAAAACCCGATAACTGTTAGTAAATTAGTACAGTATCTAGCCCTAACAAACGTCGTTATTTCTCAGGAATTGTAATGTGAAAAAAATAACTATCATCTAATAGAACTGGACTTGAGAATTGTGATGAAACGATGTAAGTGTAAGGTTAACGCCGGCTACATTTATGAATAGGTGGTTGGTTGGGAAAAATGCATTGTTCGACCAATTTGGAGTAAAAAGCAATCAATATAGGCCTATTAGTTTAGAGTTTAGGAAGTATGCTATCATAATGACTATAATGTAGGTCAGTGCAGTGGCGTAGCGAGGTCAGGTGTCACCCGGTGTGGCACTTAATGGTGTCACCCCCCAGAGGCGTTGCGACCCTTCCCGGGGACAAACTTTCAAGTTTTCGATTTGCACCCCCCCCCCCTCAAACTTTCGATTTACACCCCCCCTCAAGTTTTTCTCTATATATTTTGCTATTATTTGCCTTGGTGTCACCCCTAAATGGTGTCACCCGGTGCGGTCCGCACCCCCCGCCCCCCCCCCCTAGCTACGCCCCTGGGTCAGTGGCGTAGTGAGGTCGGGTGTCACCCGGTGTGGCACTTAATGGTGTCACCCCACAGAGGCGTAGCGACCCGGGGACAGATCCAGAGTTTCTTCCTGGCATCTCTTCGGGGGGGGGGGGGGGCTTTGCCCCCCGGAAATTTTTTTACCGCCCCCCCCCCCGAACGGAATGAAATTTATATAATTTATATAGAAAATATATACTTTTAACAGTGTCGGCCCACCCCCCCCCCCCCCCCGAAGAAAGTTTACCGCCCCCCCCCCCCCCCCGAAAATTTCAAGTGCCCCCGGAGAAAAAAGTCTGGATAAAACACCGGACAGACCTCAAACTTTCGATTTGCACCCCCCCCCCCCCCTCAAACTTTCGATTCGCACCTCTTAAAAGACTATTTAACACTCGAATTAATCACTTAATTAAGTTGAATTATCATTTTTCTCTATATTTTGCTATTTTTTGCCTTGGTGTCACCCCCCTAAATGGTGTCACCCGGTGCGGTTCGCACCCCCTACGCCTCTGATGTAGGCCTATATAAAGAATATAGCATCCTCCAATCAGAAAGCCGCAGTGTTCCAATGTAGATCCAAACCATTAGGCCCTAGCCTACGTGTAGTTAACATTCATCATATCATGATTTTATTTTAAAGAAAACTAGCGTACCCGTCCCCCGCGCGTTGCCGCGGGGATAGAATAAAGTCTGACGAAATATATTAGAAGGATATCACCAATGCTTTACCAATCATATGTTCTTAGACGCATCACCTTGTTTTCTAAAACTGTGTTATTTAAATGTCAACATTGCCTGCGTTTGGATAATAATTATCGGGACACGGGTTTTCCTACACTACCGCATGAAAATCTTGAGTGTATATTAATCACTCACCGAAATAATTAGGTAGAACACACTTCAGTGACCACCCATATGTCAGGGACGTAGAGGGGCGCTCTCAGGAGCCCCCCCCCCCACCCCCCAATTACACTACCGCAGAGGCGCAGCGTAAGGCCCCTGGCTCCTTAAAACTAACAGGCGCCATCGTGCTCATAGGATAACCCAGCGTGCCAAATAGCATACAATGATGCAGATTTCGTCATTCGCTAAAGTGACACAAATGAACAGGATTTTTTTCTTTAACACATACAAAAATTATTTGACGTGTTTTAAACATCAGTTCGACTGATGCAATATGCTAGCGTTACTAATGGTCTATTATTAGATGCTCGGTCTCAATTTCGGCCTGGGTCGTCTAATAATAGATGCTTATTGCATCATTCGCAAAGTGACGAAACTCTACAGTAGGTTCCTCATATTCAAACAGTTATTTTTTCATCTTTCGCAAGGTGACGAAACTGTACAGGATTTCCTCGCGTTACAAAGTTATTTTTAGAAGCCTGTTGTAGTTTTACCGCTGAATATAGTAGTACCCCTTACTACTCGCTATACAGGACGCTCGATTAACGGATGCCAAGTGCCAACTTAGTCGCTCTAAAACTCTGGGCGCCAAACCGTGTATTGACGAAAGTTGTACCCTATATGGCGCCGCCCGTAAGAAACTTTAGTTTTCTTTTTCGCAGAAATATTCTCGGGAGTCAAAAAAGTTCAACTTTGAGGGGGGTGTTAGGTTGAGGTGTGACGTCATTTTAGGGGGGGTCTGGCTTTTTGTGACGACGTGTGACGGAGGGGAGGGGGGGGGGGAGGTAAAAATCGTAAAAAAAAGCGTCACGTCATTTATGGATGACCCCTCAATGTGCAGTATAGATAGATATAGACCTATCTACATATCATAACAGCTAAACAATTTTGGTTTTTCGTTTGAGTCGGAAATAAAAACATCAAATGAGCTTAAAAATACAATTTAAATCTGCTCTGTAAATTGTAAACTAATGTAAACTGATTTTGTTGGAAAGCATAACGTCATAAACAGAATGTAAAATTGCATATAAAAAGAAGTACAAGATATTTTGTTTTGAAAAAAAAGTTTATTGGCTTTTTTTCGGGATCAAAAGACAAAGACTAGCTAGCTGTGTAGAATAATGTAGTTTTAAAGCGAGAAGGCGTTTTCTTTCGTAGATTTCTTGAAAATTTAAACTGTAATATAACACATGGACATCATTATTCATTAACAACATTTTTTTGTTTTTTTTTATGGCAACCAGAGCTGTTAATTATTAAGCTTATAGTCTATATTACTTTTAACTTTAGTCTATTATTACTTTGTCTATAAACACGAACTGAAGGAAAAAAAAAACAGCATTCATTTATGGCTGATATTAACGACTACTAACGGCTGCTAAACCAAAAGTCTCGAGTTCTTATCAAGGGTAGAATCTGAAGGACGTTTCCACAAGCTCTGATGTGTGCATGCCTTACGCCAGTGAAAGCAAAGGCGACTGGACGTAGATCTAGTGCTACTATAGCAGGGTAACTCTACTTCATAAGTCCCTTGGACTACCAGGTTCGAAAAAGTAAATTTAAATATATACATATACATACACACACACGCATATATATATATATATATATATATATATATATATATATATATATATATATATATATATATATATATATATATTATATAGCCTATATATGCCTATGTATCTAGATATCTAATTTTACCCGGTTGAACTCGGCATCCCAACGACAGTATGTAGCAGTAAATGGAGTTGAACTTCGCTGACTGAAGTTTATTCTCAGCGTTGACGTTAGTGGCTATCGGGACGTTCATGATCTTGTCGTCGTCTTTGGTGCAGTTATTCATGCTGAGCGTGTTCACGTTGAGGGTAAAGGCCCCGATGATGTCGCCCTTGAGCACCGAGATCTGGCTGCTGGCGGGGATGTCTTCGCCCCATTTAATGCCGGCCTGGCAAGATACTTTGTTGAACCCGACAAGACTGTATAAAGTTCTGGGTAAAATTTTAATAAAGTAATCTTTAAAAGCTGGTATTTGAAATTTATTTTTAATATTCCAGAAATATTCTATAATTAAATACACACTCGTGCTAGTTTTGTTTTCTGATAACCCTAATATAGATTACTCATCATTATTACTATTCATAATTCAAATCACCGCGTCACACAATAGCGTGGGCAGGATCTTCAAAATACGCTGAAAATCCCCCCATATATATATACTTATAATATATATATACATACATATATATATATATATATATATATATATATATATATATATATATATATATATATATATATATATATATATATATATATATATATATATAATTATATGGGCCTTTATATGTGTGGCTAATATAACATCTCTGCCTACAGTTATATATATATATATATATATATATATATATATATATATACACACACATATATATATATATATATATATATATATATATATATATATATATATATATATATATATATATATATATATATATATGCATTAATATGTGTATGCGTCTCTCTATGCGTGTATGTGGACAATTATCTGAATCCCCCACCCACTTCCTCGAGGAAGAGATTAGTGTTGTTATACACAAAGATGGTCATTCGGTTGTATTAAATTAATTATAGCAATGAAGGTATCCGAGAGCCCAAGGTAGATTCTAAGTTTAACAAGTATTTTCGCTTATTATGGGGAATGCATTGGCATAATTGACACTAACTTTATTTATCTTAAGCCAAACAATCAAAGGCACGGGCTTTAAAAAATCAATGCTTTTGGTAAAATACCACTAACCCGTTTTTCCTGTACACAGTGAAGTAGACATTTCCAGACATTTGGCAGTAGTAGTACCACGTTGATATATTGCCGTTGAATGGTATTCTATTTCCAGACATTGATTAATGTTACATGTATTCGTGCATGTTAAAGTAATTTGATTTATTAATTTTTTAAAACAATTCTATAAAAATATCATTGGAAGAAAAACGTTCACATAATGTTGTGATAATATCTGTGTGTGTCAGTATTTTTTCCAGACTTTTTTTCTCCGGGGGGGGGGGGGGGGGGGGAAGGGCACTGGAAGTTTTCAAGGGGCATGGGCGGACAATGTTAAAAGTATATATTTTCTATATAAATTCCATTTCGTTTGGGGTGGGGGGGGGGGAAAGGGAGATTTCGTTTGGGGTTGGGGGGAGGGGTCCGCTCCAGATGCCTGGAGGAAAAACGGGTGTGTGTGTTAGAGAGAGAAAGAGAGAGCGAGAGAGAGGTAGAGAGAACCTGTAACCATCTTTATCCAAAATAACCACTCTGCTAGCGGGTAGAGCTTCCATTCTTTTCCTGACAGAGTTCAGATTCACATCAGTAGCCACAGGTGTTGCTGTGTGGTAGAGAATCTACTAAAGTTACTGTAGTCCATTAAATTTGGGGTATATATATATATATATATATATATATATATATATATATATATATATATATATATATATAATATAGTATGTGTTTGTAAAACAATAACATGTTATTTTACATTGACAGACAGGTTCAGTTCCCAGCAAGTTCCCAGACATAGAACACGCCCTGCTGAGATCTCCTGACACGTAGTACTGGCCAGCATTGCAGGCGAAGGTCATGACCTGACCTGGCTTGATGGTAGCTAGAGCAGACGTCCTGGTGTAGGTGGTGCTGGTGGGGGTGGAGCAGGTCGAGACGACAGCTGATGAACCCAATGATTATTTTAATTAGATCAATAAAACGAGAACGTTTTTAATGTCTTTAAAAGTCGTAAAAAATAAGGAATTGCCGGTTATTAAAATTTAAATGTTAATGTAACACTTATAGGATTTAAATATTTAAAATAGATTTAAATAATATCGGTTGTTATCTTGTGGTCTAGAAATATAATTAGTCTTTGGGTAAAATATTTACAAGAACAGAATCCACAAGAAAATGAGCAAGATGATTTCGCTGTGTCTATCGTGTTAGGGTTGAGACAGAAGGTTGGGCTTTTGGCCATCACACTCTCACATGTGTCCACCTTGTCCACACAGGTATCTGTAGTATATTTTCATAAAATCAGAAGAAGCTGTTGATGCTATCAGAGTTTCTTTCAGGCATCTCTACCGCCCCCCCCCCCCGAACAAAGTATATAGAAAATACTTTTCACAGTGTCCGCCCCCACTGGAAATTGTTGTCCGCCCCCCTGGAAATTGTTGTTTCCCCCCCCCCCCCGAAAATTTCAAGTGCACCTCCGGAGAAAAAAGTCTGGAAGAAACACTGGTCGCTATTGTAAAACTAGTAATGGAAAAGTATTCTTACAATATAATTCTTAACACGTATAATGATAGTGTTAAAACAAATGAACCACATTGCTACCAAATTTCAAAAGATTTAACACTCAACTATTTTGGATTGTTTATTTTTTTTCAATTATTATTTATTTCGGTTTATTTATTTTATACTAGATCATTCTAAGAACTCGGAATCGATTTAGAAGTGTCTATTGTTATAATCGGATATTTTAATCTCTCGGGAAAATCGATACATCTAGAAAAACAACCCAATACATTTGCTAATTTACATTCCTGTTAATTACTAGATTTTTTTTACAATAGTATTTACTTGTTATACCAATAGCGTAACATTACATTTGAATAAATCGGAAGTTGACTTAAAAAATCTATTATTTAAATTTTACCAAATGTATTACTTACCTTGGCAAGCCTGATATAGAGTTGTCCACCCTGTGGCTGTACAATACATGTCATTAGCCAGGCCATTGTTGTTGTTGAGAGCACACGTCACCTGGACCTTCTCGCCTTCCTTGTATGAAGCTTTAAGTGACCCGACAACTTGCCCGTCGGTAGGGATGGTTGGTGGACCACATACAGCTGCTCATGTATAAGAATCAGTAAATGTTTTACCGCGAGATTTCTCATACATTAGAAAGTGATTGTTTTTTTTTATAAAAGAATTAATTCAAATTCATATGACATTTTCTTTCAATTTATAAATGCAGTAAATAGTAGGCTGACAATTATGTTAATTGACAAACATAACTGAAGTCTAAGAGTAACTTGGTTAAAAAAAATCAAAACGTGTAAAGGCACTTCAGTTTAGTTTTAGTAATTAGACCTTGTTTATTATTTAGTAGTGTTACATTACTTAAATAGACACAGTTCTTTGAGTAAACCTAGTACTTTAATCTTATTACACGAGCACAGACGCAGAGGCGTAGCGACCCTTCCCGGCACCCGGGGACAAACTTTTCGATTTGCACCCCCCCTCGAGATTTCCATTTGCACCCCCCCCCCCCTCAAACTTTTGATTTGCACCCCCCCTCCACCTTTCAATTATTTTTCTAACCCATTTTGGCACCCCCTAAGGTCGGCGCCCGGGGACAAATGTCCCCCCCCCCCCGCCCCCCCCCTCGCTACGCTACTGCACAGACGACACGTCCTGTCTCTGACTCTACCTTACGTTAACTGACTAACATGTACACATCACGGAAGCCGCAGTGAAAACTCAAGGGACGTAACCATGATATACCTAATACAAGGGACGTAACAATCACTAACGAGACATAATGTAACACGTAGAATTTTACCAAGTAAACAAAACTGACCTCTCGTTGTATTCTGTACTGTAAATTTACAGGAAACAAAACAGAGGAATCTCTGTATACCGGTAGTGCAGAATGTGGGATTGTTTCTTATAAGGGTGTAGCACTGTGTGATAGCATCGACTGGCTTCACTGTAGGGCAAGATGAAAAAGTGACAAAATTAAACTGAGATTATAAAAATAATTCATCGCAATATGAAACAATTACAAAATTTTACTGAGATTACAAAAATAATTCATTGCAATATGAAGCAGTATCAAATTTAAACTGGGACTAGAAATATAATCCATCGCAATTTGAAACAGTTATAAAATTAAACTGGGATTAGAAATATAATCCATCGCAATTTGAAACATTTACAAAATTAAACTGGGATTAGAAATATAATTCATCGACTGGCTTCACTGAAGGGCAAGATGAAACCGTGACAAAATTAAACTGAGATTACAAATATAAGGCTTGTTCGCAGGGATGAACTGGCTGTGTCCAATAACTAAAACGGAGCCTTCTCGAATTTAGTTTCCAGAGTGTAATATTTTTTTTCTCTCAAATCCTAACCCGAGGTGCGCTGCCTAGAAAGTCGTGTGACATTTTCAAAAATGGCAATATAGGCTACTAATAGCACGACCAACGGGAAAGGTTAATAAATAAGCAATATGCACATTCATTTCAAGCACTTATGGTGGCGGAGCATTGGATTTTTTTTTCTGGTGTCCCGACGGCCCTGCCCACCTCTGCTTGTCCGGATAACTAATCTTATCATAAGTCACGAATGCGCCACGCCCACAATGTTCAAAGAGTATCTTCAACCAATGACAGTAAGGTTCTCTGCGACTTAAAACTAACGAGCTAACAAGAAAAGGGGCACAGCAGTAATTCGCCCGATTGAAAGATTCCCATTGTATTGGCTATAATAATTAATATGATCTTCCTGAGAAAAAAAAGATTCTAAATATTTCCCACTTCAGCTAAAATGTAAACAACGTACGAAAATTGCAAGCATCGCAGTAACGAATGTTGCAGTTGGTGCCATTGATGTAAGTGTAGCACCAAGGTCCTCTACGGCCGTCTGGATTACGACATTGGTTGCCAGACAAAATGTTTGCTATCTGGTCAGCCCTAGGAATGAAATTGACATATTTTACTACAAAAATGCTAGTAAAGTGAGAATCGTTATACCAGAGAATAAAAAGAAATTCAGAAAATTCAAATAATTAGCAAAAGGAAAAAATGAATAAATTAAAAATTAAAAATAAACTCATCATGAAAATACATTAAATGCTTTCATATTTTGTGTTTTATGCAATAAATGGCTTTCTCTCAGTTATTGAAAAATAAATAAAAATAAACCCATCATGCATATACATTAAATGCTTTAGTATTTTGTGTATTATACAATAAATGTCTCTCTCTCAATTATTGATACTTGTGCACACACTATGCGATAATATGAATGTATGCCTTTCTATATTTTAGAACAACTATTCAGTTTATTGATATTAAAAATTAACTGAGATTGATTTTAAAACCTGAGAGATCAAAGGGACAAAATAATCAATCACAGAAGCGTGTACATCCAGTTTTGTTATTCAAAGGTTTACATACTTAGGAAAGTTTGAGCAGTTGACAGCCTTTGACCACTCTATACAGGGCTCGTATGTTTCAGAAATGGCAGTTTGTCCTCGGTAGTCGGCGCCATTCGTTGTAGCATCATAGCAGTAGTCTTCAGCTGTGGGAAAATAACAACCCTCGAATTTAATTAATTTAGGTTTTATTAATATTTTGTGCATTTGTAGTACATTTGCATAGCTTAGTGTAAAAATATGGTTATGATTCACTGTCACTAGAGTCAAATTTTTTCCAAGTGTTTGGGTTAAAAACAAAATTAGTATGAAATAGAGGGAAGAATTCTAACATATCAGAACCTAAGCGTGAACAAATTTGTTTCTAATAATACATCAAACTTTATATGTATCTCTAAAGTAAGATGGTATTGTCTTAAAGTAAGCTTATTTTAGACCAACTAGGTTAAACAAAGATTTATATGAAATAGAGGGTAGAGGTCTAACAGAACAGAACATGTATAAACATATCTGTTTCTATTGTGGGGTTGATATATTTTACCGAATATGTATCTTTAAAGTAAAATAACATTGTCTTAGAGTAAGTTTACTTTAGACCAACTATGAACGTAAAAAAGAAATTACGTAATATGACTTGTGCTGTAAAGTTGACTCCGAAGTAGGTATCATTGTTGGATCCAATAAACGCTTCAGCCGAAAGGTAGTTAGTTTCACTTATAATTTGCTTTGGGGGTTTGGTATTATCTAATCTAAAAGGTAAAAATAATTAACGATGATTCTATATTTTTAAACATATTGGTCATTTTGTTGTCGCTTGAAGTATTGTTTAATTTTAAAATTATTTCCACCTGACTATATTTTTTAGTAATTCTTACTAATCTTACAAAAGTGTAGTAATTGTAGAAAGAAATTGTATAATTGTGTATATTTCTCTGCTAACATAAACACATTGTTGGTAACTTAGTATATCGATGTTTACAGATAACGCAATCACAAAATGCATTGTTTTACCGCTAATCAACAAGCATAAGCTAGTATTACTTTGTTAAAAAACGTTTAAAGTATAATTTAGTTTCTTTCTTACCTATAAGCTGCCTGCCATGGGTGATATCTTTTAACCAGAAAGTCATCGTTACGGGTATGTAATTGATATTTGTTAAAACTTATCAAAATCTGTGAATTGTTTGGTGCCTATGAAAGAAATAACGGAGTGATATTCATATATATAATATAGTATGTGTTTGTAAAACAATAACATGTTATTTTACATTGACAGACAGGTTCAGTTCCCAGCAAGTTCCCAGACATAGAACACGCCCTGCTGAGATCTCCTGACACGTAGTACTGGCCAGCATTGCAGGTGAAGGTCATGACCTGACCTGGTTTGATGGTTGCTAGAGCAGACGTCCTGGTGTAGGTGGTGCTGGTGGGGGTGGAGCAGGTCGAGACGACAGCTGAGGAACCCAGTAATTATTTTAATTGAATCAATAAAACGGGAACGTTTTTAATGTCTTTAGCAGTCGTAAAAAATAAAGAATTGCCGGTTATTAAAATTTATATGTTAATGTAACACTTATAGGATTTAAATATTTAAAATAGATTTAAATAATATCGGATGTTGTCTTGTGACTTAGAAATTTAATTAGTCTTTGGAAAAAAAATATTTACAAGAACAGAATCCACATGACAATGAGCAAGATGATTTAGCTGTGTCTATCGTGTTAGGGTTGAGACAGAAGGTTGGGATTTTGGCCATCACACTCTCACATGTGTCCACTTTGTCCACACAGGTATCTGTAGTGTATTTTCATAAAATCAGAACAAACTGTTGGTACTATTCTAACATTGGTATTTGAAAATTATTCTTACAATAGAATTCTTAACGCAGTTCTAAAACAAATTGACATTTTTACATGTATAAGGATAGTATTTAAAACAAATTAAAACAACATTGCTACCAAATTACAAAAGATTCAACACTGAACTATTTTGGCTTGTTTTTTTTTCAAATATTATTTATTTCGGTTTATTTATTTTAACTAGATCATTCTAAGAACTCGGAATCGATTTAGAAGTGTCTATTGTTATGATCGGATATTTTAATCTCTCGGGAAAATCGATACATCCAGAAAAACTACCAAATAAATTTGCTAATTTTTAAAATCTAAAAAATTACATTCCTGTTAATTACTAGATTTTTTTACAATAGTATTTACACGTTGTACCAATAGCGTAACATTACATTGGAATAAATCGGAAGTTATCTTAAAAAAATCTATTATTTAAATTTTACCAAATGTATTACTTACCTAGGCAAGCCTGGTATAGAGTTGTCCACCCTGTGGCCGTACAATACATGTCATTAGCCAGGCCATTGTTGTTGCTGAGAGCACACGTCACCTGGACCTTCTCGCCTTCCTTGTATGAAGCTTTAAGTGACCCGACCACTTGCCCGTCGGTGGGGATGGTCGGTGGACCACAGATAGCTGCTCATGTATAAGAATCAGTACATTCGCGAGATTTCTCATACATTATAGGGCGAATTTTTTTGTATAAAAGAATTAATTCAAAATCATATGACATTTTCTTTCAATTTATAAATGCAGTAAATAGTAGGCTGACAATTATGCTAATTGACAAACCTAACTGAAGTCTAAGAGTAACTTGGTTAAAAAAATCCGATTAATGGTAGTAACACTTTATCATTATAAAAAAAGGCATTGTTACGAAAATTCCCTTTAAAACCTGGCTGTCTAGGGGGCAAGTGAAGTAGAGTTCACTTGCTTCTGTGACCTCGACATATGAAAGGATAGTGTGGTCAGCACTATGCCCAGTCGCCTTTACTTAGCCTAACGTGAGTTAGGTACCCATCAGAGCTGGGTGGACTTTACTAACTTTTACCCGGATTCGAACTCGAGACTTACGGGTTAGCAGTGTAGATACATATAATTAAAGCATAGCCAAAGTGAATAATTTAACATGTTTATAAATGAAACAGGGACGGCTTGGTCGAGTTGTAGATGTAACGTTAACCTATCTATCAGCCAAATAGAAGGAGAACGTCCCCGGATTCTTTTTTCGGGGTCATATGCAAATACCTTACGGCCTAAGTGGATGAACACTTAACACAACGTCCCACTAGGACTCGAAATTAATGTCTAGGGAAGCTAGTGATACTATTGTAATTAACACTCATCCAATCTACATACGACCTTTTAATCAGCGAACTCAGTTGTGGCAGAACACAAAGATGAACTATATAAAATATTTAATGTATAAAGTATCAAAAACCCAACTTACAAAATGCAGGAAAAAACACTATCACAGATTTCTACACTGTCTAAAAAACAGCCACAGACCACACAACACTGCTGTAGTTTCTAGAATTACTTAGCGACAAGTAATATTAAACTAGAAGACTAAATCAACTTAAGAAAGCAAGGCACACACAGGTCTTAAGTACTCTCACGTTCAAATGGTCAGAGTCTATAGCCGGACAATATGGACGGCTGCTTGATCAAGGTAAAACTGCCTCGTAGACTGCCAGGTCAAGATAAACTGCCTCGTGTTGCGAGTGTGCAGTGCAATTAAAGACTTCTGTGACAGGGGAGGTTATCCTCAACTCATGTCGCCATTGGTTGGGATAATCACCTGATCAGAATCATTCAATCAGATTTTAATGGAAAATTTCTATGTCTCAAACACCTTAATAAGTCAGTGGAAAAACCCCAGGTGTTACACCATCATTCCATATAAGGAATTATACAATGTCAAAATAAAAATGACTCGACCTAAGTAGGTCACATCCCCTCCCTTTTTGGAAGTGACAGATAGGTTCCACAAAAACATACATAAGGAACCAATCTGGCAATGAAATAACAAAAATGTTTTACAAATGTAGGCAATCAAAATCATAATACCAGATGAAAATATCCCTGAACATAAAAGGGAAGTAACTCCAACTTTTACAATTGGTGAAAGGGGAGTAACCCTTCAAAAAGTAATTATACATCAAAATCCCTCAAAAAAGGGTATTACAATATTTCCATGTGGATATTAAAAGTGGTAAACCCGCCAGGGTAAGACCTTTATTTCAATGACTAGCTACAATATCAATTGAGTCATATGAGACATATTATTATAAAAGATTACATATACTCAAAAACCACCTTTAATTAAGGTTCACCTGAAAATAAACAAAATATTCAACAGGAATGGAATTTTGAAAAATTCTAACTCATACCACTCATTTTCATGTGAGTGTCGCCCCAACACAACACTTGTGTATGGTCCTAATGAACCACAAAACATGCCACATGATCAATGTGTACAACAAGATTTTACATCCTTGACAAACAATCAGCCACAACATTATCACTACCCTTAATGTGTGAAATTTCCAGATTAAAATTTTGGAAATATAAGCACCATCTCAATATTCTTTGATTTGTCTGTCCTAACTTAGAGGTAAATTTCAGGGGATCATGGTCAGAAAACACTCTGACTGGATTGGTTGAAGAAGAGACATAGACTTCAAAATGTTGTAATGACAAAACCAAAGCTAAAGCTTCTTTTTCAATAGTAGAATAATTCTTTTGGTTCTCATTTAACTTCCTGGAAAAAAAGGCAATGGGATGGTCAATTCCCATGTTGTCTTCTTGAAATAGGACTGAGCCAATGGCTAAGTTGCTAGCATCAATGGCAAGTTTAAAGGGCTTGCTAAAATTTGGTGCAGCCATAACAGGAGCATTTGATAAAAATGACTTAATGGTTAAAAAAGCTTCTTGACATTTATTGGACCATTCAAATTCAACACCCTTTTTCAATAATGCAGTAAGAGGTTCAGCAATAGCTGAAAAGTTTTGACAGAACCGCCTATAGTAACCAGCCATCCCAAGGAACTTTTTGATCTCTTTACAATTTTTGGGAGGTGGTAACCTTACAATAGCATCTACTTTAGCTTCAATGGGCCGAACTTGGTCCGTTCCCACTTGATAACCCAAATAGGTAATTGAAGCTTTACAGAAATCACTTTTAATGTAAGTTTACAGTAAAATTAACTTCAGACAATTTTCTAAAAAGGTGAGTCAATTGAACAATATGTTCTTCAAAAGTATTAGAAAATACAACTATATCATCTATGTAGGCCTCACATTGGTCTATGTCAGCAATGACAGAGTTAATGACCCTCTGGAAAGTTTGACCAGCATTTCGCATACCAAAGGGCATGCGTTTGTATCTATAAAAACCATTAGGGGTTACAAAAGCAGATATTTCTTTTGCACGGTCAGATAAGGGGATTTGCCAGTATCCTGAAAGTAAATCAATTTTGGAAATTATCTTAGCTTGACCAACTTTATCAATAACGTCCTCTATCCGAGGTAAGGGATAGGAATCAGCTTTGGTGAGCGCATTCACCTTCCTAAAGTCGGTCACAAACCTGAAAGATCCACCGTCTTTCGGGACTAGGAGACATGGGGAACTCCAGTTGCTGAAACTGGGCTCAATGATATCATTCTTGAGCATATAATCAATTTCATCTTTTATCAAAGCAGCTTTTTCTGGGTTAACTCTATAGGGGTGTTGTTTAATGGGTTTTGCGTCACCAACGTCTACATCATGAGGTGGAACCTTCGCTTCTTTGGGGACATCCCCAAAAATAGAGGGAAATGTCTCAAATAACTGAGACAATCTATGGCTTTCCTCTGTGGACAAATGCATAAGGTGGACATTCAAATTATCTAAAAAGGAAGAATTTACCAATTTTGGGGGTTTCAATTTATCATGTATCACATCATCAGAAACATTTGAACATACAGGTAAAGTAATTTTAGCTGTGGATTGAAAATTGTTACAATTATCATAATACTTTTTCAGTGAGTTAACATGATACACTGTCTGTTTCTTTCTTCTGTCGGGCGTATTGACAACATAGTTCAAATCACTTAATTTTGAATGCACAGTAAAGGGTCCACAATATCTCAAGGATAACGCATTGTTCAGATTAGGTACTAGCACAAGAACTTTGTCGCCTGGATTGAATGTTCGTTTACAAGAACTCTTATCATACAGTTCTTTCATTCTAACTTGGGCCCTTCTTAAGTTCTTGTGAGCCATTTCGCACACGGCTTTCAGTCGAACGTGAAAATCGTCGAAGTTTTCCACTGGATGATCACTGGTACCTGTCCAACGTTCGTGTATCAGCTTCAGGGGGCCACGGACAGAATGTCCAAACACAAGTTGAAAAGGCGAGTAGCCTAAAGAGTCCTGGACACAGTCCCTCGCGGCGAAAATAATCCAAGGAACAGACTCATCCCATTGGGTGTTACTGTTAGCGAATGTCCTTAGCATGGTTTTGAGGGTTTGGTGGAACCTCTCAAGTACGCCTTGAGACTGAGGGTGGTAGGCTGAGCTGGTGATGTGGGTAACGCCTAGCTTGGCTAGCGCTTCCTGAAAATGGTGACTGGTGAAGTTGCTGCCTTGATCTGTTTGCACGATTCTAGGTAACCCAAAGGTAGTGAAGAACCGGGTCATGGCTCTGACTACAGTCTTTGCCTTAATGTTCCGTAAGGGAATCGCCTCGGGAAAACGGGTACTTGAACACATAAAGGTAAGTAGGTACTCGTTGCCCGCCTTGGTTTTAGGCAAGGGACCTACACAGTCCATGACGATTTTAGAAAAAGGTTCTTCTAATACAGGAATCGGACTCAAAGGGGCCTTAGGAATTGTCTGGTTTGGCTTTCCGGCCAACTGACAGTTCGTGCAACTTCTACAGTAACGCGACACATCTTTTCTCATTTTGGGCCAAAAGAACAGTTCTTTGATCTTCGCCGTCGTTTTAGTGACACCTGGGTGTGCTGACATTGGATGGTCATGTGCCAGCTTAAGTATTTCATGCCGATAAGGTGGAGGGATCCACAGCTGGTTTTTACCCAACCATGGTTCGGCCGGTGAGGCAATCACTGGTATAGCGCGACGAAAGAAGAGGCCGTTCTCGGAGAAATATTCTCCATCGTCAGATGATAGAGATTTTTCGACCGTTGCTTTGAGTTCCGCGTCGACTTGTTGAGCTTTAATGATGTCTTCCTGAGATATCCTCAGGGGTAAGCCCAGACTTGTGTTTTCTGGAAGCATAGACTCCAGTTTGGGAGTCGAATTTCTTGACGATGATGGCGGGTGTGGTTCAGACGTTGTGTCAGCCAATTGTTTGGTCTGGCTTCTTGTCACCGCACATGCAGGATACAGTTCATTATCATTATCTGGAACTGTTGACAAAGGGTCTGAAACCGTACAGGGGTATACTTTGCTTCCCGCAAGGTCATTCCCTAGAAGTAGGTGTACTCCTGGGACAGGAATACTATCTATCACACCTAAAATGACCTCACCTTCGACGAGATGATGTTTCAGGGCAAACTTGTGTAGAGGGACGACAGTAGATTTTGTCCCCACTCCCTGGATAATGGAAATCCTTCCGGTGTTCGTCTCTGGTGAAATGTCCATTGAACTTTTCAAAAGGAGAGATTGTGACGCTCCTGTGTCTCTTAGAACGGTGATATTCTTCTGAGACAACGGATCACCTGGTTTGCTAATGATGGCTTCGGCAATAAAAGATGAAAAGTCAACTTTTCTCGATCCCTCGAGATCGGTAGACTCGGAAGAAACTGGATGGTGGCGAGAACAGTCAAAATGTGACTGCACATAATGTGTGGAGACTTGACTACCTTCTTGCGGACACTTAGGGTTAGAGTCCTTTTGAATTCTAGAGTTCATAGTTGAACTGGCTGCTTGAGGGGATAGAGCATAGTGCGCGGAAGTACGCACCACCTCTCTGTTATTCTGAAGACGTTTGTAACAGTCCTTGACAAGATGCCCAGACCTTTTGCAGAACTGGCATACTACTCGACGATTGAGAGTTGATCTTGGTTTCTCTCTGGACTGTGATGCCTTCAAATGTTGGCCAACAGGATGATTGCTACCAAAAAGGGGAAGCACGGGGTTGAGGCGGTTTCCTGACACTGGTGGTTTCTTATGCACCAACATATATGTGTCAGCCGACTCAGCAGCCTTCTGGATGTCAGTTATCTTGTTATCCAGAATGTGTAGTCGTATCTCTTCAGGCAGGGACGATAGGAATTCTTCCCTTAGGATAAGTGACCTGAGTTTCTCAAACTCAGAAACTTCCTCAGAGTGTAGCCACCTTGAGAATATTTTCTCCTTTTCAAAGAGAAATTCCACATATGATTGTGTGGGTAACTTGCGGAGTGTTCGGAATTTTGTCCGATAGGCCTCGGGCGTCAGTGCGTAGGCCTTTAAAATGGCAGTCTTGACCAAACTATAGTTATTTTGAACGTCGTGAGAGAGTGCCTGGTATGTTTTTGCAGCTTTCCCAGTAAGGACAGAGCTCAATAAAGCAGTAATGGAAGTTTCGGGCCATTCACATGTCTTCGCTAAACTCTCAAACGAGTTAAAGAAAACGACCAAATCTGTTTCATCAAATTTAGGAACTAATTTCCCAAATTTGGCAATCACTTGCCCTACCGACAACTTTTTTGGATCTACCAGAGAAGTGACATCACTAACTTGACCAAACTCTAATTCCAACCTCCTCTTATCTAAAGCAATTTTAGCCTCTATCTCCTGTTTCTCTAAAGCAACTTTCTCCTTCTCTAGAGCAACTTTCTCCTTCTCTAAAGCAATTCTAGCTTCTAATTCTACCTTCTCTAGAGTTTTCTCCTCGCGGAGCAACACACCAGCCAACAAACTTTCATCAAATACTCCTTCATTAATGAAATGAACAACAATTTTATCTCTCAACACCTCTGACTTCTGCGTAACAGAATAATCCAATTTCAATTCCTTAACTACACTAACCAAAACTTTTCTACTCAACTTCTCGAC
Organism: Physella acuta; assembly: GCF_028476545.2. Lineage (NCBI taxonomy): Eukaryota > Metazoa > Mollusca > Gastropoda > Physidae > Physella > Physella acuta. Next base: position 208,071 of record NW_026732534.1, on the reverse strand, counting down.
CTCTTCAAAAGTAGGATTAGCCAAAAAAGATTCCATAACACTAACTTGAAAATCACAACAAGCCTAGATTCTTTAAATTAATACACAGCGTTGGGCCGTGTACTTGACCTCTAAATGTAGGACGTGACACGTCTGCTTATTTGACCTAGATACTCTAGCCTGAGCGCGCGTTGTAAGAACACTGCGCTACTGGATATAAAAACAACTAAATCCAACTAACCTTAGTATTCAACTGATATAACCAACAACTGGAACGACAGATTAAATCTCGGCGAGACCCCACTTTGTAACGTTAACCTATCTATCAGCCAAATAGAAGGAGAACGTCCCCGGATTCTTTTTTCGGGGTCATATGCAAATACCTTACGGCCTAAGTGGATGAACACTTAACACAACGTCCCACTAGGACTCGAAATTAATGTCTAGGGAAGCTAGTGATACTATTGTAATTAACACTCATCCAATCTACATACGACCTTTTAATCAGCGAACTCAGTTGTGGCAGAACACAAAGATGAACTATATAAAATATTTAATGTATAAAGTATCAAAAACCCAACTTACAAAATGCAGGAAAAAACACTATCACAGATTTCTACACTGTCTAAAAAACAGCCACAGACCACACAACACTGCTGTAGTTTCTAGAATTACTTAGCGACAAGTAATATTAAACTAGAAGACTAAATCAACTTAAGAAAGCAAGGCACACACAGGTCTTAAGTACTCTCACGTTCAAATGGTCAGAGTCTATAGCCGGACAATATGGACGGCTGCTTGATCAAGGTAAAACTGCCTCGTAGACTGCCAGGTCAAGATAAACTGCCTCGTGTTGCGAGTGTGCAGTGCAATTAAAGACTTCTGTGACAGGGGAGGTTATCCTCAACTCATGTCGCCATTGGTTGGGATAATCACCTGATCAGAATCATTCAATCAGATTTTAATGGAAAATTTCTATGTCTCAAACACCTTAATAAGTCAGTGGAAAAACCCCAGGTGTTACACCATCATTCCATATAAGGAATTATACAATGTCAAAATAAAAATGACTCGACCTAAGTAGGTCACATAGAGCACTGCTTTGAATCTAGGTCAGCACTCGAGACTAAAGGACTTCTCTGAGCACACCCAGTTCTGATGAGTACCTGCCTCTCGTTAAGGAAAGTAAACGCTGTGGGGCATAGTGCTGACCACACTATCCATTCATATGCCATGGTCATAACTGCCCAATAAATCTATTCGTCTGAAAATTGAACTTTACTTACTTTTATAAATGAAACATTGTCAGTAATATAACCGACTTTGTAACAGAAGTATACTTAGTTACACAATTATTTAAACTGATTGGGTAGAGGATACTGAAGGAGTTACTTAATTATTATTTTTGTTACGAATATGTCTAACGTGTAAAGGCACTTTAGTTTAGTTTTAGTAATCAGACCTTGTTTATTATTTAGTAGTGTTACATTACTTAAATAGACAGTAATTTGAGTTAACTTAGTTCTTTATTCTTATATACACAAGCACAGACGACACGTCCTGTCTCTGACTCTACCTTTCGTTAACATACTAGCACGTACACATCACGGAAGATACAGTGAACACTTAAGGGACGTAACCATGATATACCTAATACAAGGGAAGTAACAATCACTAACGAGACATAATGTAACACGTAGAATTTTACCAAATAAACAAAACTGACCTCTCGTTGTATTCTGTACTGTAAATTTACAGGAAACAAAACAGAGGAATCTCTGTATACCGGTAGTGCAGAATGTGGGATTGTTTCTTATAAGGGTATAGCACTGTGTGATAGCATCGACTGGCTTCACTAAAGGGCAAGATAAACAGTTACAAAATTAAACTGAGATTATAAAAATAATTCATCGCAATATGAAACAGTGACAAAATTAAACTGAGATTACAAAGATAATTCATGCAGTGGCTTCACTGTAGGGCAAGATGAAACAGTGACAAAATTAAACTGAGATTATAAAAATAATTCATCGCAATATGAAACAATTACAAAATTTTACTGAGATTACAAAAATAATTCATTGCAATATGAAGCAGTAACAAAATTAAACTGGGATTAGAAATATAATCCATCGCAATTTGAAACATTTACAAAATTAAACTGGGATTAGAAATATAATTCATCGACTGGCTTCACCGAAGGGCAAGATGAAACCGTGACAAAATTAAACTGAGATTACAAATATAAGGCTTGTTCGCAGGGATGAATTGGCTGTGTCCAATAACTAAAACGGAGCCTTCTCGAATTTAGTTTCCAGAGTGTAATATTTTTTTCTCTCAAATCCTAACCCGAGGTGCGCTGCCTAGAAAGTCGTGTGACATTTTCAAAAATGGCAATATAGGCTAATAATAGCACGACCAACGGGAAAGGTTAATAAATAAGCAATATGCACATTCATTTCAAGCACTTATGGTGGCGGAGCATTGGATTTTTTTTTCTGGTGTCCCGACGGCCCTGCCCACCTCTGCTTGTCCGGATAACTAATCTTATCATAAGTCACGAATGCGCCACGCCCACAATGTTCAAAGAGTATCTTCAACCAATGACAGTAAGGTTCTCTGCGACTTAAAACTAACGAGCTAACAAGAAAAGGGGCACAGCAGTAATTCGCCCGATTGAAAGATTCCCATTGTATTGGCTATAATAATTAATATGATCTTCCTGAGAAAAAAAAGATTCTAAATATTTCCCACTTCAGCTAAAATGTAAACAACGTACGAAAATTGCAAGCATCGCAGTAACGAATGTTGCAGTTGGTGCCATTGATGTAAGTGTAGCACCAAGGTCCTCTACGGCCGTCTGGATTACGACATTGGTTGCCAGACAAAATGTTTGCTATCTGGTCAGCCCTAGGAATGAAATTGACATATTTTACTACAAAAATGCTAGTAAAGTGAGAATCGTTATACCAGAGAATAAAAAGAAATTCAGAAAATTCAAATAATTAGCAAAAGGAAAAAATGAATAAATTAAAAATTAAAAATAAACTCATCATGAAAATACATTAAATGCTTTCATATTTTGTGTTTTATGCAATAAATGGCTTTCTCTCAGTTATTGAAAAATAAATAAAAATAAACCCATCATGCATATACATTAAATGCTTTAGTATTTTGTGTATTATACAATAAATGTCTCTCTCTCAATTATTGATACTTGTGCACACACTATGCGATAATATGAATGTATGCCTTTCTATATTTTAGAACAACTATTCAGTTTATTGATATTAAAAATTAACTGAGATTGATTTTAAAACCTGAGAGATCAAAGGGACAAAATAATCAATCACAGAAGCGTGTACATCCAGTTTTGTTATTCAAAGGTTTACATACTTAGGAAAGTTTGAGCAGTTGACAGCCTTTGACCACTCTATACAGGGCTCGTATGTTTCAGAAATGGCAGTTTGTCCTCGGTAGTCGGCGCCATTCGTTGTAGCATCATAGCAGTAGTCTTCAGCTGTGGGAAAATAACAACCCTCGAATTTAATTAATTTAGGTTTTATTAATATTTTGTGCATTTGTAGTACATTTGCATAGCTTAGTGTAAAAATATGGTTATGATTCACTGTCACTAGAGTCAAATTTTTTCCAAGTGTTTGGGTTAAAAACAAAATTAGTATGAAATAGAGGGAAGAATTCTAACATATCAGAACCTAAGCGTGAACAAATTTGTTTCTAATAATACATCAAACTTTATATGTATCTCTAAAGTAAGATGGTATTGTCTTAAAGTAAGCTTATTTTAGACCAACTAGGTTAAACAAAGATTTATATGAAATAGAGGGTAGAGGTCTAACAGAACAGAACATGTATAAACATATCTGTTTCTATTGTGGGGTTGATATATTTTACCGAATATGTATCTTTAAAGTAAAATAACATTGTCTTAGAGTAAGTTTACTTTAGACCAACTATGAACGTAAAAAAGAAATTACGTAATATGACTTGTGCTGTAAAGTTGACTCCGAAGTAGGTATCATTGTTGGATCCAATAAACGCTTCAGCCGAAAGGTAGTTAGTTTCACTTATAATTTGCTTTGGGGGTTTGGTATTATCTAATCTAAAAGGTAAAAATAATTAACGATGATTCTATATTTTTAAACATATTGGTCATTTTGTTGTCGCTTGAAGTATTGTTTAATTTTAAAATTATTTCCACCTGACTATATTTTTTAGTAATTCTTACTAATCTTACAAAAGTGTAGTAATTGTAGAAAGAAATTGTATAATTGTGTATATTTCTCTGCTAACATAAACACATTGTTGGTAACTTAGTATATCGATGTTTACAGATAACGCAATCACAAAATGCATTGTTTTACCGCTAATCAACAAGCATAAGCTAGTATTACTTTGTTAAAAAACGTTTAAAGTATAATTTAGTTTCTTTCTTACCTATAAGCTGCCTGCCATGGGTGATATCTTTTAACCAGAAAGTCATCGTTACGGGTATGTAATTGATATTTGTTAAAACTTATCAAAATCTGTGAATTGTTTGGTGCCTATGAAAGAAATAACGGAGTGATATTCACCATCAACACTATCTCAGCGTGCAATACTGTTTTAATAGTGAACAATACTGATTTAAGTATATCTGCTATAGTTTACGTTTATAAGGTATTTAAACAAATTATCATAAATAAACTCAAATGGCCGATTGTAGGTTTTATTTCAAAATTAGTCTGCAGTTCTTTTAAAACATGCGTGAATATACAAACGTGTTTGTATAGTTTTTTGTCTATAATTTCTTCAGGTTGGACGTACTTGTTTCTGCTATTTTCAGTTAATGTATTCACGTCAAATGGTAAATACAAGTTACGGCCAAACTAGACCATACTGACGTTCATAAGTATAATAAAGCGCAATGAAGTAATGGTCTATTTCAAAATGCAAAGAATGAAATACTCGTGAGAAATGAGTAAGAGAAGTGTATATTGAAATAGAAATGTTGCCTTCAATGTAAAATCTATTCCAAAATTTTTTCTATTGATTTTTTCTATTGATGTTCAATTCTATATTTTTTCAAGTATGTTTTTTTAATCATTTTTGTACGGATAATCATAAGTTGAAGTGTTCAAAAACACATTTAAAAAGAATTCCATGCCAACAATATAAATCAGTTTCCTTAAAGCAAAAAGAACGATACCAAATAAAACGTAATACAAAATTAGCAATGGGAATGGAAATAGATTAATACGATAATTGATTATACAACGCAGTCGTTATTTAATGAGAGCTAACATTTGGTATAAAATAGTAAAATCGAAGATTTTTAAGTAGTGAGCTGATGCTGTTTACAATTTTCAATGACCAATCCTATATTTTCAACAGTTTGTTCTAATCAAAGACCAGGAATTTTTTTTATTAAACTTGTATAAACCTACAGTCAGACACTGGCCCCTGCTCAGGGAAAAATTATATGGGGCACCTGCTGATCTGGAGACCACAGTGCGGTTTATTCACAAAGTTGGACTTGTTGTCTAAATCCTCCACCATATTCTCAATTAAGAACGAAGAAGAAGAAGTTTAAACCTACAGTTATTAAATGCTCAGTCAAAACTAAATACATAAATAAAAATAAATAAATAAATAAAAATCTCTTACATTAAAAGCGTATATGCATCGCCTGTAAGGTTCCCTAACTCCGTTAGTTTGAGTTGGAGTTTGTATGGTAACAGCACGGTTGTTAGCATCCAGAGTTACCAGCTGATTACAACCTACAAGAGTTATTTCCCTTCAGTTAAACAGCTTTGGCACACAATTTTAAGACTTTCCGTATTTCAATTTTGATTAAGTAAAATATATTTTACCGTACACCGCTAGTTGGTAGTAACATAAAGAGGTGATCAGCTGTTGACTCTTTGAAAAGAAAGCCTGATAATTCGCGCTCAATTCACCACTTACATCAGTCCACAAGTTCATCCGGCTAAAATAGGCTTTCATCCCTTTGAATATTGCAAAGTATCAACAAATCATAATTCTTAATATATATATATATATATATATATATATATATATATATATATATATATATATATATATATAAGATATTTTGTCTGAGATTAGTTGTCAAGCCGCCACCCCATCCTACTTGTACATGTAAATTTCGTAACGCTGGGTGGACTTAGGGAAGTCCAACCGTCACGAGTCAGGACCGAGATCCGAACCTGAGACCTTCAGACTAACTGTCAAACGCTCATCCACTCGACCGCGAGGTCCTCCTACCTTACGTTTTAATACCGTATACAAGTTTTGTCATTACTGTTCATTCTTTTTTTTTCAAAATTGCTGTGATTACAATAAATTATTGACATGGAAGATTGAACAGGATGAAAGATTTGATAACTTTTACCTTTAATGATGGGACAGCTGTCGCCTCCTGTAAGTAGTCTGAAAGGCTTGTCGTCAGGTAGATCGATCGGGAGCTTGTCAGGTTCCTGATTTCTGCAGCACACTTTGATTGTCAGGTTATTTTTGACAACAGTGATGTCACCAATAGAACCGTTGGTTGTAATTAACCCATAGGACTGAGCCACCCCTCCTGACTCTACAAAGCCTGTTTGATATATATATATATATATATACATATATATATATACATATATATATTTGTTATATATATTATTTTAAATAAAACTAGATATATATATATATAACTATATAATACTATATACATATATATATATATATATATATATATATATATATATATATATATATATATATATATATATATATACCTAGCTATATATACATGTACATAGAGAGAGAAAGAGAGAGACAGAGAGAGAGAGAGACAGAGAGACATAGAAATAAACATTTGCCTAATTGTAGAATACTTTAGATTTTAATTAGACCATCATTCAATGCACAGCCCAAAGTAAAAAGAAACATGCTTCTAACAGATATTTTACCTTTAGAATAAAATTAGATTATATATCCAAATCATAAGAATAAAAAAATATGTGCTGATAAAATGATAAAACCATTGTAAACTAATACTCGCTAATAGTCATTTACCACCACCCACCTGCCCCACAGGTAACATTGACAGATTTAATGACGCAATAAACGCCGCCAGGTGGCCAGGACTCCCAGTCAGGTGTGGTTCCTGCAGGTAAGTTTCTGGTGCAGACGGGAACGTAGCTGGTGTTGTTGTTCCTGGGGAACAGCTGCGGTGGAGCCTCATTGAGACTAATGGGATTGGTCCCGGTGTAGGAGAACCAGCCAGGTGTGGGATCGAATCCTGTTGGGCAGCTGTGAGAGGGTCCTCCAGCAAAGACGACCATTGGTGTGTTCGGCCATTTTGCTGTTGGTGATGCTGAAAATAGAGTGAAATTTAAGTTATTTCTGTTTAAACTGGTTTTGAAGTACAAAATGTTATGCAACATCTATATACTACTAAAACCTGGAAGAAAATGACAAAAACATGTCTGAGTTGGGGGACACTGGTGAGTGTTTTTGTTTTTGTGACCTCAGCATATAAAGGGATAGTGTGGTCAGACCTATGATCAGCCAAATTAGGTGTTTTTAAAAAACAAAAACGCCTGAGGTGTGACGTCTTTTTGAATGTGGAATCTTTTTTGTGTGACGATAAGCGACAGATGTGATGTCATTTATGGACGACCCCCGAAACCCACAGTTATCCAAGGGATGACGGGTAGTCTAGTGCTATCTAAAATTCATGCTCATAATGTTCGTTTTCACAAATTAAACAATAGCCCGTAATTAAAAAAATATATTAAAAAACAAATTGCATTTAAATATCAGAGGATCGTAATAATTAAAACCAAAACTTACGTCCGTTTATAAGTGTCTTGCAGTTTGTAGCAAAGTCGTATTCATCCGGGCACACACATCGGCAGACGCCTTTCACGTAGCTGTAATATCCGGGTGCGCAGTCAACATTGTTTCCGCCACAGAATTGTTCTATATATATTGACATATAATGTATATATATATATATATATATATATATATATATATATATATATATATATATATATATATATATCAACATTTCTAATGTAAATTGCCAAGAATACTTTATCAAAAAACAATATGTAATATTCTGCTTAAAGTAAAAGCAAACTTTCTTAAAGGACTTTAAAAGTTTATTTAAGAAATAAGCTACTGATATAAAGTTTACAATTGAAAGTATGTTTACAAAAATATTTCTTGGTTATTAACGTATTATTCCTTACTTAAGCTTATTATTAATCTATTTATGCAATAGTACCTACATTTTTTTACTTTGTTGATACTATTCAGTATAATTTCCTAAACTATGTGTACACGTTTTTCCTGATTTTAAAACATTTACTCGATATCACATTCCACTATCTTAATACGTTTATAGGGTTGTATTTTCAAACGTATTAGCATTTGCTTTGCAAAACAATTGTAATTTATTAGGGTCAGAAGAAAAATATCTTTGACTAACTTGCACATTGAAATGTTTGAACAACTTCCATAAAATCGACGTCGTCATTGGATGAATCTGTGATTGTATTGAACAGGTCGTCCCTTATTGGCGTGTAGGCTTCATTACCGTTTTTATTCCATTCCTGAAAATCAATTAAATCATCCATCGATTGATTCATTAAGTAAGTAAGTAATAATAGATGAAATGGTAGAGTTCGATGTTAGAGAGCTCGACTGCTAACCCAAAAGTGTCGAGTTCGGATCCCGAGTCCATCCCTCTGATTGGTATATGACGGGTTAGGGAAAGTAGCACAGCTGACCACGCTATCATTTCATACACCAATGACACTGATACAGGTCAACTCTACTTCGCCTGCCCTAAAAAAGGCTACTTAAAAAAAATATTTTTGTTTCAATTTTACACTAATATTTTCCAAATTGAACAAAAAATCATTTAACGTATACCTTCATAAAATCATGTTATAGTGCTGTAAATTCAAACGCATTTAGCTGAAAATTTAAATAAATATCAAAGATTGTATACAAAAAATAAGTTGGGTTGATATCATTTAAAAAGTTGAACATACCGCGATTGTATACATCACCGGCGAAGACGGGTCAAAAAACAAGTTAATCAAGCCGGACTCCTTTAAAATCGTATTGTAAGTATCCAGATATTCTGTTGAAAGGGGGTTGAATTAATGATTACACAAAGCAGGCGCTTAAATGACCACACACACACACACACACACACACACACACACATATATATATATATATATATATATATTTGTATATATATATTTGTATATATATTTGTATATATATATATATATATATATATATATATATATATATATATATATATATATATATATATATATATATTTGTATATATATTTGTATATATATATATATATATATATATATATATATATATATATATATATATATATATATATATATATATATATATAAATATATATATATGTGTGTGTGTGTGGCACTTCCCACACTTAAGAATGTAAGTTAAATAAGCAAAATAGTACAATAAATAGACTGTTAAGTAGAACATAAATTACTTTCTAGGATATCATCCTGGTTGATTGTTATGTAATTCTGACTGAGGTAACCTTGCTGCATATGCTGGACAAATATGGCGTGCAACATCTCATGCAGATTTATCCACTGGGGATTGAGTTAATGCTTGAATGTATATATATATATATATATATGATAATTTAGTAGAGCCTAGACTCATTTAAAAGTGGCTTGACAATAGGTAGTTAATAATGAAACGTTTCTTCTGGTAACCACGATTGTATAATTATTTTATTATATATATTATCGTTCATCGGCCCACAAAAAATCAAAAGAGTTTCTTATAATATGGATATAAGTTCCTGAAAACGATAGCTATCTAGATATTGAGTCCATTCTCATACTACTATATATATATATATATATATATATATATATATATATATATATATATATATATATATATATATATATATATATATATATATATATATATATATACATATATATTAATACAACTTACAAAACCTGTGCAAGGGGAGACCCGGACTTTTTTAGATCCATTTAGATCTGACACTCCCCCCCACCTCACACCTGCAAAGTTTATATATACCTTTGTTAAGATTGGCCTTTTAATTAAACATTATCTTATGTTAAAAAATATTTTATGTTATATTTATTTTTTATTTATTGACTTTTAGAAGATAAATAATATTAAATTTTAAATTAATCTGTTTATTAATTTTTTTACAGACACAATAAAGTAAATAAAGTAATAACTTTAATTGAACCATTATTAATAAAATCCTGTAGATAAAGTAGTATCAAATTTAAAATTAACTCTCTTTTTGTATCTGCTATATATTCGTTTTATTTACTCAAGAGCAATATGCAAGGAAGCAGTTTTTTTTTATGTCTTACTAACAAGCCTCATCTACGCCGCGTGGGTCCGAACTCGGGACTTTTAGAGTGTGCAGTCATACACACTACCAACCGACCACCTATTAATCAGCTATAATAGCTATAATCTTACCCGGAAGTTTGATTGACATAAATGTAATTGTTTGACGTGTAACCGTTATTCGAAAACCATTTCGGGTCACTAGAGTTCCATCTGCTGGTTTCATCAACAAACGTCAGCAGACACGGTCCATGATGTACTGAATGGCACGTTTAAACTGCCACATAGAGGAGACACCTGAGAAATAAAGGTCAGAGTTCGCGGCATGTAGTAAGGGTAAGAATATACGAATCAATTTGAAATAAAAGAACCGATTGAATGCACTAATTTAAAAAATGGTAAAATAAGTAAACACTTTAATCCATTTGGGTTTTGGGGAATGACGTTCAAAATTAAAAGCTTGAAAAAAGCTAATCATTAAAATATATTGTTTTATAGTTTAAAGACTATGGTTTATTGATTCAGAATTCGACCTGAAAGTGTTATTTTATTGTCTACCTAATGACGTGAAGGAATCGTCGATGACGTAAGGAATTCGATAATCCCATTTTAACGTGTAGTTTTGGACTGCACGTTTCCTTATTGTTGATTGTATTCCTGCTGGTTCCTGATGTTTGACACGATCACCAGGCCTGAAATCAAAGAGAATCGAAACAAATAACTAGTAGTAAATATTCAATAAAATATTGAAAGAAATATTACCTCTTCAAGATAAAACTATCAGAAAAATAACTACACCGAAGAAACTCAATAATTAATCTTTAAGTGTCCATTTTTGTTGTTTTATTTTGTTGAATAAAACTAGAATGCCTAATCAAATTGAACACAGTGAGTATTTGAAAATAAAATCAATCAATAAAACATTGTTGATTTGTTTGACGTCAAAATGAAAAAAAAAATCAACCCAGGGTTTGTTTAGCATCACCCGTAAAATAATAATTAATCTTCTAATTAAAACAACAGTTTTATATTGTTTTAATTATTCATTGTGTTCGAAATTAAACGTTCATCAAAATATTTCTGGAGATATATTTACAGGCGGGACTTCATTCCAAGTTGAGATTTCAGCACAGGTTGTATGTCAGCCTCTCTCTTATCGTAAGGAAACTGCAGGTACGACTCTTCCATGTAGCCTGGTGTACCTGCAGTGTTTGATTTGTCCGGAGCCAGTGTGAAAAATAGCAGGATCGTTACAGTTTGCTGAACCAACATTCTGTTCAGTAGGAGAAAAATACATTGGAACCTCGGTTTTCGACGATGTTTCATCAGTAACTAGAAGCTTAATCCTAAATCGACGAAAACCGAGGCAATAATTTTTATAATTCATGCAAATTAAACTAATGCGTAGTAACACTCTAAATAGAAATGACAGCTATATTTTTAAAGAATAAAATAACGTTTAATACAACACTAAATAATAAGTTACTGCATAATGTGTTGAAATGTTGAAGTAGATGGTTAATGACAATAATAAGTCAGCAGCCACTTCCAGTGCTCACAAAACGCCAACCAACATCATATTTAGATGGAGAACACGATAGATGCCCTTTCTGTGGGATAGCTTGGTCTAACAGTAGACCACACGCTTGTCAAGAACAGTGTTATTATGTATAAAAACAAGAAGCTTTATGAAAAGAAATAAAGTTTCTTTCTCCAAACATGACTGTCCATGGAACAAGTGATGTAGAGTTCACCTGTTTCTGTGATCTTAGTATATGTTGTCAGCATTAAGCTCAGCCGCCTTTACTTTCCCTAACTTGAGTTAGGTACTCATTAAAGCTGGATGGACTGAGAGACTTTCAACTGACTTGAACTAAGATTCGAAATCGAGACTTTTGGGCTAGATGTCTAGCACTCTACCGCTAGGCCACGCCGTTCCCATACAAAGTAGAGAGTACATACCTCGTTTTCAAAACGTTGATTACAAAACAACGGCGAGTAAGGATGAAGTAAATGATACACGAGATACACACTTTACAGCATGAGTTACCTGTCTTGTTTTCTCCAACGTATGAGGTTCTATGGAGTTATTTGTCTTGGGCCCCAGTTAAAATTGTTACAGCTTATATTAGGACTCTCCATCTTTTGTAACTTGGTTAATTAATGGACATAATTTTGAAAGCAAAGAAGGTTTTCAGGTACACATTGCAGGGTTTGTGGTTTTACAGCCTAAATGCCTAATAAAAACCTTGTATATTAAATGATGAAACTACACAACATGTAATGGAAACTCATAAATACAACAAGAAAGTAATGATTGCGCTGTTTCAATCAGATATAGCAGCTGATAGCGCGTTTATTATGGCATATCGGCATTTGGACTTTTCGACACGAATAAGCAATAGCAATCTGTAGCAGGTTCTGGGCTAAGTTAGAATGACGTGAGAAATCCCTAACAAACAACCAGCTAATGAAGAGAAAATCGGCAGAATTATAAATGGAGAGGGGGGGGGGGGGGTTCGGTCTGACTTACCACCTTCTTTCAATCAGGTTACTTTCTTTTTTCTTCTATTTCTGGACTCTAAACTGCAATGGTCTGTCTCCAAATCATCCACTCATCTGAGCTTGGACATTTCAAGTTCTGTAATTTAGCCGAATTCTGCATTGCGTACTTTATCTTACAATAATTTTATGTCAATAATTTACTATTTGAGTAAAATTTTTGTGTACAATTTTTATTATTTTGAATGATTTATAAGTTAGTAAGAAGGTATACTTGAGCTGAATTTTGCATTGCACACGTTTACATCAAATGGCCGCCAATAATTCACGATATGAATAAATCTTTGAATAGTTTTTGAATGATTTAACAATATATAACTTGTTTGTAACAGATTATCAGATTTTCTTTAAACACTGTCGGATTATTGGACTAAGTCCAAATACACGATGCTCTAAACAAACTATACCAATGTTGTGGTAAAAAAATTTCTTTTTACATATCAATATTGGGATAGATTAGAGCTTTTCAACATTATATTTTCTTTTTTTTTTTGGATCTTTTGTATTTTCTTCCATATCCTTTGTTCACCCGAAAACAAACAACAAACAGTTATTTAATTTTGGACTTTTTACCCCTACTAGATGTATTGCTGTCATTTGGAACCTTTTCTGCCCGGGGGGTTCGAACTCGGAACTTTTCTGGTTAGCAACCATGAGGTTGACCGTCCCCTAAACTGTAAATTTTGTTCTGATTTCAGAAGAAAGTTCATTTAGTTTATGCAACTGATAAGAACAGTCGGTGTTTTAAATCACACACATAACAATCTTAAATGTTGTTCTATAAAATGTCTGGTGAAATATACTAATTAAATTATGGAAATATTGTGGTCCTTTAGTTGTATCCCTCAGTGCTGACGTCAGTATGTCGTGGTTTTTTGTCTTTGGGGAAATTAAATCTGCTGCTAATCAGATTACCTCATTGCAATACAATAATAGAGGATTTTATAACGTGTGTCTGTTATTAATGCACAAGATGAAAGATAGTTCTAAACCAACCTAGAGCTGACACGTGGCGATCATCTGTTATCCCGATATATCAAAGGAGAGTGTGGCTCTCAGGATTTCATAAAGCCTGTCTATTTTTAGATTCTGGTCACGTTTGTTCACGTTTGCGTGAAGCGATGATACAACTTAGTCGCAGCTGGTTCAATTAGACTCGAACTCAGAAACCCCGTGAACCTTAAAGAAACTCTTGTCAATATACCACGGATAGGATGACTACCATAAGTACGAACATTTTATCTTAGAACATTAACCGACGCATACTTCATAACTTTTCGGCTTAGAGGTTTAAACGACACAAACTTTATAACTTTTCGGACGTGTTTACTTTTAATGAGGAACATCCAGAACTTTGGTTCTTCTCTTCTATTTGATTAAAATTGTGCACGTTGAAACAAAAATCAAAACCTTATTTTTACTTTTTATTTTTATTTTCTAGTTAATAATTTACATATTAAAGTCTTCATTGTGGTCAAATTATATGGTTACCAAGGTGACTTGAAACATTAAGCTGAAAAGAAAAAATAAAGCAGATATAGACCCTAGCGCTAAACGTGTTTAAGCAATTCTTGTGTCAAAACAAATTAAACGGTTGTTGCTGCTCCAGTTTGTGTTTATCTTTACAATGAATGCAAAATACAACATGTATTTCTTTGTAACAACCATATAAAACATTTCGTTTTTTTTTAAAAATTAGAATAATTAGTTAGATACTTTAATATTTACTTCTTGGGAGAAAGTAATCTTAACACTAAATTAAACTTAGTAATCAAGCATATTTTGGCAACAATTAATCTTTAAGTATTGATCTAGCTGATATATCCTAGGCCACATGCGCTTCACCCTAGTTACCCCTTGCGCCACACCTACCTGGAATGACCCTACACCCTAACGACATAATATAGCAGGCTGTAGTGGTGAACTTGGCCGAGGACAGGCTGGTGGCGCCACCTACGTTGGTGGCGACAGGCAGGACCATGATCTTCTCCACACTTTTTGAACAGATGTTGACGCTGAGCGTGCTGGAGGTCAGTGTAAACGCTCCGATGATGTCGTCCTTCAGAACGGCGATCTGGCTGGCAGCTGCTATGTCCGAACCCCACTTGAAGTCAGCTGAGCAGCTCACGGTGTTGTAGCCCACTAGAGAGTATGTGGTTCTGTAGGAGACAGTAAAATAAATCCGTCCTGTAGTCAAGTATTCAGAACAATTCGTAAAAATACTGGATTCAATATTTTCAGAAATAGTTCAAATTCTTGGGAAATCTCCTTAATTAATACATTTTTGTATACGAAAAATTTAATTTCGTTCATTCTCTCTAAAAATTAACGGATAATCTTTAATCAAGCCCTAACTTGGGCAATTAATTTTTTTATATAGAATCGAGGACCTCTTATACAAAATTAATATATATATATATATATACACGATTATTTCTAAAGGTTCTATTTTATATTAGTTAATCTATACATTTAATGTGCACTACTATAAACAATGTTGTTTTACAGAAATCAAACACTTACCCACTTTTCCTGTACACAGTGAAGTACACAGTTCCAGCGGTTTGACAGAAGTAGTACCAGGTTGTTATGTTGCCGTTGAATGGGATTCTGTGAGTTGAACACATTTAACTTACTTTAAGTTATAAGTCAAAACATCACTCAACAATAGAAGTGTTACTAAAATCACGTTTACACGGGCTACATGTATATTATACATGTCTAAAAAAGTAAGTATACTGTAATGGACACCTATCTACCAGCCAGATAGATGGTGAACGCTCCCGGATTCTTTCTTGGGGTTATATGCAAATGACCTAAAGCCTAAATGAATGAAAACTAACTCAACAACTCACTAGGGCTCGATTTCGAGGTCTAGGGAAAACTAGTGAAACTATTGAAGTTAACAACTCATTCAATCTGCATACAACTTTTAATAAGTGAACAAAGTTGTGGCAGAACACTAGATTAAACAAGATAAAATATTTAGTTTAGAAATAACAAAACCCAACTTACAAAGCGTAAGAATAAATACTATCACAGATTCTAACACTTTATAAAAATAGCCACAGTTCACATAACACTGCTATAGCATCAAGAATCACTTGGCCACAAGTAATATAATACTAGGATACTTAAACAACTTAATAATACATAGCACACTCAGGACTTATGCTCTCTCACATTCAACTGGCCAAAATGGACTGCCTCGAGATACCTGTGGGCGATCTATTTATAGATATAGGTAACATGGAAGGTCACCTTCAACTCATAAGACCATTGGTTGGTGTGGTCATCTGGTCTGAAACAATCAATCATCTCTCGATGGAAAATTTCTGAGTCTAAGACTCTCTTAGTAAGACAGCGGAAAAAAACCGGTGGTTGCACCACAAACCATATATGGTATTATAACAATGTCAAACTAAAAATAAAACATTACTAGACCTAAGTAGGTCACAATACATATACACGCGAAAAGTAAGTATACATATTCAATGGGAAATATGTTTTCACGAAATATTAAATTATTGCGAGTTTTTTTCTAGACGTGTATAGTATAGGACCTATATGTAGCAAGTGTAAACGCAGTTTTACATTTTTTTTTTTAAATTTGGATTTCATTAGACAAATATTGATCAGCTAACCTGTAGCCATCTTTGTCTATAATTATAACTGTATTAACAGGTAGGACGTTCGATCTTCTCCTGACAGAGTTCAAGTTCACGTCACTTGGCACAGGGGTTGCTGGGTTTTATAGAATAAGACAAAAGTTATGTCGAATCTGTTATTACTTCTTAAAACAAGCAGTTTTTGTGACTGAATTTTCATGGACATAAACGTTTACAAAGGTGCAGGTCGACCACAGTTTGTGAAACACAATAAAAACCTTAGCTTTGTATTTATAAGAAGTTTCCTTAATGAGACATTATAAGAATACAAAAATATGAATTCTTTAGAAAATTTAAAGTAATTTCATGGTTTAACAAGATACCAGACAAAATATTCTATGTAAACGTGTTGCTTGCAAAAAGTCATGACAATGTTGAAAATTTGAACAAGTCCTGTAAAAAAAATTTCGATTAAAAAAAAGTTAATGAATATATACGTGTAGTAGTACAAAAACAACTAGTGAATAACCATTGTGAAATAATAATCTAGTCACAAATCAATTTTACATTGACAGACAGGTTCAGTTCCCAGCAAGTTCCCAGAGATAGAACACGCCCTGCTGAGATCTCCTGACACGTAGTACTGGCCAGCATTGCAGGTGAAGGTCATGACCTGACCTGGTTTGATGGTAGCTAGAGCAGACGTCCTGGTGTAGGTGGTGCTGGTGGGGGTGGAGCAGGTCAAGACGACAGCTGGGAAAAAAAATCTGTTGTTTGCTATATCCCAAGAAATCGACCGTTTTGTATAGACCAATTTTGATAAAGGTCGTAAAAAAACGTAGAAATATATCAAAACAAATTTCACTTTAATTAATTTAATGTGAATAAAGGTCAATTGAGATATAAGATTATTCAAAGCATTGAACATAAAATAATTTTTAATTACATTTTGTAAGTATTTTAATGACAATACGCAAAAACGTGTCTTTTAAAAAATGTAGATAAATTCAATTTATTTACATGGACAGAATCCACAAGACTTGGAACAGGACGACCGCGCAGTCTCATTAGTATTCTGATTAACGCAGAAAGTTGGCGTCACGGTCATCACACTTTCACACGTGTCCACTTTGTCTTCACATGTGTCTAAATATAGCACATATATATATATATATATATATATATATATATATATATATATATATATATATGTATATATATATATATATATATTTATATATATATATATATATATATATATATATATATGTATATATATATATATATATATATATATATATATATATATATATATATATATATATATATATATATATATATATATATATATATATATATATATATGTGTGTGTGTGTGTGTATGTGTGTGTATGGAATTGTGTTTCCCTTATAGTTATAAGAGATTTTAAAAAATCACAAGTTCTTAATTTTGCAATGCACAACATAAAGTATTAGATTTTTTTTTTACGAACTTGCGCATGCGTATTTTAGAAGTGTCCACCCCGATGAGGTACAGTACATGTCACTGGGCAGTTCTGTGGCACCAGACGATGTGCACGTGACCTGGACCTTTTCGCCTTCCTTGTATGAAGATTTCAGTGGCTCGGTCTCCTTCCCGTCTTTGGGGATGGGAGGGGGACCACAGGAAGCTGGATTGTATAGAAGACATACGGTTTACAGTAGGAATAAGAAAGTTGAAGGTTATTTTTTTTATTACAAGCTTTTATTTAACTGGCTTCCACTGTCTGTCAGTCGTATGGATCGAAACTGGTGTTCGAGATTTTGACCACTTCTAATCGACCAGTATCTACGAATGTATTTCTTCATTTTAGTGCATTACTACATAAAAACGTGTTATTAAAACGTTAGGCAACATAGGATTTTCATCAGGAATAAGATAGTTAAAAACTATTTTTCTTTTGTGCAATAAGTCCTCCTTGCCATAATATATTGATTCTCGTTTTATATAAATGGCCCACAAACAATCGAAACTGAATTGTATTAACAAGATGTTTTATTTTATACATTTTTACTTGTTCAGTGTAAATTGTAATAAGAATTGCAATACACAAATTGTATTTAAGTGCCGATTGTTTTAAATCACGTAAGATTACAGTTCTACCAAATAATAATTGACAAAATCTTTCAAGTATTTCACGTATTAAGTTCTATCGCACTTCCCTAAGCTTTTGGTTACCACCAAACAACTTACCACGAGTTGTAGGCTGTACTGTAAAGTTGCAGGAAACAAAACAGGCAAATCTCTGTACGGACGTGCAGAAGGTTGAAGTACTTTTTACAAGAGTGGCGCATTTAGAGTTGGAATCAACTGGCTTCTCTGAAAGTAACAGAGGCACAATGAAGTTAATGTAATAATACAATTATTACATGAATCTCAAACATTTAAAAGTTTCGGGGGTCGGCTTGGTCGAGTTAATAAAAGCTCATGGTTGCTAAACCAAAAAGTCTCGAGATCGAACCCTCGGGCAGAAGAAGAAGAAAAAAAATGTAGACTTACACATTTAGGAAAATTAAAAATAAATTGTAGCTTATCTCATGTCTCAAGCAATAACAGTCAAATATAAAATAAATTCTCCTAAGATTTTGCAGATCAATTTATGTTATGTTATCTTACCCACACTGAAACTATATATTTAATAATTTCCAATTCAAATTCATTCACCTAAAACAAACACACACACTCTCAGACACAACACACATCTAAAGTTAATTTAAAGCATTATTGATGTCATAAACTTAAGGTGAAAAACTGACTGAAATTGCAAGCATCGCAATAACGAATGTTGCAGTTGGTCCCATTGATGTAAGTGTAGCACCAAGGTCCTCTACGGCCGTCTGGATTACGACATTGGTTGCCGGACAAAATGTTCGCCATCTGGTCTGACCTAAAAAGTTAATTTTCAAATAAGATATTGTTCATTAACAGCTTGAAAATATACTAATAAGCGGATAAATAACTAAACACGGGGCAATATATTAATTTTTCCGTTTTATTATTTAAATGCTTACATACTTGGGAAAGTTTGAGCAATTGACAGCCTTTGACCACTCTATACATGGCTCGTATGTTTCAGAAATGGCAGTTTTTCCTCGGTAGTCCGCGCCATTTGTTGTAGGATCATAGCAGTAGTCCTCGGCTGTCGGGGGAATGTAAGACCATTTAAGTATTATAGATTAAAACAAACAACGTGTACAAAACAGCAAAAATAGATGTAGGCAATTTTTGAGAACTTTTTTATTGAATTAATGTGTTATATGTATATAAGTCAAACAGTTGTACGTAGTAGATTGCAGATTAGGGTTCGGCTTAGTACGTATTATTTGTTGTTTTTTTCAGTAATGTGAATCATATTTACAATGCTGCTAAGCTCAACACTAAGGGTAATAAAAGGCATGTTACGTTAATCACAACAATGTTTTGTAATGGTTAGTTGAGCTCTAATTAAGATACAAATATAAAATCTAAGATAGGTAGTGAATAGAAGAAAAGAGGAACGGAGGGAGAGAGAAAGAGAGAGGGGAGGGGGGGTAGTAAGAGAGAGAACCACACGTGCTCTAATGTTTTTGTGAATGGAATTTATTAAATTAAATTTTCACGTTAGTGTTAGTGGTGTTAATAAAGTTCGTATTCTTGTTTGTGTGATTTGAAGATTAAGCATTGCAGTTACGACATTTAAGTTGCAATGCTACTTTTTCTAAAATGCAGGCAAGTCTTATTAAGTACTACTATATTATTACACTCTTATGTTTCTGTCTATATTATATAGTTCATTAAACACAGTGTTAAACGTTGACTCAGAGACGTAGCGACCTTTCCCGGCGCCCGGGGACAAATCTTTCAATTTGGCGCCCCCCCCCATCGGGAACAACCTTTCTATTTTCAATTTGCACCCCCCTCCCCAAACTTTGAATTTACACCCCCATATATTTTTATATCTATAATGCAAAACTGCAGCTAAAATGAGATTTTAATTTGTTTTTACAACGAATTTTGGCGCTCCCTAAGGTCGGCGCCCGTGGACATATTTACCCCCGCCCCCCCCCCCCCCCCCACCCCACCCCCGCTATGCCTCAGCGTTGACTTGAATGCTTTATTTGAATTCCATTCTAAACTGCTAAAGTTTTAAAAAAAAACAACTCCTACGTAGTATGACTTGCGCCGTAAAGTTGACAAAGTAGTAGTATTCACTGGTTTTCCCAAGAAAAGCTTCCGCAGAAAGATAGTTCCCTTCACTTAGAATATGTGCAGGGGGGTTTGAATTATCAACTCTGAAAAAATAATCAGTAAAAAATGTTTTACATATACGAAATATTAACCAGTGGGGTGAAGGTGACGGAGTGGCCGAATGGTAGAGCTCACAACCGATAACTTGAAAGTCACTAGTTCGGATCTCGAGCGCATGTCTTTTAGGCGCCATTTAGTCCACCCAGCTCTGATGGATACCTGACACGTTAAGGAAACATACCAGGAAACGAGGAGCGACACACTAAGCTACCGCTTCAGAAATTACTCGACCTAGCGACGCCGTTGATGATATTACTTTTTATAGTGATAATTTATATTTACTTTTATAGCCAATGTAAAATAAATGGATTTTTTAAAATTTGGAAATCAATATACTAATGCGATTATGGGTATGTTTATTATTATTTTTACTACTATAAACCACTTGCAAAAGACAGCAGCACTTACACGAAGCTAATACTGACACAATTATTTCTTACTTGTAAGCCATCTGCCACGGGTGATATCTCTTTACCAGAAAGTCATCGTTATTTGTATGCAATCTAAATCTGTGAAACGTTATCAAAATCTGGGAGTATGTTGGTGCCTGTTGAAGAAATAAAGTAGTCGAATTGATACATGATCTTATGATCTGATGTTCTGATCATTTAGAAAATAATACATTAATCTGGATTTGGAAAAACAAAAGATGCTCAAATGGTTATTTAAATAATTACTTATAATATTTACTTAATAATTACTTTTCATAAAACTCAACATTTTGATCATAAAGAGAAATTATTTTATAATAGCCATCTCAATATAACGGTACGCACACTAAAATCTGTTTTTATGTATTGCAAAAATAACTTTATATAACATTAATGGATATAATAACCTTATTTATATAAGATTATAAACATTAAAAAAATCTATTAATATTGAAATGTAAGCATAGTCTTACGCTAAACGCATAAATGCATCTTCGGTACGGTTCATTGTATAATGTAGGTAGAGTTGGAGTCTGTATGTTCACAGAGCGCTTGTTGCCATCCAGAGTTACCTGCTCATTACAACCTGGAACAAAAAATCGTACAAGAATCTCAGCAACATAACCAACACGGTGAGGTACGAGTGCTGTCCTCGACTCACCCATTCTACACATATATTGTACGTGACAGAGATGTAGTGCGGTACAGCGCACGATTGCAAAGTTGAACTAAAAGTCTCCGGTTCACATTATCAACGACTTTCCTGAGTTTACCAAACATAACAAATACCCGACTCACAATAGAGAAAGTAAAGGCACTTAGGCATAAATCCTACCAAACAATAACTTCATACTCCAAGGTTAGGGACAAAAATCCTGCGCACCCCCCCCCCCCCCCACCCCCATCCTCCCGCCAAATGATTAAAAAAGAATAGTTTATTTTTATGCTACGTGTAATTGAATGATTGCTCGCATGATTGCTAGCCCGAAAGTCTGAGTTCGAAAAACGGGCGCGAGTCTGTAGGATGCCCATGAGGAGACTCAGCTGAAGGGGGTACCTGGCTGTAGATGGGGAAAAGAAGTCGAGGACAGAGAACTGGTCTAAAGTGTGCATAAATTATGTATGTGATGTATTGGCAGGTTCATAATTCAACATTTATAAGGATTTTATTGGACGCTAGGTTTTTGACGTTTTCTTAGCGTTTATAATATAACATTGAATCAACACCTTATAGATAAGAAAAGGTTATTACAATTCTATTAACTACTTTTAAATTAATTAGCATTAAAGGAAATTATTGTTTTAAAAAAACATATAGATGTAACAATGAGATTTTTACAACAACATATAGATATAACGATTAGATTTATACAACAACATATGGATGTAATGAAGACGTTTCTACATACACATCTATGTAACGATGAGATTTTTACAACAACAATTATATGTAACAATGTGATTTTTACAACATTTAGATCTAACAATGAGATTTTTACAACAACATTTAGATGGAACAATGATATTTTTACAAAAACGTTTAGCTGTAACGATGAGATTTTTACCGTACTGTCCTGGGTGGAAGTGGCACAAATACGCCGTTAGTTGGTGAGGATAGGAGAAGAAAAGTTTAAATGATGTGTTCAGCACATCACTAATATCTGTCCAAAAGTCTATTTTAGCTACATAGGCCTTCATTCCTAGAAAAACGGTTATATACATGTATATATATATATATATATATATATATATATATATATATATATATATATATATATATATATATAAATAAATAAATAAATAAATATATATATATATATATATATATAAATAAATAAATAAATAAATAAATATATATATATATATATATATATATATATATATATATATATATATATATATATATATATATGTATATATATATATATATATATATATATATATATATATATATATATATATATATATATATATATATATATATATAGAGAGAGAGAGAGAGAGAGAGAGAGAGACAGAGAGACAGAGAGGGAGGGAGTTGAAATGTAATCTCTTTATTTAGGGCTCACAAAGAAATATAGATGGAGTACGGTTTATCTTTGCTGTTTGTATGGAATTAATGCATATATTAATAGTACTTGGTTTTATTTCGTAGTAATAGACATATTTTCTGCTGTAAACATAAATATTTCTCAAATAGATGGGGTTTTCTTTTGCTTAATAGGATATTGTTTGTAAAAAAAGACAAGTTTTACCTCTAACAATGGGACAAATTTGTCAAAAAAAAAAAAAAAAAAAAAAAAAAAAAATAGAAACAAATTTTACATTGGGACAAAGTCAGTCAAAAATGTAAACTTAGAAACAAACTTTACATCGAACAATTGGACAAAGTCAGTCAAAAATGAAAAATTAAAAACAGTTTACCTATAACAATGGGACAAAGTTTGTCAAAACAGTCAAATTCGAAACAAAGTTTACCTCTAACAATGGGACAATTCTGACCCCAAGATAACAGCTTAAATGGCTTGTCGTTTGGAAGATCTATGGGGAGCTCAGAGGGTTCCTGATTTCTGCAGCACACTTTGATTGTCAGGTTACCATTGACAACTGTGATGTCACCAATAGAACCGTTGGTTGTAATTGGCACTGTTGACTGTGCAACTCCTCCTGATTCTTCAAAAGCTGTATTGGTATGACATATATATATATATATATATATATATATATATATATATATATGTATGTATGTATGTGCGTGTATTTATGTGTGTGTATGCTACGAAAAATATTCCGAAGTCGAACACAATGGGCAATGTTAAATATCACCTCATATTGACAGGTACATACCTGATTCATCTATTAATTTTGGACAATAGCCAGCGTATTAATTTACTATAGTAGATTTTCTATCTTTTTGATCACTATGAATGGAAAACTTACTTTATTTTTTTAGAACACCATGCTCGTTGAAAGCGCCCACGAGTTTAATGACAACTGCTATAACGCTCCGAAAATCATTGCGGCCTCTGTCATCAATTGGCATACGGATTTTATTTTGTGGAAATCTGCTACTGAATATTTCGGCATCTTTGCACCCTAACTTTGAAGACTACCTTGAGATTTTGAATTCTTATTCACAAATTCCGATTCCTTATAACAGTTCCTAAACAAATATCCCTCATTAGCAATGTTGCCTCTAGTCTTTGAGGTTGCGTGACTGTGTAGTTTTAAACCTACCCGGTAGTCATTTTGTAAATACATATATCCAAGTACAGAAGTTGTACAGTATACACGTTGCTCGCTAGCTTTTTTTCTTTTTAGAGGTAACTTAGCTCTGTGGTTTTCAAAAAAAAACAACTTGTGTAAACATCACAAGAAATCCTCAACATATAATTATAATTGTGTCGATATTTATCAAGTAGTGCAGTGAAGCTGCTGTGGTTGGTCTACTTAGTTTGGTATTCAATTAATGTTGGAAAAATATACGTTTTTTCTTGTGTGGGTAAAGATTCCCCTCTGTCGTTTTTATAAGGGGAGCATCTACCACTGCACAATCTATTTCTGTCTTCCATGGTAAGCTCTCTGTCCTTGTCAGGATATACAAAATTGAGAAGAGGAAGGCGTTAATCAAAATGCAGTAGCCTCCGGAATAACATAAACGATATCAGAATTCAACCAACACCGAATAATGACCAGGGATGACTCGGCAGTTCGAGAAGTGGCCGGCTAAAGTAATAAAAAAGATACTATACCACTTTCCAACGAATAGGACATTTTCCACATGCTTAAACCGATTCTAAAAAGGCCGGCCAATTCGGGAACTGGCTGAATATTGGGCTTTTTACCGTTTAGTCGTTATATTTTTAACGGTTTTAAAAAATCACAAAAGTAAAAGGAAACAGACTCAAGCTATTCACAAAACAACATTCTGTAAAAAAAAAATTTAAGTAGCTTGATTTTTAATTTTATCCTAATAAATGTTATAAATATTTGTTAACAACGTAACACCATGATCTAAAACAAATCCGCACTCACAAGCACACCCCAAATGTGATGTAAAACAAAATCCTACCTCCCCCACAGTTTACACCTGCAGGTTTAATGAAACAGTATTGACCACCAGGTGGCCAGGACTCCCAGTCAGCCGTGGTTCCTGCAGGTAAGTTTCTGGTGCAGACGGGAACATTGCTGGTGGTTCCAAATTTGGGGAAGTACTCGGGGACGGAGGGGTTGACAGTGATGCCGTTTGTTCCGGTAAATGAGAACCAGCCAGGCGTGGGATCGAATCCTGTTGGGCAGCTGTTCGAGGGACTGCCGGTTAGGACAACAATTGGTGTGTTTGGCCATTGAGCTAATGATGAGGCTGGAAATAAATTTAAAACAATGTGCTAATTAAGTTGTGTTCTAATGATGAATTCAAAATTTAAAAAATAAGTCATAACCAAACCTGTTGAAATAAATTTAAGTAACAAATTGTATAATTAAAGAAGGTTGGCGTGGTCGGGTCTATTAAGCTCTTGGTTACTGAACCGAAAAGCCCCGAGTTCGAACCCCGGACAGACGAGGCTCAATAGCGGGGGACAGCCACTCATCTAGGAGAGGAAACTCCAAACTTAAACAACCGCTAACTTGTAGTTGGACAAAAAAACTTGTGGTTGGACAAAGGCTATGGAAGCAAATCCAAAAAAATAAATAATTAAAAGCAGGCTGAAATCGGACTCAACGGACTATATGGCGCATAATACTTTTTACGTAATTGTGTTGGTTGATATCTCTTCCAACACTAAAATTAAGAACGAAGAGGCAGAAAATAAAAGAAGTATGACACAATATTTGAACCATGTTAATCATATTTGAACATCAATTGCTATAAAATGTATTAAGAAAAATCTACGACTTACGTCCGTTTATCAGTGTCTTGCAGTTTGTAGCAAAGTCGTATTCATCCGGGCACACACATCGGCAGACGCCTTTCACGTAGCTGTAATATCCGGGTGCGCAGTCGACATTGTTTCCTCCACAGAATCTTTCTATGTATTTGAATTACAAGATTTCTTTGTAAACGGCCAAAATACATTAGTTTATTAAAAATAATAATGCTCTGTAATTTTCTGTTTAAAGTAAAAGCATTTTTTTTGCCAGGAAAAATGAAGGCAACTTTTCCTAGACGGTTATATGCAGTGTTTCTTCCAGACTCTTTTCTCCGGGGGGGAGGGGGCGGTAGACTTTTTTCGAAGAGATGCCTAGAAGAAACTGGTTATATGAAACAAAAACACCTAGTTCTCTATAAGCAATAAATTAACATTTCTACACGTTGTCTTTATCAGAACTACAACGAAATAATGTACTAAAGTTAAAGCTACCATTCCCTGCACAAGAAGTACACTGGTCTTACACGTTGTCTTTATCAGAACTACAACGGAATAATGTATTATAGTTAAAGCTACCATTCCCGACATAAGAAATACACTGGTCTTACGGGAACATTTGAGGATGTCAACAAGGTGCATAAAGTCCGCCTGGTCATCAGAGGTTTTGGTGATCGTATTAAACAGATCGTCTCTGATTGGCGTGTAAGCTTCGTTGCCATTTCTGGTAAACTCCTGAGAATCATCCAAGCAATCAGGCAGTTTAATCCATGCAATCATTAAACATCTCAACACGTAAAAATATTTTTATTGATTTTATATTAATTTATAAATTCTATTTATGAGCAGAAAAAAAATAAAAGCTTTTTGTATTTTCAAGTTAACTATTATGCAAAAATTTCTTAAAAAATAGTTAACTTATATTTCAATAAAAATTTCATATTATAATTTAGAAGCAAATGATAATTTAAATACAAAATTTACATTATCTTATTTTTATTTAAACATCGAAAAACCAGCTACTAAATATAAATTTTAATTATCTATATCTAAATCATCAAATATCAAGAAATAAATATACATTATCTTAATTCTATTTAAATCAACGAACTACCTATTAAATATAGATTATCTCATTATATCTCAATCATTAAACGAAATTCAATAATATTGCTATCTATTTAACCATGGTCAAACAGTGATTTGTTCACGAAAACTGTATTAAAACACCAGCTCATTATACTGATGAGCATTCACTGGCTAGATCATGTTGCAGGATATGTGGTTCTTAACCTTTTTGTTTCTACCGAAACCAACTATTTTCTTATGCGCATTCACCAAACTATTCTTAATACATCTATCGTCGGCACTGAAAATATACGATTGTGAATCATGCGTCTTGACCCCCCCCCCCCCCTCCGAACCCTTGAGTCTGACTCCCATGGGGTTCCATCGAACACAGGTTAAGAGTCAAGAGCCACTGTGTTAGATGAAAAGCCAAAAAGCTATCGTGATAAGCAGAAACAAGTGTTACTTAAAAAAAAAACACGTTTTACATAAATACAAAAAACACGTTTTACATAAATAGAAAAAACATGTTTTACATAAATACAAAAAACATGTTTTACATAAATAGAAAAACAAAGTTGAACATACACTTAGACCGTACATGACCGATGACGTCGGATCGAAAAATTTGTCAAGCAAACCTGATTCATTTCTATACATCGTATACGCACCACGGTATCCTGTTGGAATATTAGACACAATGAGTAAACTACATTCGATATTGTATTGTATACTGAATAAGCTACATGCAATATCTCTTTCGCATAGTTAACTAATGGGGCTTTGTGGTCATGTTGTAAAGAAAACAACTCGTGAGCTCGCTGGTAGTTTGTTAGACGGATAAGAGTTAATAGCTTGTCCTTTGTTTCAAGCTGATTCAAGTTCGGGAAAGTAAAGGTAACTCACTGTATCCTCTTGAAAGATGACAGAAATGGAACAGTGGCATAGTCTTATTAATCGTACTTGTAAACGTTTACATTCATATTTTTTTACTGTCGTTTTAAAGCAACAGTGATTTAATCTCATAACAAAGATATTTAAATGAATGAACGAAACGAAGAGAGAGAGAGAGAGAGAGAGAGAGAGAGAGAGCGAAAGAGAGAGAAAGAGAGGGTGGGGGTGGGGAGAGGGAGAGAAAGAGCGAGACAATGGATTAATGGAGGAATAGACTAACGAACGAATGAATGAATGAATAAAAGAATGAAAGTATGGACCAATGAAAAAAAAAATGAAGAGAGAGCCAATGAATAAATGGAGGAATAGATGAATGAACGAATGAACTAATAAACTAATAAAAGAATGAAAACATTTAATGAATGAAAGAATGAAGGAATATACATGCTGTAAGATCGGTATACACAATTTCACCATTCACAACAAATTACCGTCTTGAATATCGTCGAAGTTGAGTGTTAAATAATTTTGACTTAGATATCCTTGTTGCGTATGTGCAACACCAAGCGAGTGCAGCATCTCATGTAGGTTTATCCACTGTCAATTTAAAAAAAAATAATGCGACTGATGTCTAATAGAATATTATCTATAATATTATTTGTTTATTACCAAAAAATTGAATATGTAGTAGAATAGTAAAATTGTGGTAAATATTTATTATAACTTTTTTTTTCAAAACTTACAAAATCCCAGCATGGAGAGACTTGCACCTTTTCGTTTATACCAACACTACCGACAACATTACATCTGCAAAGTTAACAGGTGAATAATATAATCCTTAGAAATTAAAATAACGATTATTTTCTGTAACAGACTTTATTTGGTGAATTGTATTTGGAGTGAAACGTTTTTGATAGTTGAATACCTGGCCAATGGAAGTGAATGCGTGAGCGATCAATCACTGTATTTTTAATGGTTTTTGGAGATAGCTCACTGACTGAAGAGAGTGAATGTAGGGCTATATAATGGGGGTAAATGAGATGTTCGAAATGACCGCCTAGAATCCTAGATGAATGTAAGGGGAAGCTTTGTGTGTTGACTGTTAGAACTTAAGATGTATCCAGTATAATTCCTGTGATTTTATCTTGTGTATTCACCCACTTTATTTATATATGCTATATCGAGCGGTGGATGTTTGATTACTGAATGAACTGTATTCTTTGTGGATTTTACTATTGTAAATAAAGTTGTGAAATGTACCAGCAGTTTATCGTCTATCTTTGAAGAAAGAAGAACTCACAATAACATCTAAATGTCGCAAAAAACAACAAAGTGTTACATTTTCTGTAATGTCTCAACATTTCTTAACATGAATACATGTCCATCAGTAGTAGTAAAATCGATATTGATTACAACAATAATATGTAAAAATATAAATTAAATGATACTATTGAATTAAAATGGTAACACGCTGATGGGAATTTTTAAGAAATTGGAAAAACAAAGACTGATTTGTTAGAAAATTGAAAACAGTTTCAGAACTCTAACTAAAATGACAATAATTATTTCTTGTAAAACATAGTATAAGACAAATAGCATTTTGTAACTCGCTATACAGACAAAGAACAACAAGTGATCAGCAAATTGGTTTGTAATTTTAGCGCAATTACCAGCCTACATGAGTTGACCAAGGCTGAAACCAGATTTTAGGAAGGGGGGGGGGGAATCACTTCTTATCTAGCTAGCATAGACAAGATTATGTAGTAATCTTGAAGTTATTATGATTATCCAATGCTTCTTTAGCTGTATCATTTAAATTGATATACAACGTTAACACACTACGTAAGTCTACTCACCCTGTATTATTTTTTATCCATATATATTTGTTTATCACGTAACCGTTGTTTATAAACCAGTTCGGGTCGCTGGAGTCCCATCTGTTTGTTTCATCAACAAAAGTTAAACAAACGTGGTCCATGATGTACTGAATCGCACGTTTTAAGATCGTCGTGTAGTAGGGGCCTATAAAATAAACACGAGCCCGTAAAAAAGATAATAGATTTCTTTGCTACAATCTTACAGAGGTCGCAAGATTAAACTGAAGTGTATTTACCGACTTATGAGATGGTAAGTATTTGGGCATCACACAGATCAGAGTAGAGGTATGGAAATCATTTACTTAATCGCATATACATGATAACCCAGTTTTTTTTAAAAAATAAAAGCAAGAAACAATTGCAAAATATTGATATTAATTTAAAATTCGAAAGAATAATTCTGCGCTAGTAATCAGCCTTCCCATCCCACCCCCCCCCCCCCACACACACACACTTTAATGAAATATTTTTGAGATTTTTTTCTGAGACTTTATTTCTGTGGCTTTTTTTTGGATAAAAGTTTTCTTTTGTGACTTTTTTTCTGTGATTTTTTTCCTAGCAAAAACTGACTTTTTCTGGGGTTTTTTGTGTGACTTTTTTCGTTTACCGTTCCCCTCCCCCCCCCCTCCACATTGTTAGTCAATGGCTACCTAGTACAGCGTAGGAACTATCGATGACATAAGGAATTTTGAAATCCCAGTAGATCGTAGAGTTGAAGACGGCACGTTTTCTCCAGTTTACTACTGGCTCGTCCGTGTGTTGCTGTGGTTGTTCACCTTTCTGGGCTGGCTCATCAGGTCTGAGAGGTTAACAATATTATAAAAACGCTATTCAAGATTAAATCTAAAGTGATAAGTAGTGGAAGAAAAACAAACAAAATCAGAGGCGTAGCGAGAGTAGGGGGCGGGGGGGGGAGGATACATATGTCAACGGGCGCCGACCTTAAGGGGCACCAAAATGGGTTAGAAAAACTAATTAAAATCTCAATCTAGCTGCAGTTTTGCATTATAAATTAAAAAAAAAAATATGGGGGGGGGGATGCAAATTGAAACTTAAAAGGGGGGGGGGGGGTTCAAGTTGAAAAACGTTTTAAATGCATCCAATAAATAAATTAGGTATGATATATTTTATTACTAGTTTAGAAATAACGTGTTTTATCAGAAGGTGATATTCCTTTTCTATTTTGAAAATGTTTTTTTTAAAGAAATGCTTTATCGGGGAGTAAGTAACTAGAATTCTAGTATCTTACATTTTGTCCGATTGGTCATCATTGAACGAGCCTGCAGTTAGATGAATACAAATAAGAACAAGCACAACTCCTTTAAACAGCATCATGACGAGGCCTAGTCACAAAAATATATTATTAATTATAAACATACTTTTTGCTGTAAATTTGAACTTTACAGGCCTATGCATGTGGAAACGATATCTTGAATATCGTTTCAGTTAGGTTTATGAAATTTCATTTATACATATTTTATTAAATGTGTTGTTTACTATCAACACAATCATCCCTCTGTAGAGATCTGTCTTCAGATCAATCCAACACCAACACCCTTAGTGTCATAACGACCCAACACACCCTACTACACACCTTACCACGCCCACCCGCGCCTCTCGAATTTACAAACACCCCTAACTAGAAACTTATTCTACTGAAAAAAACCTTGAAAAAGTTGAAATATTTATATGCACAACTATATCGAAAATTTAAAATAATTTAGTATTAATCATTTTCCATTAATTGTACATTAATTTAACATTAACAGTGTAAGAAAAGAACAATGCGCTTTTAAAGAAATTCATCATTCTTAGGTTGAGGTGAATATTAAACTTGAAAAAAAAACATTATGAAATCATCGACCAATTAGAGTATTTAAAAACATACCCTTTGGTGCGAAGAATGCATACGAAAAATTCACAACTTAGGGCTAAAGTAATTTTTAAATTAAAAAACTTGCGAAGATATCATTGTAATGCAATATTCGTGCTACCACTAAGATGTGCTAGTTGAAATAATAAATAGCACTATGGAAATAATTAAACCGGGAGTGATCTCCCCTAAACTTTCTCGAATATTCTTATGTAACACTACGTGGGATAGCAACTCGGAATGTAGACATGATTTTTAATTACTTAAACTTTTTTTTTTAAATTCATAAAAAACGTTTTAATAACAAGCTTTTATGTAATAATGCACTAAAAAGTAGAAAATAAATTATAGACTACTATTTAAATAACTATAAAGAAAAGCGTGGGTCACTTTAGTATCTATTGGATACCTTTACTAATGTTAAGGAAGACATCCACGCTATTAAATAGTAGTCTATAATTTATTTTCTACTTTTTAGTGCATTATTACATAAAAGCTTGTTATTAAAACGTTTTTTATGAGTTTTTACAATAGAGTTACATGACTAAAAACCATTGCGCGTGATGGCGCAGCCATTGAACGTGATGGCGCAGCTATTGAACGTGATGACGCGTGTGGTGTGGTTGGATAGACATGCCTACTAATTCGGTCCAAATATTAATTAATTCATAAAAAATAATTAGGCATCCAATTAAGTCAAATTTAATTTAAGATTGCATTGTCTTCATGTCTTGACCTACGTGCCAAATGTGAATCGTATCGGTCAAGTAGAAGTGTCCGAATTTTCACTCCGGCGTTTCGATCTAGACAGAAAGACTGACGACAGACTGACGACAGAGGAAGTGAGTTAAATAAAAGCTTGTAAAAAGAGATTAGAATCTCGTAGAAAAAAGATTTGCGCACCAAGCGAACGCCAAAACAAAATGTGCATAAAAGTGCGGAATATTATAAATTTACCTGCGTTTTTTGTGAAATCGGAAATAGCGTAAATTAGTACTTTCGGTCAACGGAAATTACTCAAAATGTGATAGAGGGTAGATGATTAGATCTTTTACTTACGTATAAAATTTCATTTATCTATCTGAAATAGTACTCAAGTTATAGGCTTTTGTAAAATTCAAAGTAGAAAAAGTACCACTTCCTGTTATCGGAAATCGTTCAAAAGTCGATAAAGATCAACGATTTTGATAAAATACTTATATATGAAATTTCATCAACCTAGCTGTAACGGTACTCAAGTTATCGTGTTTACAGACACACAGACACACAGACACACATACCCACAGACATACGGACAAGATTGCAAAACTATGTTTTTCCGACTCAGGGAGGCGTAACACTTCAAGATTTGTAAAAATCTCGATTTTTCTTTGCACGATTACAAGACTTTCTCTATACTTCGTATATACGAGAAAGTAAAAAGCAAACAAAATCAACCATAATAAACGTGACCTTCTATCATCTAATCAAGAAAAACAATTATACAATTTAATGCAGTAAAATAGAATAGTTACATACGTTAAATTTTAGTTTCAAGTCCCGACACTCTGGCTGTGAACTGTGAGTTTAACAGAATTAATTTATAACAATATTTATATACTCTATCCGCATGAGTCACAATACCATTTCAAATATTTATAAAAACAGTCTTAAGAGCCTATGAGAGGGATATCAGCCATTTTTGTTTATTGCAGCTGTTTTCTAGTTGATTGAATAGACGTCCCCAAAATATACTGAATTGGTATGATTGTACTAGCAAGTAATCGAACTTCAACATGAGATGATTAAATCTATACCTCATCCTCGAGCTATGGGATTATTGTATTTAATGGGATAATTTCAAATTTAAATTGATAACGAATGACTGTTTGGCAATATATAATATTAACATTGTTCGGGCAAACGGCCTTCGGGCAAGTGTCCATTCAGGCATTTGTCGCATTCGTGCAAGTGTCCATTTGGGCTTTTGTCGCATTCGGGCAAGTATCCATTCGGGCATTTGTCGCATTCGGGCAAGTGTCCATTCTGGAAATCGGCCTCCGGGCAAACGGCATTCGGGCAAGTGTCTTTCGGGAATTTGTCGTAGACCCGCATCGAGTAATTTTAGACGAGTGATCTTGTTTTGTTTTAAAAAAAAACTGAGTTAGTTTAATGTAAATAAAGCAGGTGCTGTATTTTTTAGATAATATTTGTTATGGCGAGGGTTTGCCCGGGTTTGTCCGCACTATCGCTCAGACGTTCCTGGGCGTGCTGTATAGAGGCCTTGAGTATACGTTAGTCACCCTCAGTAATAGTGAAGTAGAATATACATCGCCAACCACCCAGGTGTCAGTGTATCGTGGGATGCTCTTAGTTTTATTTATTTATCGAACGTCGTGTGCCAGCTTGTCCCTATTGTAGGGTGCCTCTTTAAACCGAAAGTAGGCTCCAAATGCCCCCAATCGACGGGGCGCAGCTTGAAAAAGGAATCAAGTATATATTAGAACGCCTTCAGGACGTCTACGAGTCTACCCAGCTCTGATGGGTACCCAACTCAGCGAAACTAAGGTGGCTGGGCTTTGCGCAGACCACACTATTCCCTTTGGATGCCATTCTGAGGTCATTAAAACAGATGAACTCTACTTCATCTGCCACATCTGCCTTGGGTACAAAATGGGTAAGATGATGAGTGAAAAATGTTTATCTCGAAAACATGTTGCATAAAACAAATGCATCCTAAAGCAAAGGCAACTGCGAATATGTCCCATAGAACAAACCCGTTTTATGGTAAGGAATTTGTTATTTTCTTATGTTTGTAGTTTTGTAATTATCCGTTTATATGCATGATATTTTTACTTTGCTTTCATTTTTCTCGTAAACGTTTGACTATGTTATAACGATTGAGCCGATCATTAAGAAAATCGTATTTGTAAAGTGAAC
Source organism: Physella acuta (assembly GCF_028476545.2). Lineage (NCBI taxonomy): Eukaryota > Metazoa > Mollusca > Gastropoda > Physidae > Physella > Physella acuta. The sequence continues at coordinate 173,236 of NW_026732534.1, read as the reverse complement.
TGGCCAAAAAATGAAAAAATGATAAATGGCCTAAAACAAACAAAACACGTCGTTGAGGCACCACTGCATGATTCTAGTATCTCTGTTAGCATAACACACCCTTCACTGAGGAATAATCCTAAATATACCCATTCCACATATTCCACCACCCGTCCTCATCTAGGGTTATGCAGTTGCTCCACTTGAGGTCATTCAGTAAATTAGTGAAGTAGTGCACCGGTACGAACTCAAAATCGATTGAAACTGAATATTTGCTTAAGTTTAAGTATTACATAAGGCATAAGCTTGGGGATTATTCTATTTAATTCCCGGGACTTACTGGTTCTTACCAGCCACTCATTGTGAATTTACGCATCCTTATGTTATCGAGACAAAAAACGTAACATGGGCTTCCTTATATAGTTGTTGCAATATAATTTAAAAGATGATCCTATATAATCGTGCTACTGTAGAACCAAACAGTGAAATACGACACTGGATAACTGAACCAAATGCGGGCTATATTTACCACGTAGGATTAAGTAGAATTTTTTTAATATTAATATTATGTTACACTTGTTGAACCATACATAGGATGAATATATATATATATATATATATATATATATATATATATATATATATATATATATATATATATATATATATATATATATATATATATTTATATATATATATATATATATATATATATATATATATATATATATATATATATATATATATATCCCTGACATTTCAACCAAATTTTCCTCTCTGTCAGTTGACCTACTCAATATTTGTTTCAACCTACCCATTATTCATAAATACAATTCTCTTCGTTTCAATTCAATTCGAGTAACCTACAATGTATCAAAAAATAAAATAAAATATGAAAACATTAACGTTTTGAAATTTCTTTATTTTCCGTTCTTGATTATATGAGAAGTCAGTAGTTTCATCGTGCAGAGAAGGAATACGTTTATAAAGTTGAATTTCAAATTTACGCTGTAATATTATTAAAGTTATTTTATTGATACTCTGTTCTGTATACAGTTTTAAGCATATATACAACATTACACGATACGTCAATTATAAATAAAACTTACCTGGTTCAACTCTACAACCTAGCGACAGTATGTAGCAGTTGACATAGTTAAAACTACTGGAGTTAAGTTTAGTAACAGCATCAACGTTTGTAGCTATTGGTAGGTTCATAAGTTTTTCTTTGGAATCTTTACAATTGTTTGCGCTAATCGTGTTTACATCCGTGGTAAAGACGCCGACGATATCATCTTCAAGCACTGAGATTTGGTCGGCGGCTGCTAAAGTCTCGCTCCATTGGAAGTCGGCTTGACAGTTTACGGCATTATAACCGACTAAACTGTATGAAGTTCTGAGGGTTAAAAACAGTTTTATTTAATAATAAAGTGTCACACGTAAACAATCATTGCGATGTCATGGAGTCTTTTATTATTATTATTATTATTATTATTATTATTATTATTATTATTATTATTATTATTATTATTATTATTATTATTATTATTATTACTATTACTATTACTATTACTATTATTATTATTATTATTATTATTATTATTATTATTATTATTATTATTATTATTACTATTATTATTATTATTATTATTATTATTATTATTATTATTATTATTATTATTATTATTATTACTATTTCCTTATATTCAATATGTAAAAAAAGATTAACCCTATTTTCCTGTACACAGTGAAATACACAGTTCCAGAGGCTTGACAGAAGTAGTACCAGGTTGATATAGTGCCGTTAAATGGTATTCTGTTATCATAAAACAAATCAATAGATGACATATTATGTTGTTAATGCCGCGAAGTATACTTTAAAAATTATAAACTAACAACCCAACTTGCAAAGTACAAACATTTTCTTTTTGTCTACACGTGTATTTTAATTTTAAATCAAACATCTAATTTTAAAGAAGGCAATATGATTGTAAATGTATCTTAATTTTTATTTTAAATTGTACCAAACTTGTATGATACATTGGTACTATCGACTAAATCGAGAAACTCAAAGAACTAACCTGTAACCATCCTTATCCAAGATGACAACCGTCTTAACAGGCAGACTTTCCCATCTTCTCTTGACTGAGTTCAAGTTCACATCTGTGGCTACAGGCTTCGCTGTGTTCATAAAATGACAAATATCAGTTACATGATAGTTTTTATATAGAAAATAGTTTACTTTTTCGGGTCTTATGTTCAAAATTCAAATGGAAAATGTTTCTACGAGATTTGTAAGTGTTGACATTGTACATCTATGATTTTGATACAGGTTAATATTATAGGAAATAGTAACATGTATGGCTAAAAAAAATATGTACATTAGAATAATGGCTTTGCGTATATATTATCAAATTATTTAAATTAACATGCATGTTATATATAAAACCTGTGTTTTCATTATTGTATTATTTGTGCAAAAGTTAATTTGCATATTGCATGTTGTCAAAAAGTAAAATAGTTAAAATTAAAAGAAAATAATTTTATTGAAAAAATGATCCGCAATAAATAAAATTAATGTTAATTTACATTGACAGACAGGTTCAGTTCCTAGCAAGTTCCCAGACATAGAACACGCCCTGCTGAGATCTCCTGACACGTAGTACTGGCCAGCATTGCAGGTGAAGGTCATGACCTGACCTGGTTTGATGGTAGCTAGAGCAGACGTCCTGGTGTATGTGACACTTGATGGAGTCGAACACTTTGTAACCACATCTAAAACAATCGAAGTATTATTACGGATTGTTCAACGTGTCGCTGTTAAAATATAAGTCTGTTATGGTATTTTCCTACGTATACTCATACTCTTTTTCTATTGATATTTTTAAGAACATATCGATGATCTTATTTTTAAGGAACAAATTTTATTTGTTTTACATCGTTGTGTTTTATAATACATGGAGAGTTAATAACAAGAAATAGGTACTATGCATAATGATAGTTACCAGAACAGAAGCCACACGACAAAGAGCAGAAGGATTTTGCTGAGTCGGCTGTTTTAGTGTTGACACAAAAATTAGGTGTTTTGGTCATCACACTCTCGCATGTGTCCACTTTATCCTCACATAGACCTAAAACATTGAGCATATATATATATATATATATATATATATATATATATATATATATATATATATATATATATATATATATATATATATATATATATAATGTATAGTTTTTATAGTATAGTTTTTCTTTGAATTATCCCAATAAATGTATAGTCGATTTAACATAACACATACGACGTACTTGTGCAAGCTTTAGCTAGAGGCGTCCATCCAGTGGCCGTACAGTACAAGTCAACTGGCAGCCCAGTATCGTTATTTAGAGCACACATCACCTGGACCTTCTCGCCTTCTTTATATGACGACCTCATTGGCTGGAGTAATTTGCCATCGCTAGGGATGTTAGGTGGACCACAGGCCGCTGGTTGAAACAAATCATTATAATTGATTAGTTTAAATATGGTTTTGGTGAAGATCAAAACATGTGCTTTGATGTTAGTTCATTGCTAACTTTGATTCATTGCAAGAAAATAATTTAAGATGTGTATCACATGCTTACATATATTTGTTTATATTGCTTTTAGAATAGTTTTAATTATTACGGTTAAGTTTAAGGTATAGCAAGGCTTGATTTCAAGTGTGCCATATCATAATTTGATAAATTAATTATTTTAACGTTGATGTAGCTGAACTTTTTTACAGAAAGATGTTTGTAGTTCTTGAAAATATTGCAAACTTAATCATGATAAAATGTTACTAAATGAAAACGATAAGCATCATTTTAACAAAATCATTAATGTAATTATTATTGTAGAATGTTTCGTTTGTGTTTTACATTATGTGTTCCTTAAATTTACTGATTAGAAAACAATGGCTGTCTGTGCGCTTTTATTTAGATAGTGCACTAAAACCTAACACTTTAATAAATACAATCTTAAAACAAATACACCTCTAGCTGTAGGCTGTACTGTAAAATTGCAAGAAACAAAACAACCAAACTTTTGTAAACTGGAGCTGCAGAAGTTTGGGTTAGCGCTTATCAGACTTGAACAGTTTTTGATGGAATCGATTGGCCTTTCTGGGCGAAAGATGACGTAAATTATATTAATTTAGCATTACAAGTGATCTCAAAGTGAAGTATTTACGAATCTAAGATTTAAATAAATTATTTTTCTTCAAATTTAAATAAATGATAAAATTTAAATCAAGACTTTAAAAAAAAAAATTAGTTGGGGTAAAAATGAACTGACTAAAGTTGCAAGCATCGCAGTAACGAATGTTGCAGTTGGTCCCATTGATGTAAGTGTAGCACCAAGGTCCTCTACGGCCGTCTGGATTACGACATTGGTTGCCGGACAAAATGTTCGCCATCTGGTCTGAACTACAAGTAAATATATAAAGAATATTTTTGTATGTGCTACTTAGTATTAAAATATGTAGATAATACATTTTTCATGTGATACTTAGTATTAAAAACTAAAACAAATCACTTGTGGATTTGTAAAACTATATCGTTTGCAAGAATAACGAGAAACTCACGCCTGCAGCAGTGATAAAACAGCAATTTTGTTATAATTAAAGAAAGTGTGTCTTAAATTACGCTATAGGGTGTAAAGAAACGACTGTTTGCGTGTTGTTGTTTCGATAGGGCGCTGCGTTAAAGATAAACTTTTATATTGTTTAGTCTACACATACTTGGGAAAGTTTGAGCAGTTGACGGCCTTTGACCACTCTATACAGGGCTCGTATGTTTCAGAAATGGCAGTTTGTCCTCGGTAGTCGGCGCCATTTGTTGTAGGATCATAGCAGTAGTCTTCGGCTGTGGGAAATTTATTAAAGCAGATAGGAAAATTCTAAGTAAACCGTTTAGCAGTATTTTACTCTAGTAGTGGAAGAGAAAAAATTGTTTACCAAACTTTCTATAAATACTCTATACTTTAAATCAAGTTGTTGGTAATTATGATTTCTCAATTACAATATATTTCTATTGAGATATTAAAACATTTTGTTGCTTTAAAAATCTATTTATATAAATATTTGTTTTTTGGAAAAAAATCAGAAAATTCTTTTTTTCAACACTCATAGTTTTGTATAGCTAGAACCGAAAGTCATTATACATAGGTAACATTTTGAGCTATGAATCACAAAATAATCTTACGTAAAATAACTTTTGCAGTAAAGTTTACTCCGTATAAATCTTTGGTCTGTTCGAATCCAATGAATGATTCCGCAGAAAAATAATTTGACTCACTTAATATTTGCGCTGGGTAATTGGTATTATTTATTCTGAAAGATGATACAAGAAAACATTTTTTTAAATTATTACCTTGTGTTTTGTATTATAATGGTAAAGCAATTTTGCTTTTGAGTTTGTTTTGTACTTGTTGAAATACCCGGCGTTGCTTGAGTTTATATTGGATAGTTTTTTAATACGCAATTTTCTTAAATTCAAGTGTCCATATTTTAATACAGAATAATGAAACATAGCAATATTAGTTTTTTCTAAAAACAGATTTATGCTATTAATAATAATGTCAATAATCTAATTTTAAACCTATTTTGAAGGAAGCAGAAAACATATTTTAATTAATAATACGCTTGAAAAATATTTAGATTTAGTGATGCGACATGAAATGAAAAAACTCTTTATAAATTGACATCCTGTAACTACTAGTCACATATTACAAATTCAATTTAAAAAATCACTAAAGCTGTTCAAACTCTACATTTGTTTTGCTGTAGCAAATGACCACGAATGGAACTGATCAGACACTTACTTGTAGGTGACCTGCCATGGATGATATTTTTTCACCAGAAAGTCGTCGTTCGAGGGAGATAAACTATATTGGTTGAAGGTTATCAATATCTGTGAGTTCTTTGGTGCCTTTGGAATAAATGAAACACGTTTAACACACTTAGTATTAATACCCCAAGTACTAATTACACCGTAAAGCAGAGAGAACGAAAATTATAATTATTATTAAAACATAGTATACGTTTTATTGCTTTGTAAAGTTTTTAGTCTACGTTCACTTTAGAGGTTTTATTCTACTTGTTTACAAATCAAAAAGGTTAATTAAATAACTTATTATTTTTAGTTTAGCGGTATTAGTACAAATAGCCACTAGACTATTTCTAATACAAACTTTGATAAGAAAAATTAATACTAAATGATATTATATTTTAAAAACACATTTTGTTTATTAACATTAAAGCAAGAAAAAAAAAGAAAAGATAGTTGTTCGGAAAATAAATTACTGACTTCCTAAAAAAAATTAGACTGTAGTTTTAAAAGTGCCATACGTTAAATACGTAGAAACATCGCCTGTACGGTTCCCTGATTCCTGTAGTTAGAGTTGGAGTTTGTATGGTCACAGAACGCTTATTAGCATCTAGAGTTACCAGCTCATTACAACCTACAAACGTTACTTCCCATTTTACATATGATTTATTATATATATATATATATATATATATATATATATATATATATATATATATATATATATATATATATATATATATATATATATAATCGTAAAAAGGTGATCAAAACAAACATTGTTAAAACATAGGTAAAAGACTTTTTGATATTATGGCTACAAAATTGGCAGTCAACTATCTTAAGTTAAGATTCAAAAGTAAAAGAAATCGGTAAAAGTATTTTTACCGTAGACGCCAGGCTGAAAATAACACGAATACGAAACCAAAGAGTTCGAATACAACCAGAAGGGCGACGTCGAGGCTATAGATTCAAACAAGGATTTGGTGTATGTCCACCACGTTAACTTCGTACTGTAGGTCTTCAAACCTGAGATATATACATACATACATACACATGTATATATTGTACATATATATATATATATATATATATATATATATATATATATATATATATATATATATATATATACCTGTATGTGTTCTGCTATGCATGCTATATCAGATCACAAATCATTCATTATTGAATTATTTTGTTATTTTATCAGCATGATATTAAACCTTTGATAGAAGGGCAGGTTCCTCGGGATAGAAGTCTGAATGGCTCGCCGTCTGGTAGATCAATGGAGATCTCTGGAAACTCCTGGTATCTGCAGCAGGTTTTTATCGTCAGGTTTTGTGAGACAATTGTGATGTCGCCAATTGAACCATTGTAGGAAATGTTAGAGGTAGTCTGCAGACTAGCTCCACTTTCTGTAAATCCTATGCATATACAATATATATATATATATATATATATGAATATATATGAATATATATGAATATATATATATATATATATATATATATATATATATATATATATATATATATATATATATATATATATATATATATATATATATATGGTGTGAATGTAAACTATGCTGCATAGACATGTCACTAATTACACCCACCTGCTCCACATAAAGCATCGACAGGTTTGATCATACAGTAGTATCCACCTGGCGGCCAGGTCTCCCAATCAACAGTAGCTCCAGCTGACACATTTTTCGTGCAGATATGAAAGTAAGTTGTTGTTCCGAATACCGGAAACTGGACTGGGGCCGGAGGAAGTTGTTCCAGTGCCCAGGTGGCGGGGAACGAGAACCAACCAGGCGTTTGATTGAAACCTGTTGGGCAGGTGTGTGACGGACCACCGGCTAAAACTAGGACAGGTGTGTTCGGCCACTTTGTTATTGATGAAGCTGGTGATAAATTATACAGGATACTAATATTAATTTGAAATCTAAGTTGACGTTTTATTAATCTGTTGTTTAAAAAAGGACGAATGTATAAATTGAATAAGTTTAATGGATGTCGACACATAAAAAAATGCACTTATACTCATACAGCTACAGTATTTATAAATTATAATTTTCGTATACATTCATTTTGTGTAATTTAATAAAGCTCAAGTTCAGTGTATACACAAAACATACTTTTTATTAATCTGCCGAAAGAATATTCTGCTAAGACTGGCATACATAATTAATATTTATTTTATAACTGTAGAAAACGAGATTTTTAAAATAGCTTTTAATATTATAAAACTGGGTAGATCTAAATATTTCACTTCCTACTTTTACACAAAAGCATTTTAACAAATTAACTTTAATTCGTCTTTGTTGATTTGATTTTTTATTTATACTAATTATTAGCCATGTAATTCAAATTATTAACCGATATGCATCAAAAGTTGGTTCCAAATGGTTGTTGCTAGAAAGCATATTTTTCAACAAAAGTTGAATATTTTATAACATTTGTGAAATAAATACAAACTGACTTCCGTTTTACTTAGGCTAGAAATAGTCAAACAAATAATTACTAGTAATATAATAATAATTTAGCTAACTTTTTAATTTTTAATTTTGTAGAGTCAGGGTGTTGTATTATTTATTATAAATAAACTACGAGCCTATACCGGATAAACCTCTATTGTGTATTTTTTTTGGTAAAACAATTGTTATGATTTTCATTGTTTTACCTTCTCTGGCTACTCCTGTTGACTTCAAGAAAGGGTTAAATATTTGTATTTATAAAATAAATCTGAACCGCTTTTCAACGGCTCACATTCAATACAAAAATATGAAAATGACTTTAACCTGTGATTAATTTTATTGAGTGTCGTATATTTTAAAGTCTTTTAACACAAAGTGTATGTATACATACAATTCTATTGAACATTTTACATAAGTAGGAAGCCCAGCTTCATCGCCAGATGTCGAATGATAGGTTATGTTAAAAGGTAATTTTAAACTGCCAGAACTTACGTCCATTTTTCAGTGTCTTGCAGTTTGTAGCAACGTCGTATTCATCCGGGCACACACATCGGCAGACGCCTTTCACGTAGCTGTAATATCCGGGTGCGCAGTCGACATTGTATCCTCCACAGAATCTTTCTGTTATTGAAGTTTTAAAATAATATGAAATACTAGATAAATTCCTCATTGAGTAAAAATGAAACGGGTGGCAGGCTGATTTTTTTCCCACTGAACCTTAACTTTAACCTAAACGAAAACCTTAACCCTGATCCTAATCATAATGTATTTATGACTTATTGTACATATACATACACTTCTAATTTTAAACAAATAAATTAGGTAGTAGCTTTAATGTCTTTATTATTGATAACTGCAAACGTTTTACTTTTCACACGTCTGCTTCAAAAAATTTAAATTAAAAATAAATATTTATTCTTCTTACCGGCACATTTAAAAACTTCATTAAGTTCCAAAAAGTTGACCTGATTACCAGACTTCTTCGTGATTGTGTTAAACAGGTCATCTCTGATTGGTGTATAAGCTTTATTTCTATTTCTTGTCCAGGTCTGAAAAACCCCCAAATCAAAGCAATGAAAGAAAAAATGTTTAAACCTAACCTACGGGATTCTTTGTTTTTTCCATTTTTTACACTATTTAAAGCTCTACAAATAGTAAACTAGTTGGAATATCTTCATACAGTAACAAAATATTTATGAATGTTCTATATAAATTTAAATGTATTATATTTAAGTGTTAAGGATTTATTATTTACAGAGAAACAGAACAGATAAATTAATTTAGATTAAAATCCAAATAGACATCCAGTATTTACCGAGTCGCTGTACATTGTAGCGGAAGATGGGTCAAAATAGGAGTTGTAAAAGTCATTTGCTTTAGGTAACAGTTTATACGAGTCCAAATGAGCTGTGGAAACATGTGAAAATATTTCAGTATATTTAATTTATTTTCAACGACACATGTACATCGTTACTTAATTGTTGAATTTGATAGGTTTAGTGTGCTAATCTAATCTAAGCTTTGCTTTATTTGATGGATACATTCAGCGGTAATTAAAACAGTGGAGATTAACTGAACCTTCTTGGATATCGTCAAAATTGATTGTGATGTAGTTTTCCCTTAAGTAGCCTTGTTGCATATGTGCTACACCTATTGTATGCAGCCACTCATGTACCATGACCCACTGTCAATAAAATTATGTGAAAGTATGACTACATTGTAAATTCATTGTGAAATGAAACTCTAGAGAAAGCAATGTTAATAATGCATATTAATGATACATGAAAAATAATTTAGTTAAGGCTCAAACAAAGTAACAAAATCATAGTACAGAGTAATTTGTGTGTATAATTTTAAGAGAGTTCCTGGGAACAATAGTAATACGTTACGCGATTTCCAATTTACTCAAAAAATGTAATCAATGTTTCTTTTATTATACTAACACTTTTTGCTTTTGTTTCTTATTATTTGTTTTCAGCGCGAATCTATTCTGTTTAAAAATTCTAAGTTTTACAACAAAACACGAATATTTTTAAAGCCCCGGAAGTGCCATCCCATATATAAAATACAAAACAGCAAATAAATAAGCTTACGAATTCATAGCAAGGTGAGACGACTACTTGTCTATTTCCATTTAGCTCTCCACCTCCGGAAACGCTACAGTCCCTGCAAATGAAATCGAAAATGAAGTCAGCGTTATGTATTAATTTTAAAAACTTTTCTACACATACACACAAACACAAACACACACGCATACACAACTCCAATACATTCGACAACACAGACACTAACGCACAATACAGAGAGAGAGAGAAGGAGAGAGAGAGAGACAGAGAGACAGAGAGAGACAGAGAGGTGAGTGTCTGTGTCTTTTATGCATAACTACACCTTTTATCTGATCGCCATAAAACTTTAGGAAGTTGTCGAGAATACTCCTTAAAGTTTTCTGTGAAAAATATTTTTTTTATTTTCGCAAGGGCGGCGCCACGAGTTGAAGCGATTTTTTTTTATATATACGGTATATAAATAAATAAAGGCGTATAAGGTTTAAAACCGTTTATCTGAGTGCCTTGAAATTTTGGAGAGTTGATGAAATTAACCGGGGTGAGGTATCAGCAAGAATCATTTTTAATTTCGCTAGAGCGGCGCCCCGAGAGGGTTAAATTTTTCTCTATATACAGTATATACAAAATAAATGTTCGTATGCGGTTTAACACCGTTTATTATAATGCCATGATACATTGGGTAGTTGATGAGAAGTCTACTAAGAAGTTTTATGCGGAAATTTATTTTTCTTATGGTCAGCGCCCAAAAGGGTGCTATTTATGACATTACACGGTAAGCGCCCAGAGTCGCAGACCGGCTATCATTGCCCATGGTATCTGTTAATTGGGTGTCCTGCATAGCGGAGGACGGGTACGCTAGTATATATATATATATATATATATATATATATATATATATATATATATATATATATATATATATATATATATATATATATATATATATATAAACCATAAGTGATTCAAATATATTTACCAGCAATCTCTCCGGTTAATTAAGCACTAAACAAAAAACACGAATTACCCTGGTTTATCAACAACGAAAATGTAATCGTTTGAAAAGTAGCCGTTCTTAGTAAACCATTGTGGGTCGCTGGAGTTCCATCTGCTGGTTTCGTCAACAAAAGTTAAGCAGACGTTGTCCGTGATGTATTTTATTGCTCTTTTTAACAACGTCATGTTGTTTGGGCCTAGAAAAATATAAGCATAAGATTTAGTGACATACTAGACCACCCGTTATCCTTTGGATAACTGAGTTTAGGAGGCTTTCAAAAATAACGTCACGCTCGTATAATTAATACTGATATGATAAAAACTGTAAAAGGAGCATTGAATTGCTTCTTTCAAACTTCTCATTGACGTCAGGTACTACTGCTCCCCACCATTGTTATAATTCCCAGCCCACTCACTCCTCCACCCCCCCCCCCCCCACCGGTTAGCATTATACGCGACACCGGAGTAGAATGTCTGACAGAAAACTTAAATAGAATCCAGAAATATAAATGAAGCCGGGTTGTTGATTGTTATTCTCCGTGTTGTAATGAAGCAGAGATATTTGTTTTCAAATTAAAATAAATAACATTAGTGTTGCTAACTAGGTTAAATTGAGCAGGTGGGCAAAACATTCCTTTATTTTAAAGAGAAAATTTTTAAAATCTTCATAACAAAACTACTAATAATCTATACAACTGTATAATGACACGGCTTTGCTAAGTAGGGGACGCTTGACTGCTCGAATGTCTTGATTTTGATCTCGGTTCAGACCTGTGACTGAAGTTCACTCAGCTCTGATGGGTACCCGAAAGACGTTTGGGCTTAAAATAGCCCACACTATCCCATCATATGCAGAGGTCAAGAAACATGTGAACACTACTTCATCAGCCTTATGAACCTTTAAATCTAAAAGATGAGCTTAACTTTTTCCCCCAATAAAACTGCATCCTTATATTATGAAAGTGTATACCTAGTGAAGAGAAGGAAGGGTCTATGACATATGGGACTTTAAAGTCCCAGTTGATTGTTCTGTTGAAGACGGCACGTTTGTTCAAGATGAACTCCGGCTCATCTGATTGCAATTCCGGTACGGGCTCCTCAGGCCTGCAGAGAAAGGAAATAACGGATTAAATACAAAGTAAATCATTTCCGAATTGTATTTGAATAAAACATAATTACAATCATCAATGGACACAGAAGACGAAATGTAAAAAAAATACATACATATATGCATATATATATATATATATATATATATATATATATATATATATATATATATATATATATATATATATATATATATATATATATATATATATTTATATATATATATATATATATTTATATATATATATATATATATATATATATATATATATATATATATATATATATATATATATACCATAAAGATTATAATTTAATACTAATTGTTATATACTTATGGAAAGTGCCGAGAGTATGATTTACGCCAGGCACACTCTGAATAAAAAGAATAAAAAAGAAAATTAAGTTAACGTTAAGACCACAAAATACGTCATTGTTCTTCTACATTTAACAAAACTTTATTTATTTCAGTATATATTTTTCTATTTACTGGAGCCCTTCTAAAAACAAACTTATCGTAAACTGCATTTTACGGTTTCACCTTGTTTAATTTGACTTGCATAAGCGATGGAAACGAAGGAAGAGTGTGCACAAGTAGAATAAAGAAAGCGTATGCATGCATCATTCTGTGAAGACAAAAAAAATTATATTTTGATACTCTTCATCTAGAAAGATGTTTATATTTTGTTATATTTGGACTTCATACTATTGATTGTTTAGTTTGTTCCTAAACATTTTAGTTAAAAAATTTATAAACCAGCGTTACTATAAAAAATAATCATATATATAATTTATCTTGTTTTAATTCATAGCTTTTAAATATTTTTGTTTACAATAAGAAGTTTAACGCGAGACTTAAATAATTAATAACTTACTTTTCCAGAAGATTTTAATTCCTGATAAGTGATAAGTTGGGTGATCTCGCTTGTCTTGTGCCCAATGCAAAACAACTCCAGATTATATTTACAAAATCTGTCTTTGAAAACACGGTTAATTAACAGACATTTCTGAAAAAAATTTGTATCATAACATATTTATATATTTTTATGAATAACGGACTGGTACTTATTATATTCATTTATATAAATTAACGAAATACAAAAGAAATATACAAACATATCTTGAAACATTTTTCAATAAGAGCTCGTATTGTTATATTGTTAAATTCGTTATATTAATTTACAAAAATGTAAAGATTTCAATCCAGAAGCGTTTGTCTGACTCTTTTCATGTAGCCTACGTAGTTAATACCTTTATAAAATGCAATATACTCTATATGGAAAACAATATATTTCGATATTAATATATAGTTTTAGAATTTTTGTAATTTATAACCGTAATTGGCTCTTTGATCTAGGTTGTTCGTTCTGTCTGTCTTCGATCTGACATGAACCTAGGAAAACTGAGCACAGGATAATAGAAAGAAAAAATTGATAAGCAACTGTCCCAGATTAGGTGCTATTTATGAATCGTGTTTACAATTTTAAATCGAGGTCTTTGTGAATATCTATATTATAGCTGTCTTATCAGTTCATTTTTACCACATATTTTAAAGATAAAACAGCAAACCGTTTATGTGCACTGATTTAACTGCTTGAATTTAATGCAGGATAAGCTAAAAGCAGATTTCGCGGCTCTTCTTCTTTTTTTTTCATTCTAGCATAATATGGCCAACTAACATAACAAAGTATTACGTCTCAATTTATGCGACATATAGGCCGTAGACTTTAATTTCAGCCTGCTATTTTGTTTGGGTTTGCTTCCATAGCCTTTGTCCAACCAAGAACAAACTACAAGACAGCAGTTGCTTCTAAAAGAATAGCTGTCCACAGCTGTCGAGCCTCATTTACCCGAGGATTTAAACACGAGACTTACCGGTTTAGCAGCCATGAGCTTTACCGACTCGACCACGCAGACTCCTAATGGCACTGCTAAGTCTCTGGCTGAAAATTTTAATCGAGATCTTGTGACTACTACACGTTAGTGTAGTACGAGAACATCAGACTGTGCCTTACTCTATGACGCAGTGAAATTTCTTTATTGATTCTCTGCTTAGCTGTAAGAGTAACATAATTCAACAATCTCAGGTTATCTATTATTGTTAACTCACAAATGTAATTGAGGATATAAACTAGAAGTGAATAGAAGTCATTAAGTGATGCGATGCTGAGGGTTTAAATAAAGCAACAATTTTCTCTTGGTTTCACATGTTTAAAGCGCTGTGTTGGGTTAGTGAATTGTTCCATTTTTCTTACTTTCAAACAGCGAATGGTTATACCAATATAGTATGATAGTCGTATTTTACACAGTGTAGCTTGATTTTAACTAGTAAAAGCATATAAATAATGCCAACAAAAATATTTAAAGGACCATCAATAAAGCAGAATGACTGTTAGAAAAAACTCAATGTTCCACATTAGTAGTTCAACATATACGTATTCTGTATTTCAATCCGTGTTATTTTACTCTAATTATTAATAATATTGTGTCAAATGTAATCGCATTTTATCATATTGCATTTCTTGTTATTACTATAAGAAATATATTGAAAGTGTAATAGAATAAGCACACTGCCCACTTTATACTATAATCATCTGTTATGATTATTACATGTTATTTTGACTAACACCACTATCAGATTTTTCTGCTTCATATGCTACAAATGTGCACTGTCTAGCAACATGCACAAACATTTCCACACCTCGTGACATCAAGAGCACAAATAATATTCATTTTGTGAACACATTCTCTAAAATATAACTGTTCTAATTATTTTCTGATAAACTGCTTTGTCTTTGTTAAATTCTTCACTTTCTCTTCATTTGTATGTAACTGTGAGTGAAAATCTATTAATATATCCATACAGTACTAGTCCTGAGACATGCAATTAATTAAAAAAATTTTACAAAAAAATCAATACTTTGAGCGTGCGTCGTGTCGTTATTACGAACATATTCCTTTAATCCTATTCTGTTATTATCTCATGTATTTTGACAATATCAAAGACCATAGTCAAATCACTTTAAATAACGCCAGTTCAGTCCCTTTTGTGAGACTAAGTAAAAAGACAGTGAAACATACGTCTGTCCCACCCTATATATTATTGATTGAAACAAATGACGTGGACAAACTTGTGCTAGGTAATATTACATTAACCCGGGACAGCGTGGTCGGAAGGTAGTACGCACAATATTTAAGTACATTGAAGGAAAACTAATAAAAAAAATCAAATGCTACTTCTTCTTCTTCTTCGTTCTTAATTATTAGTGTTGAAAGGGATCGAGATTTATCTGCCAGTGGGTTTGAACTCGAGACTGTTCGAATGTATCAACCATGAGCCTTTTGCCGACTTGACCACGCCTCCAACACAATAAAGCGTTACGTGTCAAATGGTTTTGCGCCATTGAGGCCATTGACTCCGATTTCAGCCTGCTTTTTCTTTTTGGATTTGCTTCCATAGCCTTTGTCCAACCAAGAACAAACTACAAGGCAGCAGTTGTTTAATTTTGGAGTTGTCTCTCCTAGAAGAGTGGCTGTCCCCAGCTAACGAGCCTCATCTGCCCGAGGGTTCAAATGCTACTGATTTATATAATCAGACTAAGGATATATATGTTGTCGTATGTGTACAGGTATTTATGTCGGTGATTTTCTTACAGTAGTAAATTTAGCAGCTTTTTATCTCTATTGGACAGCTTTTATCATATTACACAACAAGGGCAAGCTGTTATTTATTTTAGACAACAATGGCAAGCATTCACACATTGGACACACAGAGGCTTTTGCCTATTTGAGAAAACGAGACAACGTGGATTAGGTTTCAACAATTGGGGACAACGTGGATTAGGTTTCAACAATTGGAGACAACGAGACAACGTGGATTAGGTTTCAACAATTGGAGACAACGTGGATTTGGTTTCAACAATTGGAGACAACGAGACAACGTGGATTATGTTTTAACAATTGTAGACAACGTGGATTAGGTTTCAACAATTGGAGACAACGAGACAACGTGGATTATGTTTTAACAATTGTAGACAACGAGACAACGTGGATTATGTTTTAACAATTGTAGACAACGTGGATTAGGTTTCAACAATTGGAGACAACGTGGATTAGGTTTCAACAATTGGAGACAACGAGACAACGTGGATTAGGTTTCAACAATTGGCGACAACGTGGATTTGGTTTCAACAATTGGAGACAACGAGACAACGTGGATTATGTTTTAACAATTGTAGACAACGTGGATTAGGTTTCAACAATTGGAGACAACGTGGATTAGGTTTTAACAATTGTAGACAACGTGGATTAGGTTTCAACAATTGAAGACAACGAGACAACGTGGATTAGGTTTCTCCAGCTCAACAAACAAGGGCTGGCTTTCGGTTTTGTACACAAAGTTTCTCGAAACAACGCAAAAACTAATAACTTTTTTCTACTTTTTATTTTCATTTGAAATCAAAATGACACCAAAACAATGTTTACCTCGGCAATTTGAAACAATTTATCAACCACAAAATTAAATTTAAACAATTTTTATTTCTAATTTATCCGTTCTTTCTAACGGTATCATGAAGGACTTTGACCGTACACGACTCACAACTACCAAGACTCGCGATCAGAGACTAACGTAAAACCAAGAGACAGTACGTAGCATGCGGTCGACGAGAAGTTAGCCCTGGCCAGACTGTTAACACCAGCTACGTCCTTGGCTACAGGCAGTATCATGACCTCGCCCTGTCCACTGTTGCAGCTGGTTACACTCAGCGTGTTGGCGTCTGTGCTGAACGCGCCGACCACGTCGTTCTGTTTGACTAGGATCTGACGCTTGAATGGTATTTCCGCAGTCTGTTTTGAGTCCGCTGCACACGTTACTGTGTTGAGGCCTACCAGATTGTATTTAGTTCTGAGAAATTAAAAAAATAACAATAATATTTACGTAAATTTAAAAGTAAGTTATTGTCTAATATTAATAATAAAGTTTCGAAAACGAGACGAGAAAAATATTGTAAGACAGTTTTTGCTTATTAAGTAATCTTCTGTAACATACTAACCGCATCGATGATGAGGTTTTAGCTTCTACTCTTTAACTACACTTTACTAAGAATGTGACTTTTCCATTTTTTCCTAGTATGTGATGGTGGGTGTTTTAAGAACATACTGAATTAGCTTCCTATAAAATCAAGCATGATAATGAACTGATCATGGTTTCGGAGAAAAAGTATGAGGATTTCAAGACGATTTTTTCGACGTTGGGTGGTTGGCTGAGTATGGTAAACTTATCTGATCTTAACTCTGTTTAATTTATTAAAAAACATTCAATTTCTCTATGCCACCAGAATAGGGTACTCTAACTATTTGGAGTGACACATTAGTTCTCAAATATTTACCCGATTTTCCTGAAAACGCTCAAATGGAGAGAACCGGAAGTATTGCAGTAGTAGCGCCATATTGATATCAAGCCGGGAAATGGCATTCTTGTTTTAAATAAAGAAAAAACACACATTTAAAGATCAGTTTTATCTTGTTGATTTTTAAGATACACACAATATTATAACTAAAGTATCATCATCATCGTTTCCCTTTCGTGCTCAAGACACATGAGGCAGATGAAGTAGAGTTAATCTGCTTCATAAACCTCGGAATATGAACCGATAGAGTTGCCAACACTATTCCCAGCCGCCTTTACATTCCCTAACGTGAGGTAGGTACCAATCAGACCTGGGTGTACTCAGGGACGTTCCACTGATTTGAACCCACAATCGAACTCGAAACTCTCGAGTTAGCAGTCTAGCTTTCTACTGCTATGCCTCACCGTCCAACATAGTACGTAAAGATGATTTTAAAAAAACAACAACTTAAACATTAATTTCTAAATAGCATGCACGTTTGAGATGTTAAACGCAGATTCGCAAGCAACCTGTAGCCATCATTGTCCATGACGACGACTGTGTTTACTGGAAGCACATCCGGTCTTCTCTTCACTAAATTCACGTTGATGTTATAGTCGAATAAAGGAACTCCTGTAATGAAGTATTGGAATAACATATTGGAATGTCATTCATCCAACGAATAGGAAAATAAAAAAAAATGTTTATACTTCTCAGAAATATGTATATGAGTTTACTACGGATGGAATTATGTGGTTAAAAGAAATCACTCAATTTAAAATACGTATTATGATCAGTAGAAATAATGGTTGAAATATTACTGCAACATAACTACGCTGGGGACTAGACATAAAGCACTAGCAGTAACATATTTTGTCATGATTATGACAGTGAGTATTTCAAGCTAGTGCTTCAGGGTACAATGTTAGTAACAACGACGAATTTTTTTATGATCACTATGACAATAAATGGATTTTTCTACGTGGGGCTTTAGAATAGATTTTGTTAGCGTGAATACATGGAGCAAAAGCGTTAAGAACTAAAGGAACTAGACTTTTATTTAACTTTTTTATTAAAAATACTAGACTATTCGGAGTTACTAAAAGTGTATTTGTTAATTAATAAAAAAAACATGTACCTAGACAGTATGGTATTTGACACGACCCTCTGGTATGTCTCTCTGACTTGATGCTAAGGTTGGCATTCTCGCCATAGGTCTCCAACTGATATGGCTTAATAGTAGCTGAAACATACACATGTATATATTGTGACCTACTTAGGTCTAATAATGTTTTATTTTGTCATTGTGTTAATACCATATATGGATTGATGGTGCAACAACCGGGTTTTTTCCACTGTCTTACTAAGAGTGTCTAAGACGTAGAAATTTTCCATCAAGATCTGATTGATTGATTCAGACCAGATGACCACACCAACCAATGGCCACATGAGTTGAGGGTAACCTCCCCTGTTGCCTAAGTCTTTAACTAGATCGCCCACAGGCGACACGAGGCAGTCCACCTTGATCAAGCGGTCCATTATGACCAGGCCGTCCATTTTGTCCGGCAGTAGATTCTGACTATTTGAACGTGAGAGAGCTTAAGTCCTGAGTGTGCTATGCATTCCTGAGTTGTTAAAGTGTTCTAATATTATATTACTTGTCGCCAAGTGATTTCTTGATGCTATAGCAGTGTTATGTGACCTGTGGCTATTTTTATACAGTGTTAGAATCTGTGATAGTATTTTTTCTTACGCTTTGTAAGTTGGGTTTTGTTATTTTCTAAATTAAATATTTTATCTTGTTTAACCTAGTGTTCTGCCACAACTGTGTTCGCTTATTAAAGGTTGTATGCATATTGAATGAGTTGTTAACTTCAATAGTATCACTAGTTTTCCCTAGACATCGAAATCGAGCCCTAGTGTGTTGTTGAGTTAGTGTTCATTCATTTAGGCTTTAAGTCATTTGCATATAACCCCAAGAAAGAATCCGGGGGCGTTCACCATCTATCTGGCTGGTAGATAGGTGTCCGTTACAAAGTGGGGTCTCGCCGGCATTTAATCTGTCGTTCTAGTTGTTGGTTGTATCAGTTAAACACTAAGTTTAGTTTGATTTAGTTGTTTTTCTATCCAGTGGCGCCGTGTTATTACAACGCGCGCAAGGCTAGAGGTATCTAGGTCAAAAGCCAGACGTGTCACGATAGGAGGTCAAGCTCATAACACAGCGTTGGGCCGTGTTAATTTAGAGAATCTAGGCTTGTTGTGATTTTGAAGTTAGTGTTATGGAGTCTTTCTTGGCTAATCCCACCGTTGAGGAGGTAGAGAAGTTGAGTAGAAAAGTTTTGATTAGTGTTGTTAAGGAATTGAAATTGGATTATTCTGTTACGCAGAAATCAGAGGTGTTGAGAGATAAAATTGTTGTTCATTTTATTAATGAAGGGGTATTTGATGAAAGTTTGTTGGCTGGGGTGTTACTCCGTGAGGAGAAACCTCTAGAGAAGGTAGAATTAGAAGCTAAAATTGCTTTAGAGAAGGAGAAAGTTGCTTTAGAGAAACAGGAGTTAGAGGCTAAAATTGCTTTAGATAAGAGGAGGTTGGAATTAGAATTTGGTCAAGTTAGTGGAGACGTTACTTCTCTGGTAGATCCAAAAAAGTTGTCGGTGGGGCAAGTAATTGCCAAATTTGGGAAATTAGTTCCTAAATTTGATGAAACAGATTTGGTCGTTTTCTTTAACTCATTTGAGAGTTTAGCGAAGACATGTAAATGGCCCGAAACTTCCATTACTGCTTTATTGAGCACGGTCCTTACAGGGAAAGCTGCAAAAACATACCAGGCACTCTCTCACGACGTTCAAAATAACTATAGTTTGGTCAAGACTGCCATTTTGAAGGCCTACGAACTGACGCCCGAGGCCTATCGGATAAAATTCCGAGCACTCCGCAAGTTACCCACTCAATCATATGTGGAATTTCTCTTTGAAAAAGAGAAAATTTTCTCAAGGTGGCAACACTCTGAGGAAGTTTCTGAGTTTGAGAAACTCAGGTCACTTATCCTAAGGGAAGAATTCCTAAAGTCCCTGCCTGAAGACATACGACTACACATACTGGATAACAAGATAATTGACATCCAGAAGGCTGCTGAGTCGGCTGACACATATATGTTGGTGCATAAGAAACCACCAGTGTCAGGAAACCGCCTCAACCCCGTGCTTCCCCTTTTTGGCAGCAATCCTCCTGTTGGCCAACACTTGAAGGCATTACAGTCCAGAGAGAAACCAAGATCAACTCTCAATCGTCGAGCAGTATGCCAGTTCTGCAAAAGACCTGGTCACCATGTCAAGGACTGCTACAAACGTCTTCAATTTAACAGAGAGGCGGTGCGTACTTCTGCGCACTATGCTCTATCCCCTCAAGCCGCCGGTTCAAATATGAACTCTAGAATTCTAAGGGACGCTAACCCTAAGTGTCCGCAAGAAGGCAGTCAAGTCTCCACACATTATGTGCAATCACATTTTGATTGTTCTCGCCACCATCCAATTTCTTCCGAGTCTACCGATCTCGAGGGATCGAGAAAGGTTGACTTTTCATCTTTCATTACAGAAGCTATCATTAGCAAACCAGGTGATCCGTTGTCTCAGCAGAATATCACCGTCCTAAGAGACACAGGAGCGTCACAGTCACTTCTTTTGAAAAGTTCAATGGACATTACACCGGAGACGAACAACGGAAATGTTTCCATTATCCAGGGAGTGGGGACAAAATCTACTGTAGTCCCTCTACACAAGTTTGCCCTGAAACATCATCTCGTCGAAGGCGAAGTCATTTTAGGTGTGATAGATAGTATTCCTGTCCCAGGAGTACACCTACTTCTAGGGAATGACCTTGCGGGAAGCAAAGTATACCCCTGTACGGTTCAGAACCCTTTGTCAACAGTTCCAGATAATGATAATGAACTGTATCCTGCATGTGTGGTGACAAGAAGCCAGACCAAACAATTGGCTGACACAACGTCTGAACCACACCTACCATCATCGTCAAGAAATTCGACTCCCAAACTGGAGTCTATGCTTCCAGAGAACCCAAGCCTGGGCTTACCCCTGAGGATATCTCAGGAAGACATCATTAAAGCTCAACAAGTCGACGCGGAACTCAAAGCAATGGTCGAAAAATCTCTCTCATCTGACGATGGGGAGTATTTCTCCGAGAACGGCCTCTTCTTTCGTCGCTCTGTACCAGTGGATGCCTCACCAGCCGAACCATGGTTGGGTAAAAACCAGCTGTGGGTCCCTCCACCTTATCGGCATGAAATACTGAAACTGGCACATGACCATCCAATGTCAGCGCACCCAGGAGTCACTAAAACAGTGGCGAAGATCAAAGAACTGTTCTTTTGGCCCAAAATGAGAAATGATGTGTCGCGTTACTGCAAAAGTTGCACGAACTGTCAGTTGGCCGGAAAGCCAAACCAGAAAATTCCTAAGGCCCCTTTGAGTCCGATTCCTGTATTAGAATAACCCTTTTCTAAAATCGTCATGGACTGTGTAGGTCCCTTGCCTAAAACCAAGGCGGGCAACGAGTACCTACTTACCTTTATGTGTTCAAGTACCCGTTTTCCCGAGGCGTTCCCCTTACGGAACATTAAGGCAAAGACTGTAGTCAGAGCCATGACCCGGTTCTTCACTACCTTTGGATTACCTAGAATCGTTCAAACAGATCAAGGCAGCAACTTCACCAGTCACCATTTTCAGGAAGCGCTAGCCAAGCTAGGCGTTACCCACATCACCAGTTCAGCCTACCACCCTCAGTCTCAAGGCGTACTTGAGAGGTTCCACCAGACCCTAAAAACCATGCTAAGAACATTCGCTAAAAGTAACACCCAATGGGATGAGACTGTTCCTTGGATTATTTTCGCCGCGAGGGACTGTGTCCAAGAAGCTTTAGGTTACTCTCCTTTTCAACTTGTGTTTGTACATTCTGTCCGTGGTCCCCTGAAGCTGATCCACGAACGGTGGACAGGCACCAGTGATCATCCAGTGGAAAACTTTGACGATTTTCACGTTCGACTGAAAGCCGTGTGCGAGATGGCTCACAAGAACTTAAGAAAGGCCCAAGTGAGAATGAAAGGACTGTATGATAAGAGTTCTCGTAAACGAACATTCAATCCAGGCGAGAAGGTTCTTGTGCTAGTGCCTAATCTGAACAATGCGTTATCCTTAAGATATTGTGGACCCTTTACTGTGCATTCAAAATTAAGTGATTTGAACTATGTTGTCAATACGCCCGAATGAAGAAAGAAACAGACAGTGTATCATGTTAACTCACTGAAAAAGTATTATGATAATTGTAACAATTTTCATTCCACAGCTAAAATTACTTTACCTGTATGTTCAAATGTTTCTGATGATGTGATACATGATAAATTGAAACCCCCAAAATTGGTAAATTCTTCCTTTTTAGATCATCTAAATGACCACCTTATGCATTTGTCCACAGAGGAAAGCCATAAATTGTCTCAGTTATTTGAGACATTTCCCTCTATTTTTGGGGATGTCCCCAAAGAAGCGAAGGTACCACCTCATGATGTAGACGTAGGTGATGCAAAACCCATTAAACAACACCCCTATAGAGTTAACCCGGAAAAAGCTGTTTTGATAAAAGATGAAATTGATTATATGCTCAAGAATGATATCATTGAACCCAGTTTCAGCAACTGGAGTTCCCCATGTCTTCTAGTCCCGAAAGACGGTGGATCTTTCAGGTTTGTGACCGACTTTAGGAAGGTAAATGCGCTCACCAAAGCTGATTCCTATCCATTACCTCGAATAGAAGACGTTATTGATAAAGTTTTTCACGCTAAGATAATTTCCAAAATTGATTTACTTTCAGGATACTGGCAAATCCCCTTATCTGACCGTGCAAAAGAAATATCTGCTTTTGTAACCCCTAATGGTTTTTATAGATACAAACGTATGCCCTTTGGTATGCGAAATGCTGGTCAAACTTTCCAGCGGGTCATTAACTCTGTCATTGCTGACATAGACCAATGTGAGGCCTACATAGATGATATAGTTGTATTTTCTAATACTTTTGAAGAACATATTGTTCAGTTGACTAACCTTTTTAGAAAATTGTCTGAAGTTAATTTTACTGTAAACCTGCATAAAAGTGATTTCTGTAAAGGTTCAATTACCTATTTGGGTTATCAAGTGGGAACGAACCAAGTTAGGCCCATTGAAGCTAAAGTAGATGCTATTGTAAAGTTGCCTCCTCCCAAAAATTGTAAAGAAATCAAAAAGTTCCTTGGGATGGCTGGTTACTATAGGCGGTTCTGTCAAAACTTTTCAGCTGTTGCTGAACCTCTTACTGCATTATTGAAAAAGGGTGTTGAGTTTGAATGGTCAAATAAATGTCATGAAGCTTTTTTGACCATTAAGTCATTTTTATCTAATGCTCCTGTTATGGCTGCACCAGATTTCAGCAAGCCCTTTAAACTTGCCATTGATGCTAGCCACTTAGCCATTGGCTCAGTCTTATTTCAAGAAGACAACATGGGGATTGACCATCCCATTGCTTTTTTTTTCCAGGAAGTTAAATGAGAACCAAAAGAATTACTCTACTATTGAAAAAGAAGCTTTAGCTTTGGTTTTGTCCTTAAAACATTTTGAAGTCTATGTCACTTCTTCAACCAATCCAGTCAGAGTGTTTTCTGACCATGATCCCCTGAAATTTACCTCTAAGTTAGGACAGAAGAATCAAAGAATATTGAGATGGTGTTTATATTTCCAAAATTTTAATCTGGAAATTTCCCACATTAAGGGTATTGATAATGTTGTGGCTGATTGTTTGTCAAGGATGTAAAATCTTATTACACACACTGATCATGTGACATGTTTTGTGGTTCATTTAGGACCATACACAAGTGTTTTGTTTGGGTGACGCTCACATGAATGTGAGTGGTATGAGTTTTGAATTTTTTTCAAAATGACAATCATGTTGCATATTTTGTTTATTTTCAGGTGAACCTTAATTAAAGGTGGTTTTTGATTATATGTAATCTTTTATAATAATGTGTCTCATATGACTCAGTTGATATTGTAGCTAGTCATTGAAATAAAGGTTTTACCCTGGCGGGTTTACCACTTTTAATATCCACATGGAAATATTGTAATACCCCTATTCTGAGGGATTTTGATGTATAATTATTTTTTTGAAAGGGTTACTCCCCTTTCACAAATTGTAAAAGTTTGAGTTACTTCCCTTTTGTTTCCAGGGATATTTTCATCTGGTATTAAGATTTTGATTGGCTACATTTGTAAAGCATTTTTTTTTATTTCATTTCCAGATTGGTTCCTTATGTATGTTTTTGTGGAACCTATCTGTCACTTCCAAAAAGGGAGTGGATGTGACCTACTTAGGTCTAATAATGTTTTATTTTGTCATTGTGTTAATACCATATATGGATTGATGGTGCAACAACCGGGTTTTTTCCACTGTCTTACTAAGAGTGTCTAAGACGTAGAAATTTTCCATCAAGATCTGATTGATTGATTCAGACCAGATGACCACACCAACCAATGGCCACATGAGTTGAGGGTAACCTCCCCTGTTGCCTAAGTCTTTAACTAGATCGCCCACAGGCGACACGAGGCAGTCCACCTTGATCAAGCGGTCCATTATGACCAGGCCGTCCATTTTGTCCGGCAGTAGATTCTGACTATTTGAACGTGAGAGAGCTTAAGTCCTGAGTGTGCTATGCATTCCTGAGTTGTTAAAGTGTTCTAATATTATATTACTTGTCGCCAAGTGATTTCTTGATGCTATAGCAGTGTTATGTGACCTGTGGCTATTTTTATACAGTGTTAGAATCTGTGATAGTATTTTTTCTTACGCTTTGTAAGTTGGGTTTTGTTATTTTCTAAATTAAATATTTTATCTTGTTTAACCTAGTGTTCTGCCACAACTGTGTTCGCTTATTAAAGGTTGTATGCAGATTGAATGAGTTGTTAACTTCAATAGTATCACTAGTTTTCCCTAGACATCGAAATCGAGCCCTAGTGTGTTGTTGAGTTAGTGTTCATTCATTTAGGCTTTAAGTCATTTGCATATAACCCCAAGAAAGAATCCGGGGGCGTTCACCATCTATCTGGCTGGTAGATAGGTGTCCGTTACAATATATATATATATATATATATATATATATATATATATATATATATATATATATATATATATATATATATATATATATATATATATATATATATATATATTAAGCACAAATTTTTAACTTACTCAACATTATAGATTAATTAATTAACTTACGGGCCGAAGTTTCGTCATCGGAAATATTCCTGCTGATTATTCTGTTGAAATTAGGCAGCTGATTTACCTTGTCTGTTTTAGCATCGTTCAACGGTTTAGATGAAGCTAGAGTGATGACAAGGAAAAAAACGACAATCTGTTTCAGAAGCATCCTGTGGAATAGATACAATAAAAAACTAAAATAGCATTGTAACGTGATGGCCATCTCGGTCTTCACAAAGGATGTATAAATATTTTCATTTTAAATAAGCTTCAGATCAGAGCGCTGGTGGACTATGGATCATAGATTGAGTGGACAGCACAACAAAATCTTTAGTGGTCAGCTGATCGGAGATATAGTGGACTGCCTATTATAGCTGGAGTATACTACAGAACAATTCAGTGGACAAAGGAACAAAATCTTTAGTGGGCAGCTGATATGAGCTGTAGTGGACAGCTGATATGAGCTGTAGTGGACAGCTGATTAGAGCTGTAGTGGACAGCTGATTAGAGATGTAGTGGACAGCTGATTAGAGTTGTAGTGGACAGCTGATTAGAGCTGTAGTGGACAGCTGATTAGAGGTGTAGTGGACAGCTGAATAGAGGTGTAGTGGACAGCTGATTAGAGCTGTAGTGGACAGCTGATTAGAGTTGTAGTGAACAGCTGATTAGAGATATAGGGGACTGCCTAACAAAAGCTTAAGTAGACAGTAGAGGAGGGGTCGGCCAGGTCGAGTCGGAAAAGCTCATGATTGCTAAAAAGAAAGGCAGGCTAAAATCGGAGTCAATGGCCTCAATGGCGCATAACCAGTTGACACGTATACTTAGTTGTGTTGAAGGGGATCCCTTCCAACACAAAAATTTAGAACGCGGAGCAAGAAAAAAGAAGCTCATCGCGAAATAACGATCTCTTTATTTTGGTTGTAGGTAAAGCTTTATAAAAGGACTGCTGCTTAGAGATTAATTTAACTGGACTATAGATCGGAGTTTAAATTTAGTGGATTTAGGCATAAACTAGAACAGGGACTGCTGAAACAGAACTCCACATTTTTATCACAAATTAAACATTAGAAAATGCTGTGAAAACTAGCAATAAGGTTTTCAAACTGAAATATAGAATATAGAATTTTTAAAATTTTCGAATATAAATCGATGCGCTGAAAGAATATCCGCCCCAATGCGTGGACCCCCATCCACTCGCAGCGCAGTAAACTCTGAGGTAATATCCATATCCACACCTTAGCGAAGCAAGGGTATACGCGTTTGTATTTAGTTTTGTTCTGTTCCCAAGTTGGTACATTTAAAAAAGATCCACCGTGGCGGAGCACGGGTATGCCGCTAGTATATATATATATTCTGGGGCTTAATTATAGATTAGCGGGGTGAGGCTCCTATGTTTATTACCTCCACAAGTGTAACATAAAATTAATATCCAAAATTCCTATTTAAACCCACTTGGTAAATACAGCCCGCATTTGGTTCAGTTATAATCTTTGGTTTTCCACTGTTTGGTTCTACTGTAACATGATCATATCGGATAATCTTTTAACCTTTAGTTCTAGTATTTACAACATTATACTAATTCGAATTTGCAATACTATATACGGAAGCCTATGTTACGTTTTTTTGTCTCGTAAACATAAGGTTGCGTTAATTCAAAGTGAGAGCCCGGTAAGAACCAGTAAGTCCCGGGAATCAAATAGAATAATCCCCAAGCTTATGCCTGCTGTAATACTTAAACAAGCAAATATTCAGTTTCAATCGAATTTCGATAATGCGTTTGTACCGTAACATTACTTCACTAATTTACTGCGTGAACTACAGTGGAGCAACTACATAACCTTTGGTGAGGACGGGTGGTGGAATATGTAGAATGGGTATCTTTAGGATTTTTCCCCAGGGGAGGGTGTGTTATGCTAACAGAGATACTAAACTCATGCAGTGGTGCTTCGTTGACGAACATTATTTGTTTTAGGCCATTTATCATGGGCAGAAAAGTGAAACGATTTTCTATTTTTGTCCAGTTTGCTCTACAAACACAGTTTTCTCAATGATTGGCTCACTTTGTCACTGCACCATCAACACCATGTGCTTCCAAGTGGCGCCTACTTTCTGTTTAATGAGCACCCTTAAATAGGGACAAGGTGTCACACGATGTTCGATGATTAAATAAAACCAAGAGTACCCCACGGTACACTGACACCTGGGCTGTTGCCGATGTATATTCTACTTCAATATTACTGAGGGTGACTAACCCACACTCAAGGCCTTCATACAACACGCCCAGGGACGTCTGGGTGGTAGTGCGGACAAACCCGGACAACCCTCGCCATGACAAATATTATCTAGTACATACAGCGCCTGTTTTGTTTACATTAAAATAACTCAGTTTTTAAAACAAAACAAGATATATCGTCTAAAATTACACGATTGGTAAAGTATTGATGTAATCCTCTTAAAATAGTACATCAGCCTTTCTCCTGAGACCGCCGTAATGCGCAGGAAAGATAAAGTATTGTTAGAAGACTTGATAAGTATTGTTTAATACAAACTAAGTCGTGTGTAAGAAACTGTAACTCTCACTTAAGACCCGGTAATATAATACAATAATCCCATAGCTTAAGCGTGCAGTATAGCTTTAATCATTTCATGTTGAAGTTCGATTACTCGCTCGTACCATCATACCACTTCAATATATTTTGTGGGACCACTATTCTATAAACGAGAAAACATCCACAAGAAAGAAAAATGCCTGATTTCCCTCTCAAAGACTCTTAAGACTCTTTTTATAAATATTTTCAATATTATTGTTCGCGATGTGACTTACGCGGATAGAGTATATAATTATTGTTATAAATGAATAATGTTAAAATCACAATTCACAGCCAGAGTGTATAACGTGTCGAGACTTGAAACTAAAATTTAACGTATGTAACAGTTCTAGTTTTATTGCATTATAATGTATAATTGTTTTTCTTCATAAGATTATAGACGTCACGCTTATGATTGTTGATTCTGTTTGCATTTTTTACTCTCTCGTAAAGATGAAGTATAGAGAAAGTCTTGTAATCGTGCAAAAAAAAATTCGAGATTTTTGCAAATCTGACTTTTTACACCTCCCCTGAGTCGGTAAAACATCGTTTTGCAATCTTGTTTGTATATCTCTGTGTGTGTATTTGTCTGTCTGTGTGTGTCTAAACACGATAACTAGAGTACCGTTACAGCTAGGTTGATGAAATTTTATATATAAGTATTATTTCGAAATCGAAGATCCGTATACATTTTTGAGCGATTTCTGATAAACGGAAGAGGAACGTTTTCTACTTTGAATTTTTCAAAAGCCTATAACTTGAGTACTATTTCAGACAGACAATTAAAATTTCACATATACGTAAAGATCTAATTCTCTGCCTTCTATCAAATTTTGAGTAATTTCTGTAATTTCTGTTGACAGGAAGTAGTAATTTTCGCTTTTTCCGATTTCTCAAAAAACCCATGTGAATTTATAAAGTACTAATAATATTCCGCACTATTATGCACATCTTTATTTGGCGTTCACTTGGTGTGCATTTCTTTTTTCTACGAGATTATATTCTAGTTAAAAAAAATTTGAGTATTTAAAATGGATTAAAAATCATGTCTAGAAGTCTATATCCCGAGTTGCCATCCCCCGTAGTGTTATATTAGAATATTCGAGAAAGTTTAGGGGAGATCACTCCCGGTTTATTTTACAAGGATTACGAAACCGATTATGCTGCGTTCATTGTTTTTGGTTATAGTATATATATATATATATATATATATATATATATATATATATATATATATATATATATATATATATATATATATATATATATATATATATATATATATATATATATATATATATATATATATATATATATATATATACTAGCTGCATCCCGTGCTCCGCCACGGTAAAACTTTTTTAAATGTACCAACTTGGGAACAGGATAAAACTAAACACAACACAAACGAACGCAAAAAAAACACAAACGAAAAAACAAACACAACACTCATAACATTAACACAATTTAAATGCAATCATAAAGGCATATTGCTCACAGTCTAGCCCGTAGCGCCAAATCGCGCCCTTTCCGGTGATTTGCACCCCCCTCAAACTTTCGATTTGCACCCCTGTCCCCCCCCCCCCCGCCCTAAAACTTTCGATTTCCACCACCCCCCCCCCCTCGCAAATTTTTTCCAACCCACTTTGGCGCCCCCTTAGGTTGGCACCCGGGGACATATGCCCCCCCCCTCGCTACGCCTCTCCTATAAAACCCCTAGCTTGTCCGCAAACCGAAAGATAGAATAATAATTAGTAAACAGTATAAATAATAGGCAGTATTTAAAATATCCGTGTTTTACCTACAATATTTCACTTTATCCATTCACGCATTTTTTCCCAGTACTTTAAATTTTAAAAATTTACAATAGAGTTTCATAACTAAAACCATTGCGCACCTAATGAACGTGATGACGCGTCTATAATAGTGCTGAATAGTTGATTAAAAATTAAAAATTATAAGTAATAAACAGTAGAGCCTACATTTAGTGAATAAAATAAATAAAAGATTGCCTTTTATCAATCCATGCTAATTATAATTTTCTAACAATAATTTCCTCTTACACATCCGAATAATTTGCATTCACATTTTGCTAATTATATTATTGCAATACTAATTCCTTCTATGACGAACTTATATTTGCATTCACATTTTTTATTAGCGTGAGTTTAATGTATTTTTAAATTACCTCCTTTGTCAAAATTAGAAAAAAGAGTTAAATTAATTTGATTTTTCTACCGTACTGTTATTATGTTATTGAAATGTATCGACTTTTTCTGGGAATATAAACGAAAATGATATTTGACATTAATACTTTTAATATGTTTTAGCAGTGTGCGTGTATTTAATATTCTCTTTACGTTATGCAAAAAAGTAAAAACAGTGGCAATTATAAAATAGCTCTATGTCGTTATATAAACAAACCCTATTCTATTACTTATAATAAGACTCTGCGGTGCACTGAAAAGCGCAGCATGGTGCGTAGTTTACTTTTATAGTCCCAAAATCTATAGCGATGACGGACGGAAGGAAGGACAGACACAGCCCGCTTATATTATATATATATATATATATATATATATATATATATATATATATATATATATATATATATATATATATATATATATAGTTTAGAGTGATACATTTTTGTTAGCGCAATTTCCATTCTGGAGAATTGCGTTTATTAACTCGTCATTTCTGGGAATGGATGAATGAATGTATGAATGTATGGATGTATGAATGTGTGTCCGGGCTTTAAGTCGTATCTCCTCCTCAACGAAGCAATATCGATGACTAGTTACAAAAGCAATTATGTTAAGCAAGTTACGAGGATGAACATAGGCCATAAAAATTACGGGTTTCTTTCATGGATTTTCCGAAAAAGCCAAAAAACCTCGAAAAAATTCAGTTTTTGGCCCATATCTCGGTAACCAGACCACTTAGCGACTTGAAACATGTACCAATCGATTCCTGCTAAAATTTAGAACAATATTGCCGAAGAAAGTTTTCAAAAATATCCTTTCGTTCGGTCACAAATTATTTTTTGAATTAATTAAAATTTGGACCCAATTAGTAGGCATTGTATGCAACCACAACACACGCGTCATCACGTTCAATAGCTGCGCCATCACGTTCAATGGCTGCGACGTCACGTTCAGTAGCTAGGCGCGCAATGGTTTTTAGTCATGTTACTCTATTGTAAATAAAACATGTAAAATACTGAAACATTTTTTAATAAAAAACGTTTTAATAACTAACCAATGGTTTTACTAACCCTGCTCTTGATTTACGCTACGACTGAGCTATTTTTAGATAACACAAGGAAATTGCGCTAAAATTGTCACTAGACTTTTTTTTAATTACTTGTTTTTGTTTTGTCGGCCTACATTGTGTGTTTATTTTTGTTGCTTCAGAGTGCTACTTTAAATTTATTTTACATCATAGCGAAGCAATAACATACAGCATATATATATATATATATATATATATATATATATATATATATATATATATATATATATATATATATATATATATATATATGTTACGGTCAAAGCCCGAAGTCGGCCAATGCGCGGATTGGCCGGCCAATCCGCGCATTGGCCAATATCGCCTTTCATAGGTCGGTCAAAGTCCGAAACTTTGCTTGATTTCGGCCTTTGGCTGACCAATCCGCAGACTGGTCATGGTGGACCGGCCAAAGTCTGAAATAGCTCTTGATTTCGGCCTTTGGCCGGCCAGTCCGCGGACTGGCCATGGTGGACCGGCCAAAGTCTTAATTAGAAGATCATCTGGCTAAGTACGACCTGGCCAAAGTCCGAATTAGAAAATCATGAGCAGATTTTGGGTTTTTCAATGCCGTAAGGATCATGACATTAAGTCTTTATTGATTATTAATTAAAGTTAATGACAGAACCATTCAATTTTTTTTATTGTACTATAGTTTCAATCAATCAGTATTATCATTTGGTACAACAAGTTGAACTTTTATGGCATTTAGAATTACATAGCAGCTTGTTATTTTTATACTTGCAGCGATTTGTTGTGCACTTGGTTGTGCAATTGCAGCGAGTGTAGCCTTGGCCTCCAGTCAATGATTGTGAAGATGCGATGGTTCGTAGTGATTTTTCCTCAGTGCCAACTGACGAAAATAAGAGCATTTTTCGTGAAGAATTGAAAACTCACTTCTAGCATACAGTTGTTTTAGAACACCATGTTCCGTTCATAATTTGTAGAAACCGCCCTCGACGCTCATGAAAACTGCAATCACGCTTCGGGGATCACCGCATTGGCCAAGACATCCCGGCCAATGCGCGCATTGGCCGGCCAATGTACGAAATATGATCTTAGTTCTAAGTTCTTCGGGCTTTGGCCAAGAGAGCCGGCCAATCCGCGCATTGGCCGGCCAATCCGGGGTTTGGCCGCACTTCGGGCTTTGACCGTAACATATATATATATATATATATATATATATATATATATATATATATATATATATATATATATATATATATACACTTATATAGAAGATATTACAAATTCGGCGCCTTTTTTTTGCTATTTTCGCTCCCCCTACACCTAAAACCTGGATACGCCTCTGCAGCAGTTGTTTTAGTTTTTGGAGTTGTCTCTCCTAGAAGAGTGGCTGTCCCCAGCTAACGAGCCTCATCTGCACGAGGGTTCGACCTCGAGACTTTTTCGGTTTAGCAACCATGAGCTTTACCGACTCGACCACGCCGACCCCTGGTCCTTAACAGGCAACTGATAATGTTTTAAAGCAAATATTTTCAGTGGCAGCGTTGGTACTGTCGAATTCACAAATTATGAATTACTGAAAAGTAGAAAATAAAACAACTAAATAGCGGCGTATGATACGCCGCGGGTCGGCTCGTGTTTTTAATTGGTTAATACTCTAATTGGTCGATAATTTCACTATGTTTTTTTTTTAAGTTTAATATTCATATCCTCAACATAAGAATGATGAAATTTCTTTAGAAGAGATTAGTTTTTTTCTTACGCTGTTTTATGTAAAAGGAACGTAAAATTAATAGGAAAATTATTAATAATACATTATTTTAAATTTTCGATATAGTTGTGAATATAAATATTGCAACTTTTGCAAGTTTTTTTCAGTAGAATAAATTTCTTAGGTGTGTTTTGGTATGCAGGAGACTGCGTTGGGGAGGTGTTTAGTAGGTTGTGTTGGGTCGTTGTGACGCTAAGGGTGTTGGATTTATAAACAGGCGTGGGATGCATATTTGATGTGTTTCTTTCTGAAAACTGATCACTACATAAAGGATGATCGTGTTGATAGTAAACTACACATTATCTTATGTATTATGACAATATCAAAGACTATAGTCTAATCACTTTAAATAAAAGCGAGTTCAGTCCCTTTTGTGAGGCTAAGTAAAAAGACAGCGCAATATACGTCTGTCCCGCCGTTTATTATTGATTGAAACACATGTCGCGGACAAACTTGTGCTAGGTAATATTACATTAACCTGGGACAGCGTGGTCGGATGGTAGTGAGCACAATATCTAAGTACATTGAAGAAAAACTAATAAGTAATCAAAAGTTACTGATTTATATACTCAGACAAAGGATACAGATGTTTTGTCGTATGTGTACAGGTATTTGTCGATAATGTTCTTACAGTAGTAAATTTAGTAGCCTTTTATCTCTCTTGTCCAGCTTTTACCATATTACACAACAAGGGCGCTCTGTCATTATTTTAGACAACCATGGCAAGCATTCACACATTGGACACAACAAGGGCTTTCGCTTATTGGAGACAACGAGACAATGTGGATTAGGTTTCAACAATTGAAGACCAGACATCATGGATTAGGTTTCTCCAGCACAACAAACATTGATAAGCTTTCGATACACAAATTTTCTATTAACAACTCAAAAAAATATTATTTTTTTCTACGTTTTATTTTGATTTGAAATTAAAATGACACAAAAAAAATATTTTACTTGATAATTTGAAACACTTTATCAACCACAAAATTAAATTTAAACAATTTTTATTTCTAATTTATCCGTTCTTTCTAACGGTATCATGAAGGACTTTGACCGTACACGACTCGTAACTACCAAGCCTCTCCATCAGAGAGTAATGTAAAACCAAGAGACATAACGTAACATGCGGTCGACGAGAAGTTAGCCGTGGCCAGACTGTCAACACCAGCTACGTCCTTGGCTACAGGCAGTATCATGACCTCGCCCTGTCCACTGGTGCACCTGGTTACACTCAACGTGTTGGCGTCTGTGCTGAACGCGCCGACCACGTCGTTCTTTTTGACTAGGATTTGACGCTCGAATGGTATTTCTGCAGTCTGATTTGCGTCTGCGGAACACGTTACTGTGTTGTGGCCTACCAGATTGTATTTACTTCTGAGAAATTTTTAAAAAATACCAATAATCGTTACGTAAATTTAAAAGTAAGTTATTCTCGAATAATGATGGTAAAGTTTCGAAAACGAGACGAGGAAAATATTGTAAGATAATTTTTGCTTATTAAGTTATCTTTTGTATCATACTAAAAGTATTGATGATGAGGTTCTAGTTGTAAATACTTCCACTTTTTAACTACCATTTATTATGATGGTGACTGTTCCATTTGTTCCTAGTATGTGATGGTGGATGTTTTAAGAAAATGCTGAATTAGCTTCCTATAAAGCCAAGCATATAATTAACTGATCAGTTTCAGAGAAAAAGTATTGAAGATTTTAAGCCGATTTTTCGACGTTGGATGGTTGGCTGAGTATTGTAAACCTATCTGATCTTAACTCTGTTTAATTAATTAAAAAACATTAATGAACAAGAGACCTTATATTTTTCTATGCTACCAGAACAGGATACTCCAACTATTTAACTATTTGGAGGGACACATAAGTTATAAAATATTTACCCGCTTTTTCTGAACACGCTCAAATCGAGAGAACCGGAAGAGTTGCAGTAGTAGCGCCATGTTGATATAGCGCCGGGGAATGGCATTCTTGTTTTATAAAGAAACAACACACATTTAAAATCAGTTTTATCTTGTTGATTTTTAAGAAATACAATATTATCAGTGGCGTAGCTAGGATTTTCGGGCCCGTTTGCAAAAATTATCAGTGGGCCCCCTTCGTCAGCCTTTAAGCTACATTGAAGTTAAAGGAAGAAATCAATGGAGAATTTCAAAAATAATATAAATATTCTGTTCGTTTGAAAGTGTATATGTCCGGATTGTGTATTTATACTATATTAGTATGTAGTTTTGTAAAAAATATTAATGGATTACAGTTAATTTGTTTTTTAAGTAAACACAGTAGCATCATAAGGCTGGGGTAGAGGTGTGATCCGCAAAGGATGACAGCAATTAGGCGTTACACCATGACAAGACATTGTAAATTTTACTGTCATAATTAAGTTGTATCTAGATAAAATAATATAACATTTGTGATAGAGGGTAAATATACCTCCGAAAATGCAAATTTGTTGGGGACGATGGTGTGACACCTTTAGTTACCACCTAGGATAACACCTAACCTTGTGACACTACTCACCAAACACATATTTTTTTTAAATTGCTCATGATTTATTTAGATCTGTACTTTTTTCATGCTTTTAATTTTGTAAAATAATTATAAGTTGAGCATACCTAAAATAAATTCATAACAAATAACATTATTATAATGAACAAATAATGATCGAGAACCATCATAAACATCAAAATCTCCTACCCGATCACCATAGAATGTTAAAAAATATTTATACTAACTAGCGTACCCGTCTGAAAACAGTTGAGCGAGCGGGGACGCAGCACGCCACGGGGGGGTTTGTGAGGGTTTCATCAACGCGTTTCCAACTGTGTATTTTTAGTTGTGTGACCTTGTTTTCTAAAACTGAGATAGGTTTATTTAAAATGTAAACAACGCCACTACTATTTTTATTCGGATCTTTGTTGCTGGATGCGGATTTGGTCCACACTACCGCTCAGACGCCCCTGGGCGTGCTGTATGAAAACATTGAGTGTACGTTAATCATTTTCCGTTATTGTGAGGTTGAATAGCTTTCGGCGACCGCCTAGGTGTCAGAGGCGTCGTGGGAGTGACTGGATACACTACTGTATGTAGCCAGATGCAACCTCTGTCCTTTGTAGAGTACTTGTGCAATTGGTGTCGTCTGTACGCCGAGGACGTCGAAACCCTCCACTGTTGCAGTTTGACGTCCAATCAAAAGATCTCGTGCACTCAGCTAGCCGCAGTGTAACTCGGGAGCCCAACCGTTACTACTGCTGATGCGCTAGAGGACACCCTTATTCGATTTAGTAATCGATTTTTGTATCCCGACATATCCCTAGTGTATGGCGCTCATTAAAACGAATATAGGCGACCGCCGGGGTGCCGGCTACTGCGCCCGTGCAATTTGACCGCTGAATCGAGTAGAAACGCTGACCCCATGCGCCAGACACCCAATCAACAGAACCCAGGAGCAAAGAAAGCGGCTGCGAAACTCTGGGTGGCAAACCGCACCGCCTTACTGTCGGGGGGGGGGGGCGCCCTCAGAAATAAAATAAAACTTTAATGGCAGAAACCTCCCCAAAAGTCAGAGTTTCTTTCAGGAAAAATATCTGGGGAAAAAACACTTCCGTTGACGTATTCTCAACGATTTCCTAAAGTTTCTTGGCGATTGTATGAAAACCAAAAACGTATAGTGTTAATAGCGCTATATTGATTTAAGATTAATTAGATCAACAAATGAAATGTCATTAACGTAAAGATATAGTGATACTATTAAGGATGGGTCCTGTTAGACCCCCCCCCCCCCCCACACTGAATCCCACTACTTGTAAAGTGCCAAAGGACTGGGGAACTTTTAACTATTTCTACGATAGAAAAGTAACTGAATTCTCATTTCATTTTTAAAATTATTTATATAAAAAAAATAATAAAATTTCAACGTAAAAAGTTTTAATTTTTTAAGAGGGAAAAGGGCCCCTAAATGACATGGGCCCTATACATTACTTATGCTAGCTTTACGGTAGCTACGCCACTGAATATTATAACTAATGTACGTGTCATCATCCTTCCCCGTTCGTGCCCAAGATGCAGAGAAGAATAGTTAATCTGCTTTATAGACCTTCACATATTAAGAGATATAGTGGTCAGTACAATGCCCAGCTGCCTTTGTTTCCCTGGGTTAACTCCACTGATTTTAACACGGAATATTAAAATTTCAACGTAAAAAGATCTAATTTTTTAAGAGGGAAAAGGGCCCCTAAATGCCATGGGCCCTATGCTTTACTTGTGCTAGCTTTACGGTAGCTACACCACTGAATATTATAACTAACGTACGTGTCATCATCCTTCCCCGTTCGTGCCCAAGATGCAGAGAAGAAGAGTTAATCTGCTTCATAGACCTTCACATATGAAGAGATAGAGTGGTCAGTACAATGCCCAGCTGCCTTTGTTTCAGTCGGTTAACTCCACTGATTTTAACACGGATTCGAACTTGAGACTCTCGAGATAGCAGTCTAGCTCTCTACCGCTAAACCACGTCGTCACATAAAAGCATATAAAAATTACTAAAAAAAGCAACCTAAGTATTAATTTCTAAATATTATTCACGGATTGGATTTTAAACTCAGAGTAACTAGCAACCTGTAGCCATCAATGTCCATGACGACGATTGTGTTTACGGGAAGCACATCCGGTCTTCTCTTCACTAAATTCACGTTGATGTAAAAGGCGAATAAATGAACTCCTGTAATGAAGTATTGGAATAACATATTGGAATGTCATTTATCTAATTATAAGGAACATGAAAAATAAATGTGTTATACGTCTCAGAAAAAATGTATATGGGTTTACTACGGATGAAATTATGTGACCACAAGAAATCAATCAAATTAAAATACATATTATGATCAGTAGGTATAATGGTTGAAATATTGCTGTTACACAACTACGCTGGGGCTTAGACATAAAGCACTAGTAAGAACATATTTTTTCATGACTATTACAGTGAGTATTTCAAGTTAGTGCTCCAGGGTACAATGTTTGTAACAAGCACACATTTTGTATGAGCACTTTAACAATGAAAGGACTTTTCTACATGGGCTTCAAAATAGTTTTTGTTAGCGTGAATACATGGAGCTAAAGCGTTAAAAACTAAAGGAACTAGAATTTTATTTAAATTTTTTATAAAAAAAACTTGAGCAATACTAGGCCATTCGGAGTTTCTAAATGTGTATTTGTTAATTAATAAAAAAAAATACCGAAACAGTATGGTACTTGACACGCTCTGGTATGTCTCTCTGAATTGAAGCTAAGGTTGGCAACTGATATGGCTTAATAGTAGTGAAACACACAGATGTATTTTTCAATACACACACACACACACACACACACACACACACACACACACACACACAGACACACACATATATATATATATATATATATATATATATATATATATATATATATATATATATATATATATATATATATATATATGTGTGTGTGTGTGTGTGTGTGTGTTAAGCACACATATTAATGACTTCCTCGATACGTCTATAGATTAATTAATTACTTACGGGAAGGATTAACGGCATTGAATATATGATCGCTGATCATTCCGACGAAAGTAGGACGCTGATTTACCTTGTCTGTTTTAGCATCGTTTAACGCTTTAGCTGCAAATGGAACTTTGATAAGGAACATAACGACA
The DNA here is from genome assembly GCF_028476545.2 of Physella acuta. NCBI lineage: Eukaryota > Metazoa > Mollusca > Gastropoda > Physidae > Physella > Physella acuta. Next base: position 133,748 of record NW_026732534.1, on the reverse strand, counting down.
ATCTGTTTCATAAGCATCCTGTGTAATAGATACAATAAAAAAGTAAAATAGCATTTTCACGTAAAGTCCTATTCGGTCTTCACAAAGGATGTATACATTTTCATTTAAAATAAGCTTCAGATCAGAGCGCTGGTGGACAATGGGTCATAGATTGAGTGGACAGCACAACAAAATCTTTAGTGGGCAGCTGATCGGAGATATAGTGGACTGCCAATTACAGCTGGAGTATACTACAGAACAATTCAGTGGACAGCGGAACAAAATCTTTAGTGGGCAGCTAATATGAGCTGTAGTGGACAGCTGATTAGAGATGTAGTGGACAGCTGATTAGAGCTGTAGTGGAATGCTGATTAGAGATGTAGTGGACTGCCTAACAAAAGCTTAAACAGACTATATAGGAGGGGTCGACCAGGTCGAGTCGGTAAAGCTCATGATTGCTAAAAAGAAAAGCAAGGTAAAATCAGAGTCAATGGCCTCAATGGCGCATAACCAGTTGACACGTATACTTAGTTGTGTTATTTTAGGCTGTAGGTAAAGCTTTATAAAAGGACTGCTGCTAAGAGATTAATTTAACTGGACTATACATCGGAGCTTAAATTTATTGATGTAGGCATAAACTAGAACCGGGACGGCTGAAACAGAACTCCACATTTTTATCACAAATTAAACATTAGAAAATGCTGTGAAATAATGTGAAAACTAGCAATTAGGTTTTTAAACTGAAATATAGAATATAGAATTTTTAAAATTTTCGAATATAAATCGATGCGCTGAAAGAATATCTGCCCCAATATCCGCGAGCAGCGCAGTAAACTCTGAGGTAATATCCATATCCACACCTTAGCGAAGCACGGGTATAAGCGTTTGGATTTAGTTTTGTTCTGTTCCCAAGTTGGTACTTTTAAGGGCATGGGTGTGTGTACTTTTCGTCATAAATCCACTAAATCATCGATTTCCCACTTTTACTTGATCCATACAGAACAACCATCGTTGAATCTAAAAATGACATTGTTATGACCCTAAAAACAGTATTTAATTATGAAAAACCGAGTTCAGTGTAGTGTGTACAGGGTAATTTTTTAAAATTTTTTGGTAAAAATAGCCATTTTTCGACCTAGAAAAGTACTATTAGGCTTAGCGGAAACCTAATGTGTTTCATGCCAATGGAAAGGCCGTGGCCTCCTTTCTTTATTTGTTCTAAAATTAAATGACCAATCAAAATACCTATTTTAATGGGATTATTTTTCTACGTCATAAAGTTGTTTATTTTACGGGTTTTTCCGGTATGCACATTTTTTACCTCAATTTTTTTATTGGTATTCAACGGCGGAAGCTAGTTAGCGATTGGTCGTTTCGCTTCGGAAGTAAACATTCCCTTAGTTTCAGCGCGTTGCTAAGTTTGATCTAGGTTTGTTTCTCTATGCTTCTGTGAAATACTTACATTATTTTAACATATAATTATTTCAATTAAATATACTATTAACAGTTTAGATTAGTTTGTGTGATTTATCATAGGCAGTGAGACGATTTAATTTGTTTCTCTTTCGATAATGGGTAGAACAAAATACTCGCTAAAAATAGATACACACATCTAACTAATTTACTAAAACTAAGGCACGTTCGAATGCAACTGATTGCAGCTACCTCTACTCAATCTAGCACTATTCAGACAAGCACAGGTGCAGATGTAATATGCACATTTACTAAGAAACTGCGGCAATGTAAGACACAGTTTTTACAGACAGAAGAAAGCACTGTTACATCTAGTACTGGTAGTGCTAATTGTAAACAACAGCCATGCAGAATTATTGTCGACTATGATTTGCTTCTTGATGTTATCAATACATTTCCTCGCCCACTGTGATGTAGTGGCTACTATTGATGAAAAAAGTGTAAAGGGTTTGCTTCAAGCATGGTGTGGCAGTAATAAAAATGTTCTAAACCGTAAGTATACAACTGCAAAAGAATCCAGAACAAGGCCATTCACAATAAACAAAGACATCGTCTTATAATTGGCTTTAGACATGAGACCATGCAAAATATATGCTGTTTATGCGATAGCATAATTCAATTTTGGGCCCAGGCATGCTATGGCATTGCTGTCAAAAGAAGGAAACCAAAGTCGAAGACTCTGTGAAGGACGCCAAAAAAGACGCCATGACAACAGCTTTACTACAGCTCTAAGTAAAATAAAGAGCGTCAGAAAAAAAAAGAAAACTAACAGCGGATTTTAATGACATACAGCGATAAATGTTCATTTTTTGCAACTTTTTGTTAGTTTTTTGCGTTTTTCTCAGTTTGATGTTTTTAGTACAATTGTTGAAATAACTTTGTTAATAATTATCTGAACTGGACTAAATTTGCCCCAGTTACTCTTCATATATGTTAAAATAAAACGATAGAACACTTTTGGAATTTAAAAAAAAAAAAAAATTATTGTTGAAAAAGTGAAAAAAATTGGACGAAATAATGAAATTTTTACAGTGATGTTTGGAAAAATAAACCGGGAGTGATCTCCCCTAAATTTTCTCGAATATTCTTATATAAAACAACAGGGGATGGGAACTCGGGCTATAGACATGATTTTTAATCCATTTTAAATACTTAAAGTTTAAAAAATAGAATCAAATCTCGTAGACAAAAGAATTTCACATCAAGTGAACGCCTAACAAAAAAAGTGCATAATAGTGCGCAATATTATTAGTACTTCAAAAATTTACATTAGTTTTTGAGAAATCAGAAGTAGCGTAAATTACTACTTCCGGTCAACGGAAATTACTCAAAATTTAACAGAAGGTAGAGAATTTGATCTTTAACTTACTTGTGAAATTTCATTTATCTATCTGAAATAGTACTCAAGTTATAAGCTTTTGAAAAATTCAAAGTAGAAAAAATACCACTTCCGGTTATCGGAAATCGCTCAAAAGTTGAAACGGATCTACGATTTTGATTAAAAACATATATATGAAATTTCATCAACCTGGCTGTAACGGTACTTAAGTTATCGTGTTTACACACGGACAGACAGACAGACACACAGACATACGGACAGAATTGCAAAGCCCAGTTTTTCAGACTGGATTACGCATCAAACCTCTTAATTTTGATAAATCTGGATTGATAATTTTTGCCCGATTAAAATAAGTCCTCTATACTTCGGATGTTATGAAGGACTGAGGTGTAATACGGTGAAAATTGTTAAAATTTCAAGTGATTTTTGTCCACGATTACAATACTTTCTCTATACTTCGTATATACGAGAAGGTAAAAAGTAAAAAAAAAACTATCTTCTTTTTTGAAAATGTAATCTATCAGAAGTCTTAAATACATGTTTCTGCATGCAGACTATATTAAGTTTTCATGAAATTTGTACAAATCATTTTTTAGTTATTTCCATTTAAATATTGTCAATAAAATCCAATATGGCCGCCGTCACCATGGCAACGGAGGATTTAAAAATTAAAAAAATAAAATTTTATGCTTAACTCTTTGTTTTAACTATTAGCCAAGTGTTACATCTTTAGACTCGGAAATACAGAAGTTGGTACTCACCACCCGCTCATTCCCTTAAAAAAGATTCACCGTGGAAGGAGCACTGATATGCAGCTAGTATATATATCTATATATATACAAGGGCTTAATTATAGATTAGCGGGTAAAGCTCCTATGTTTATTTCCTTCACAAGTGTAACATAATATTAATATCCGAAATTCCTATTTAAACCCACTTGGTAAATACATCCCGCATTTGGTTCAGTTATAATCTGTGGTTTTCCACTGTTCGGTTCTACTGTAACATGATCATATCGGATCATCTTTTAACCTTTAGTTCTAGTATTTACAACATTATGCTAATTCGAATTAGCAATAACTATATACGGAAGCCCATGTTACGTTTTTTTTGTCTCGAGAACATAAGGATGCGTAAATTCACAGTGAGTGGCCGGTAAGAACCAGTAAGTCCCGGGAATTAAATAGAATAATCCCCAAACTTATGCCTGCTGTAATACTTAAACAAGCAAATATTCAGTTTCAATCGAATTTCGATAATGCGTTTGTACCGTAGCACTACTTCACTAATTTACTGCGTGAACTACAGTGGAGCAACTACATAACCTTTGGTGAGGAGGGGTGGTGAAATATGTGGAATGGGCATCCTTAGGATTATTCCTCAGTGAAGGGAGTGTTATGCTAACAGAGATACTAGACCCATGCAGTGGTGCTTCGTAGACGAACATTATTTGTTTTAGGCCATTTATCATGGGCAGAAAAGTGAAACGATTTTCTATTTTTGTCCAGTTTGCTCTACAAACACAGTTTTCTCAATGATTGGCTCACTTTGTCAATGCACCATCAGCACCATGTGCTTCCCAGTGGCGCCTACTTTCGGTTTAATGGGCACCCTTAAATAGGGACAAGGTGGCACACGATGTTCGATGATTAAACAAAACCAAGAGTACCCCATGATACACTGACAGCTGGGTGGTTGCCGATGTATATTCTACTTCACTATTACTGAGGGTGACTAACGTACACTCAAGGCCTTCATACAACACGCCCAGGGACGTCTGGGTGGTAGTGCGGACAAACCCTCGCCATAACAAATAGCATCTAATAAATACAGCATCTGCTTTATTTACATTAAACTAACTCAGTTTTTTAAAGCAAAACAAGATCACTCGTCTAAAATTACACGATTTGCAACGTATTGATGTAATCCTCTTACAATAGTCTTTTATCTGAGACCGCCGTAATGCGAAGGAATGATACAGTAGATTATTATAAGACATCATAAGTATTGTTTAATACAAACTAAGTCGTGTGTAAGAAACTGTAACTCTCACTTAAGACCCGGTAATAAAATACAATAATCCCATAGCTTAAGCGTGCAGTATAGCTTTAATCATTTCATGTTGAAGTTCGATTACTCGCTCGGACTATCATACCACTTCAATATATTTTGTGGGACCTCTATTCTATAAACGAGGAAACATCCGCAAGAAACAAAAATGCCTGATTTCCCACTCATAGACTCTTAAGACTGTTTTTATAAATATTTTCAATAGTATTGTTCGTGATGTGACTCACGCGGATAGTGTATATAAATATTGTTATAAATGAATTATGTTAAAATCACAATTCACAGCCAGAGTGTATAACGTGTCGGGACTTGAAACTAAAATTTAACGTATGTAACTGTTCTAATTTTATTGCATTAAAATGTATAATTGTTTTTCTTCATAAGATTATAGACGTCACGCTTATGATTGTTGATTCTGTTTGCTTTTTTTAATCTCTCGTAAAGACGAAGTTTAGAGAAAGTCTTGTAATAGTGCAAAAGAAAAAACGAGATTTTTGTAAATCTCGACGTTTTACACCTCCCCTGAGTCGGAAAAACTTCGTTTTGCAATCTTGTCCGTATATCTGTGTGTGTGTGTGTATGTGAGTCTGTCTGTGTGTGTGTGTAAACACGATAACTAGAGTACCGTTACAGCTAGGCTGATGAAATGTTATATGTAAGTATTATATCAGTATCGTAGATAGTTTTAATCTTTTGAGCGATTTCTGATAAACGGAAGTGGAACGTTTTCTACTTCGAATTTTTCAAAAGCCTATAACTTGAGTAGTATTTCAGATAGATAATTGAAATTTCACATATACGTAAAGATCTAATTCTCTGCCTTTTATCAAATTTTGAGTAATTTCTGTAATTTCTATTGACAGGAAGTAGTAATTTTTGTTATTTTCGATTTCTCAAGAAACGCATGTGAATTTATAAAGTACTAATAATATTCCGCACTATTATGCACATTTTATTTGACGTTCACTTGGTGTGCAAGATTTTATTCCATTTTAAAAAGTGTAAGTATTTAAAATGGATTAAAAAGCATGCCTATATCCCGAGTTGCCATTCCCTGTTGTTTCATATAGGAATATTCGAGAAAGTTTAGGGGAGATCACTCCCGGTTTATTATTTCCCTAGTGCTATTTATTATTTCAACTAGCACATCTTAGTGGTAGCACTTATATTGCATTACAATGTTATCTTCGCCTGTTTATAAAGGAGGTTTTGTAATCGTGCACAAAAGTCACAAGAAATTTTCAGTTTTCACAGTTTTGCTACTCAGTACTTCATCACATACGGAGTATAGGGGACTTATTTTAATTGGGCAAGCATTCAAAATCAAGAATTATCGAAATTTCGGCGTTTTACGCGTAATAGAGTCGGAAAAATCTGGACTTTGCAATATCTGTGTGTGTATATGTCTGTAAATATGATACCTTGGGTACCATTACAGCTGTGTTGATGAAATTTTATATATAAATGTTATATCAAATTTGTAGTTTTGTATCAAAGATTTCAAAAACCTACAACTTTAGTACTATTTCAGATGGATAAACAAAATTTAAATTTTCGTAAAAGATCTAATTAGCTGCCTTCTGTCAAATTTTGAGTATTTTCCGTTTATCGGAAGTAGTAATTTACGCTATTTCAAATTACTCAAAAAACATATATTAATTACAAAAAGTGCTAATAATAGTCCGCACTATTATACACATATTGTTTGCCATTCACTTGGTGCATAATTCTTTTTATCTACAAGATTCTATTCTATTTTAAAAGTTTTAGTAATTAAAAATGGATTAAAAATCATGTCTATATCCCAAGTTGCCATCCCACAGAGTGTCATACAAGAATATTTGAGAAAGTTTAGGGGAGATCATTGCCGGTTTATTAATTTAAAGATTACGGGTCCTAAGCTGTTAATTTTTCGCATGCATTCCTTGCACCGAAGGGTATGTTTTTAAATATTCTAATCGGTCGATGATCTCATTATGTTTTTTTTAAGTTTAATATTCACCTCCTCAACCTAAGAATGATGACATTTCTTTAGAAGCGAATAGTTTTTTTCTTACGCTGTTTAACGTAAAATGAACGTAAAAATTAATAGGAAAATTATTAATAATACATTATTTTAAAAGTTTGTGTATATAGTTGTGAATATAAATATTTCAACTTTTACAGTTTTTTTTTCAGTAGAATAAATTTCTTACGTCTGTTTTGGTATGCAGGAGACTGAGGTGGGGAGGTGTTTAGTAGGTTGTGTTGGGTCGTTGTGACACTAAGAGTGTTGGACTTATAGACTGGCGTGGGATGCATTTTTGATGTGTTTCTTTCTGAAAACGGATCACTACAATATAAAGGATGATCGTGTTGATAGTAAACTACACATTTAATAAAATACATATAAATGAAATTTCTTCAACCTAATTGAAACAGTACTCAAGATATCCTTTCTACATACATACTTACATATACACAGAAACAGACACGCACAGTCGAAATTGCAAAATTATGTTTTTCTGACTCAGGAACGTGAAAAACGTGACAATTAATAAAACTATCAATGCTGATATTTTGCACGATGACATTACTTCCACTGTAAGAGAAAGTAAAAAGTAGAATTAAGTTCAAATTTATATCAGCAAGTATCTTTTATGACAAACTAATAATATATTTTTGTGTCTATGCCTCGCTAGAATGCTGCTTAAAGGAGTTGTGCTTGTTCTTCTTTGTATTCATCTAACTGCAGGCTCGTACAATGATGACCAGTTGGACACAATGTAAGATACTAGAATTCCAGTTACTTACTCCCCAATAAAGCATTTCTTTAAAAAAAACATTTTCAAAATAGAAAAGGAATATCACTTTCTGATAAAAACGTTATTTCTAAACTAGTAATAAAACATATCATACCAAAGTTATTTAATGGATGACATTTAAAACGATTTTATTACTTAACAACTCTTCGTTATCCCTCAAACAAAGAGAAAAATATACAAACTTACAAAAAAAACTGCTCTTATTCCCCAGAGTCCGAAAGAGTTGCTAATTCTATTTCTTGAAGCAACAAACCCATCCACCTCACCTGATCCTTCGCCGATCAATGCCAACATACCCCAAGGGCTATTCCCTTCATACGTTGTCTTTCAAATAGTTTTATAGTTAAAACATATTTAGTGATGACAAAAATTATTTTCTTCCACCCCACTCGAGGCTACCGCCTGCCCAGACTCCCTTCCCGACTGTACCAACGCCGGTTTATCTTTAAAATACGTGAACATCTAAGTAGTTGCATTCTTTTTCTTTAGTCGGTTTAGCACTCAGTGATAGGTGAAAAATATCATTGGTTTTCTTCAAATTTCCTTTCTTTATAAGGAGTTTGGTAAGGTTCAACCCTTTCATAGTTTTTTTTTACACAATCATAGATTACTTTTTTTGTCTCGGGAATACGGGCTACCACCATTAGAATTATCTTGGGGTGTTACCGAAGATTTGTTTAAAAGTATTGCAGGCTTCTAAAATAATGAGGGGTCGATAGGATCAGATTGCTAAAAGCTCATGACTGCTTAACCGAAACGTTCCGAGTTCGAACCCCGGGCAGATGATGCTTAATAGGCGGGGATAGCAACCCATCTAGGAGAGAAAAATCCAAAATAAATTAATAAAAAAAAACAGTAGCTTGTTCTTGAAAAGACAAACATAACGGACGCAAATCTAGAAAGAAAAGTAGGCTGACATTAAAGTCAATGCTCCATAAGCGTGTAACAGGCTGACACGCAATTCTTAATTTTGTTGTCAAGATCATAATTCTGATTTTAGTTTTATTAGAGAGTGTTTACATTTAATTTTAGGATCAAGAACATTTGCTCAGTGTAAAAGTTACCAATGTTTCTGTTTCATTGATTAGAACACAAGTATGTTTATGGAAGATTAGTAATAAAGCATTTAATTATCCCACTGATTTGCTCGACGCTATTTAGTCCACAAGCCCCAACTCAAGACCAAGATGAGGGAGCAAAGGAAATCGTCTGGGACTTCACAAGGAAAAAGCGCGCTGTCCACGACTACACTGTCAACTGGGTGGGAAAAATCCCCTACGTTATCGACCCGACATACCAAGCATATGGTAAAAATAAGAGTAGGGTTAGGAAAATGACTATTGTGTAAACGTTGAAGTCTAAACCATTCAAATGAAAACATTGAATACAAACGTTTTGGTGTTAAGTTTGAACGCATATTATCCAAGTTGTTTTACATGTATGTTATGTTGTATTATAGTTGCGGTAAGTTCTTGTTTTTGTTTATTGAAATTTTTTATAAAAAATCCGTATTTTGAGTTTGAGGTTTCGTGAACGGGTGATTGTCTAAATAAAATTCACATGCGGCGACTGCATGAAAAAGATTATAAGAAATATTTCATTGACTCGTTAAGTTTGTAGATAATCTTGTAAATATAACCTATGATTTCTTCTCGAGATATAATCAAGTTAGTGTGTTTCTTTTCAGGAAATCATTTTCAAAGTAATTTTTAGAAAACAAAAATTTTCTTAAAGGATTACCACAGAAAATCCTTTATGTAGTAGAAAATAACGTGGTGCTTTGCAAAATTGTGTCTTTTTACCTAATGTGCACATCATCATCATCATCGTTTTGATCATAATCATTATCATCATAATCATCATCATCATCATCATCATCATCAGCATCATCATCATCATCATCATTATCATCAACATTATCATCGTCGTCATCATCATCATTATCATCGTCGTCGTCATCATCACCATCATTATCATCATCAACAGCGATTTTAATATGTGTTATCGCAGGAACAAGTTTTGTTCAGGCCATTCAACACTACATTAAATCAAATGTTTAATTTTTAACCTACATCTACTACACGATTTTAAATATAATATGTAATTTTCAGGCTAATGCTATACGACTTTTAATTTAATATTCCCAGGTCCTTACTACACGACGTTGTTAAAAAGATCTCTACAGTACATCATGGACAATGTCTGTCTGACGTTTGTTGATGAAACCAGCAGATGGAACTCTAGCGACCCCAAGTGGTTCACCAAAAACGGTTACACCTATGACACCTACATTTCAGTCCAGGCCAGCACAGGGTGAGATAACTACCTTAATGAGGTCAACTTAATTAGACATTATACAAGTGTTGTTGCTAACATAATGTAATGTTTTAAAGAGGATTTTTTAAATAACTTCTGTTAAAACATTAAATGTTAGTATGCTAGATCTTTGATTGCGTAAAACATTTATAGTTCATTTTTAAATTTGACGGTTTGATATTTTGAAAAAGAAATTCTCCATGTATAAATTTCTCATCATGCTAGATAATACAAAATGTCCGTATAATACAATTGGTTTCTTCAACTGAGTAAATCATTTCGATAGAGTTTGTGATATCCAATCATTTCAAAACATGTAAAAAGTTTTTTTTTTTAAACAAGCAATCTGATTGGTTAACCCTGCAGGTGTTCAGCGTTCAGTGGACCAGGAAATGGTGTTGGAAATTCACCCAGAATTGTCTACCCCTGCCAGGATTTCGTAAGTTTTTTTCAGCTACCTAAGAGATCTTAAAATGTATATTAAAATTTACATAGGAGCTTTATGGCATTACTGTTTACTTTTTCATAATGTTTTACAATCATTATCTTGCCCTTGCTGATTTTAGCATTTCTACAACAGGCAGCCGAGTCCATTGATATGCCAATGGATTGTTTCTTATTTCATACCATATGAGTTGTTTTTTTGTCTCGTTTTTTACGATGCTTACCAAGCCCTCAAAGGACCAATCACATTGGTGATTCTTCAAACATGATCTTTGTAAGAAATCTTTAGAATTCTGTACTAACACCACATTTCTAAGGCCTGGATCCGTCTCTTTATGTCTCATTTAAATGGCTATGCCTAGCTTCCGTATAAGGAAATAAACTTAACCAGTGATAATTTGAATTTTGTGCCGAAACGAGTTCTTCTATCACGGCAGATGCAATTAATCTTGTTGCTTAGTTTCCTTGTTAGAAAAGATGTTTGCTCACTCGTACAATTCTTGATGATTTCTAAAAGGTTTGTGCTGAAGTGTTATTATAGAGCTTGGAAGCAGAAAATGAAGCGTACTTCACTCTGTTTATTGCCTTTTTCTTGTCTATGGAGAAGTGGTAAAGATGTTGCTGTTGATACTCTGCTGTGTTTCTGTCTATAGCCTGATCGCTATTTAGTTATGATCTTCTCAGTTAGCGTCTTTACTCTCTCTCTCTCTCTCTCTCTGACTATCCTTCAATCTCAATCTATCTCTATCTCTTTATATATATATATATATATATATATATATATATATATATATATATATATATATATATATATATATACATAATTTATATACATTATATAATAAAATAAAAAGTATATAAATTTATTTATAAATATATATATGCAATTTTGTATACATTTCTATTCAAAATTTCTTAATCGTGAGAAATATTTAAAACATTTGACAGGTAAAAACGAAAATAAATTTATATTAATTTTTTTTTTAATTTGCTAATTTAATTTTGTAGCAGCATTTGTCATTTAATATTTCAAGTTCATCATTTGGGTTTTTTTTTTTTTTAAATTCAGGTGATAAATTTGCACGAGATGATGCATACGTTAGGTGTCGCACACGCACATCAAGGCTTTCTAAGGGAAAATTACATTACAATTAACGTAGATGATATTCAAAGCAGTACGTCTTCTGGGATATTTTTCAAAATATTTTATTTGAAATTTATTTCAATGTTGGTTTAAGTAAAATTTTAGATGAGTATATTTTTGTTTTAGTAACTAATGGATAATACGTGTAACGAATTCAAATTTTATTTCGATTCAATATTTAAATATATTTGAAAATTCCATGAATGAATCTAATAAAATATTAAAGTATACACTGTATAAACTTGTAATATATATATATATATATAATTTATTTGTTTTTGTTTGCCACAGGTCTCATCTACAGCTATGACATGATTCCCGCATCATCTCAATTTGTCAACTTATTCTTCGACCCATCCTCGGCCCTAATGTATGGTGCTAGGGTAAGTCTAACGAAGTGCTTGGAGACTTAGTGTCCCTAGGAGACAATGGTGCTATAGATTATTTATCATTCAGCCAGAATTCTGAATGGTGATCATCCATAAAGTTGTCACGTTTTTTTTTGGACTTTTTTGCCTCCACAATTACCATCATTGAACATATTACAAAAAACTCCTCCCCAAAAATGAGTACACATTTAGGTCTTTAAAGGTGTTTAACTTCGCACTATTAGATTTTCAAAACATCGATTTTGTTTCAATAATAACTTTTAGATCTCAGTCAGCAGTTACCCAATCAATCTAATACAATGGACAAATCATCATTTCATAACTACTAAACGTTAATGAAAACTGTTAAAATGCGAATGTGCATTCACATTTTCTGAAACCCACTCTTGACGTCCAAAATGACGACACCCGCTTACTCTATGGAATGTGACATCGTTTATGGGTTATCCAAGATTGGAACTATTGAAAAATTTCAAACTATTGATCATTATGTATATTTTAATACAAATTTAAACCATTAAGGGCTAGTGCTGCTCACCAGCATATTAAGCATATAAGCAAATATTTTCACAATATAACAAAAAAACTGATAGCTTTGATTTACTTAAAGACTTGGACGAGGAACGGCAATGAAGCGTACACGCCAATCAGGGACGATCTTTTTAACACTATCACCTCGGTGTCAGCGGACTCTGTCAACTTTCTTGAGCTTGTTCAAGTACTGAAATGTACCGGTAAGGTTCCATTTTTCTAGTACCAATGCTCATCTAGATATACTTTTTACAAAAACGATATCTATTTTAATTGCTCATCTTAAACTATGATATAGCTGATGTGCATATGCATACACACGCATACACACACACACACACACACACACATATATATATATATATATATATATATATATATATATATATATATATATATGCATTATTTGTATATTAGTCTAACTTATTTAATTTTAAAATAAAACGAAATATCCTACGTACGCTAAACTTACTAATACAACATTCTTTGAAACAGTGTTTCTTCCAGAATTTTTCATTGCATTTTTTTTGCATTTGACTTAATTAGATGGCTTATTAATTTTTTTTACGTTTAGAAATTTTCTAAAATAACTAAGCTGCTCTATACGACAATCAGGCAATATAGTACGTGCTCACTTTGAAACTAATCGGTCACATAGAAGTGCTTGAAATTCTGCTCGGCATTTACGTTCTAAGACGACAGACAGAGAGATGAAGCTAGAAAATCTTGTAAAAATATAGATGTATAAATCGCAATTGTTAAAATAAGTATGTTGTATGTGTCTTTTTTTCTAAAACACACAGAAAGATATTGTGGAGGAAAAACGGTCGACTGCACACCCGGATATTACTCGTATGTGAAAGGCGTCTGCCGATGTGTGTGCCCGGATGAATTTGATATCACCACAAACTGCAAGACACTGAAAAATGGACGTACGTTCTAATTGTTTAAGGCTACATTTACATCTAAACTGAACCGCTAACCGTTTAAAAAAGTCATATAACTATAAATATTGTACAGCTTTAAATAAATTACAAACAATTTTTTTCATTTAAAGCCATTCTAGTTTTGATTGCAAAGTTTTAAATTTAAATAATAATTTTCAAACGAGAATTAGAATTAGTTTTAGGGTTTGTTCATTTAAAAAATAAATACTAACAGCTTCGCCACTCGCTCAATGGCCAAACACACCAATGGTTGTCTTCGCTGGAGGACCCTCGCACAGCTGCCCAACAGGATTCAACCCCACACCTGGCTGGTTCTCCTTCACTGGGTCCTATGCTATGACCCAGACCCCTGGGGCTCCTGTCCAGTACCCCGTATCTGGAACCACAAACTACTTTCCCGTCTGCACCAGAAACTTACCTGCAGGAACCACAGCTGACTGGGAGTCCTGGCCACCTGGCGGTCAATACTGTTTCATTAAACCTGCTGGTGTAAACTGTGGGGGAGGTAGGATTTTTTCTTTTCTACTTTCTCTTACATTTAATATACAATTAATTGTATAGACATTTTACACAGAGGTTTAAATAAACAATTTTAAGATAATATATATATATATATATATATATATATATATATATATATATATATATATATATATATATATATATATATATTTAAAGTTATATATAGATAAGTACATACAAATACGTAAATTTATATAGATAAATACTACATTTAATCTACAGCTTTCGTCGAAGCGGGAGGTTATGCCGTTTCTGCTGCCAGTATTTCCACCAACGGTTCAATCGGTGACATCACCATCTCCTCCAATAACGTGAGCATCAAGGCCTGCTGCAGGTACCAAGAGTTTTCAAACATCGCCATCGACTTACCTGACGGCGAACCTTTCAGACTGTTGACGCGAAGCACCTGTCCATCTATCAGAGGTAGAGATGATTAATAATTAATTCAGAAAATTAGATATAATAGTAACCATACGATAACCGGAGCCTGGTAGTTGTTTTAATTGCAAATGTCTTCGTGTTCCTTTCTTTATGGGGAACAAAGCGCTGCGGCCACAACTCTCCACCGGACTTGGTTTTAGGTCGGCTCTCTTTATCTGGGCTCATGTTAGCCTGTCAGCCCTTGCCTCTTCTACTTCTTTTTTTCTCCAGGATTTCTTTGCCCTGGCTACTTGCCTATTCCCTTGTGGATTCCTGTCTAACTACTGCCTCGCGATGTTGTCCTCTTCCATTTTCAAGATATGCTCGTTCCAACCATCCACATTTGCAGTTTTTATGTCCTTTTCTATTGGCTTTGTTAGGTGTTTGTCACAAGTCTTTATCCGTCACTTTGTCTGACCATCTTATCTTAAGGATGTCGTAAACATCTGTTTGTGAATGACTGAAGCTTGTCTGTATTTGCCTTGGTAACCCTCCAGGTCTCCGAACAAGAGAGTAGTATTGCCTTAAGTTTTGTCTAGAAGATTCGTATTCTGCTTTGGGGTGACAACGCTGTGGAATTTCATTTCGGGTGTAGTGAGTTAACGGAGCAGCTGCTGTTGTTGATAAGGCATTTTATATCCCATCCTTGTTGCTATTGTATATAAGAGTTACATACAGTGCCACATTGACTACTTGAGTAAATTACTGTTATTTTATACTTAGTTCTAAATAGTCAATTGTGTAAGTTACATTTTATAGCCTAGTTAAGTTGTATGTCTTACCTTAATACAAAAAACCTAATTCACTGAAAAATACTTTTTTCTTAAATTCTTCGTCTGCTTCACCTCTTTGAAAGTGAGGCACCGCTTCCTATAATTAAAAATCTTTCAGTAATGCAAATTATACATGTATCCATGATATATTTTCACTAAATAAAATTATGCAAATCCAAATTAATTACTCATACACACATGCATACATACACTTACATACACTTTAATTTGTTACCTAGGTCTTAAGGCGTACAACTCAAGGCTGAACCTGTGGACCACCAACAGTGGTGTGTTTGGACCCGCTGAATCCCCCTTCTGGTGGTTCTCGACCTCCCTCACCACCTACTCCTGCTACTACCAGCCCGGTGTCTATGGTAAAACATTTTTACAAATTCTACATTTTTGTATATAAGATATTTTAGGTTAGAGAAAACTACACAAAAATACTATTATCCTAAAAATCTATTTAAAAAAAATTCTTTTAAATTCAAAAGAAACGCACTGTTAGTAAAAAAAACAAATCTCTAAATGTCCTGTCTCAGCTAATGTTATAAATCCACTGAAATGTTAAGCTATAAGATTGAATCTAAAAATGGGAAATAACTGTTTTTAAAAGGATGTAATGAGCTGGTAACCTTGGACGCCAACAATCGCTCTGTGACCATCAGGACTCCGTTTCTCCTTACAGGCTACAGGGAACCAAACAGGCGATGCTTCTACGCTTTCAGTGTAAGATGACTTCCTTTTTATTTCTTCTTCTTCGTTCTTAAAATATGACTTCCAATATTGTAGGTTTTAGATGTCTCACTTATATTTTTTAAATGTAACACTAGTACCGCATAACTAACCATTGACATTGTTCTTTCATTTAAATTAACGTAAGTTATAAATATGAGTGGAGCGACTCCAAAGTATTTTTAAAAACATATTCTGGGCGATTTACGGGAGAATTCTTTATACCAAAAAATGGGTTATTCAATGTAATTAATAAAAACTTAACAACGCTACAAGTTCAATGGAGAGTAAACAAGTGTTTCTTTAAGACATTTTCCTTATCTAAATAAGTTATTTATTTTTTCTATTTTGTTCAACGGGACGGTATACATTTTTCGTGATCTTTTTCAGGCAGCTCTTTGGTGTTTGTGCCTCCCCCCCCCCGTAAAGAAACAACTCTCGAAATTAACGTCAAAAATAGTGCTATAGATTATTTCGTGGATTTTATATCTTCCACAGTCCCCGCCCAACTCGCAGATCCTGATTACCTTCAACAGATATAGTTTATCTACAACGATGGATGACTTTTTTGTAAAAAAATATCATCCATGGCAAGTGGCCTTCAAGTAAGGACCTATTAAGTTAATCCAGTTTTTCTATTATAGAAAATATATAACGTACACACAATTGTCGTTTTTGTAATCTTAATATATTTTGTTCAAGTTTTAAAAAGTATTTACTCGTACATTTGTAATAAACATAAAAGTAGCATACTAAAAATATATTTTAAAAATGTGAATAGAAAGAACAAGCAAATAAAATAAAGTATTATTATCAATTCAAAAGTCATTTTAAAATAGTTAAATATAATTTTATTATAACAATTTGTAGACTAGATAACGCGAATTATCCAGCACAAATTCTGAGTGAGTCGAACTACTTCTCTGCTGAGGCCTTTATGGGATACAGTGCTACCACCAACTACGGTGTCAATTTTACAGCACAAGTTATTTTACGTAAGTCGGTTTAATTAACATTTCTAACAAGGGTTTCAATTACCTTCATAAGTAAAGCCAATATTTAAATACATGTTTTACATGCAAACATGATGTGCAAGGAGCAAGAGGAATATTTATTGGCCATATATAAATATATTTTATGAAAACATATAATGTATCGATTTTTTCAATAAAACCCCTCAAATGTAACCCAAACGCAAATACATGCACTATGATTAATTTTTAAGAAAATATACGACTATTCCTTTTAATTATAAGACAGAAGGAAGTAGTCTACTTATTTTTTTCTAAAATAAAAAAAAATTAATTCAGTAACTAGACTACTGATATATAATAGATTTATACTTTTCACCAGAGTCTTAAAAGATTATTTTAAATTCCTTTTGTCCACAGCCGAAGACTACTGCTATGATTCTTCAACAAATGGCGCCGACTACAGAGGGAAAACTGCCATTTCTGAAACATACGAGCCCTGTATAGAGTGGTCAAAGGCTGTCAACTGCTCAAACTTTCCCAAGTATGTCGTGGTTATTTTGCTCGGAATATGTTGCTTTTAGATTCGTCTATACGGCGTCAATTGTTTTTTAATGCATAAAAACGTTTTAATTCCAGCTATGTATCTAATAATGAACTAAAAAGGAGAAAACTAATTATCGTCTTTAAAATTATAATAATACACTACTATTTAAATAACGATTCAAAAGAGTGTGTCCCTATATTATCTATTGGATACCTTTACTAATATTTAGGAAGAGACCAACGTTTTTCTTTATAGTTCTTAAAATAGTAATGTATAACTATATATTTAAGGAAAATAATTTATTTTCTCCTTTTGTATGGCATTAATTTATAAAAGCTTGTTATTAAAAACTTTTTATGTATTTTTTTTTTGAGTACTTACATTTTTTTATTACAATGAATTTCATGACTTAATAGAATTGCGTACTAAATGAACATGACAATCTAGAATAACCTAGATAAAGATAGCGTCACCACTACTTTGCTATATTTAATTGTCACACAATAGTCGTGTGTATGTTTGCTCAGGTAAAAGAAATTCTTTAACTCAACTTTTCGAATTTGTGTTTAAAGCGTCGTACCAACATGACAAAATTTACACTCACTTTTTTAACAAAGTTCATACACAAAAAATTATCGTAAAAGCTATGAGGACGGTTCAATGTGTAGTATTAATTACCTTTTACTATATAGTATTAAAATTTGTGGGCTTTAAATTATTTCCTAATTTTTTTTTATTCCCAGGGGTGACCAAATAGCGAACATTTTGTCCGGCAACGAATGTCGTAATCCAGACGGCCGTAGAGGACCTTGGTGCTACACTTACATCAATGGGACCAACTGCAACATTCGTTATTGCGATGCTTGCAATTTCAGTCAGTTCAATTTGAAATCTTATTATTATTTTGGTATTATTGACAGAATGTGATAACTTCAAATCATTTATTTTTTTATTTTATAAATTTTTACACTAAATCAGAAGTTCCGAGATAGTTAGAGTGCTATGTTGTTAAATAGTTTTAAATAACGTATGTATGTATAGATGGGGAAAGCTAGTGTGTTACTTTGTTCAATTATTTAAAATTCTAATAACGTATATATGCATAGATTTCTATTACTCGAAACGTAATTGCTTTTATGATTCATTCTATTTTTAGTGAAACCAATCGACGCCTTGACAAAATGTGCCACCCTTAAAGCATCGAATCCAAATTTCTGCTCTACTGGTGTTCAAAGGTTGGGATGTTTTGTCTCCTGCAACTTTTCAGTAGAGTCAACAACTAGAGGTAACAGCATATTAAACATCTATTCGTTTAATTTTAAATCCAATTATACATTGCATTAGGGGACATGCGTCAGAACAAATCACCGAGATTGTGAATTTTTTTTTTTCACTTTTGGATTCTTTGTCCTTTTCTTAATTCAGACAATTAGAACTTTAATGTGAAAAGAAATTCTAAATTTTAAAACAAAAGTGTGACTCTATAAGAAAACAGAATAATTTTTTTTCTAATATTACACGGTGGTTACAAATATTTGACTTCCGCCATCATATTGTATTTGGCATAAAGCTGGATTTCTCCGGTATTATTTAATTTCCGTCAAATCGGACACACCAATAGCTTTTATTTGGCTTTAAAAATTACACAGAAATTGTATTTTCCTGTACTAGATTTAGATTTTGTTAGTTTTTTTTCGGTTTTTCTCAGCAGTATTTTGACACTAAAAAGTCTATTCCTTGTTTTTTTTATAATACTATTACCACCATATTCTCAGAACGTATTCTTAATGTAATAAGACAGTTTTTATCACGAGAGAATTGTGATGGATTTACTAGAAAAAGATTTATGACATAAAAATGCACAATTTTTCAAATTTCCGCATTCTCAGTAGTATAGTGCGATGTTTCGGAGCTTGTGGAATTCAGATAAAAAGTTGTTGTGACAAAAAATTTAATATGTCCTGAAATTTACGGAGTGTAAATTTGATTGCTTTAAATGCTTATAAAAAAGACTTAGTGTTTTTAAAAACGACAAAAAATTCAAAATGGCAGATGTTTTTTTCGAGTTTCTATGACTACCGAAATTGTTTTCAAAATCTGTTTTGCTGTTTAGTAGTTACTTTTATGTGCCACATATTGCAAAGGTATTTAAAGTGCTTCAGGTGTTAAACCATAAAATAAAAGAAAATAACTCTTAAAGAAATACCGAATATATTTTATTTTATAAAGTCCATCTAAATTATTGTCGTTTTTGAAGTGTAACATTTAATAACAATATTATAAACGGAAAATATAACTAATGGCAAGATGTGATAATGGCTGAAAAAAAAAACTCCTGCTATAAAGTTTTAACCGTGAAAGTTTTAAACTGTGTTTTAAAACGAAACAAATAAGCTTCAAATTTCAGATTGTTTTAAGAAATTGTAGGCCAAACGTTCGAGTAAAGTATCATGCGAAAAAAGGAAACAATAAAATTTTTTGAGAAAAACAATTTTGAAATGTAAAAAATAAAAATAATAATTTACCAGCTGTCTGTGGTCCGCCTACCATCCCCACTGATGCGCAGGTGGTCGGTACTCTAAAGTCTCAGTACCTGGAGGGTGAGAAGGTTCAGGTGAAGTGTATTCTTTATAACGACACTGGGCTGCCAAATGACATGTACTGTACTGCAACTGGATGGACAACTCTTTACCAGGCATGCCGAGGTATGTTACTCGTTCTAAATACATTGTCATTTTAGTTATCAGTTATTTGTGTGAGTACGCGTTAAACTTGTCAAAAAACTAATTACTTATATGTGTGAATAACCGTTTACCTTGTAATATAACTAATTAGTTATATGTGTGAGTAGCCTCTTAATGTTAAATTAATATTCCTCTCGTCAATTATGATCACATTTTTAAACTCTGTTTCTCTTGATGTTTGTTTTATTTTATAATTTCTTAAGGATATACGTATACTTATTTGAGGAATGCAATTCTCATTACATCAAAACTAACTTGACTTTGACGTTAGCTCTAACTTGATCTTTTCACTGAAACATGTTCCTATACCATAGCAAGTTGTTGTACCAAAGCCCATGTTTGATGGTATTTCATAAAAAGTACATTGACCAACTAATTTGCCTACTGAATATAATCTATATATATAATTCTCTTCTGGGAGCCGTTAGAAAACAAACTGCAAGCGCCTCCTTGCAGTCCCCTCTCTTTCTCTCTATCACTATCACTACCACCCCCACCCCACCCCCACATTGTCTGGTGAGCTGTGTTCACTCTAAATGTTTACAAATCGTAGAGCCGTAGAGCCGGGTTTCTATTAGGGGCAGATAATTTAGTTCGATTTTAAACTAACAGGAGGTAACTAAGAAATAACTAAGAGTAGGCTGCTTTCAATGGGGGGTGGGGGGGGGGGGGTGTAGGGTCGGGGTTAGGGGAAAGGGGGGGGGTTAGTGTTTCAAAGCAAATATTTTCAGTGGCAGCATTGGTACTGTCGAATTCACAAATTATGAATTACTGAAAAGTAGAAAATAAAACAACTAAATAGCGGCGTATGATACGCTGCGTGTCGGCTCGTTTAATGAAAAATGACTTTGTCTTACTTTCTTTTATGTAGAAAAAATTGCAATCTTGCAAAATATCGAAATAAAGATTTTCACAAATCTCGACATTTTACAGCCTATAGTCGGAAGAACTTAATTTTACAATTGTGTTCATATCTGATTGTGTATGTGTGTGTGTGTGTGTGTGTGTGTGTGTCGGTCTGTCTGTCTGTCTATGAACACATTTCTTTTTTAAATGTTAGAAACTCAATTTTAGTCATCATTCGCGCTTTTAAGAAATCATTTCCGGCATGGAAATAGATCAATATACTCAAAGTTGACCGAGCTCAGTAAGTAGTGTTAGAAATAAACAAAAGTTGTATTTTTAAAGTTCAATTTGGCTAATGTGTGACGTAATATGAGAGTTGAAGGGAAGTTGGGGTCTGACTTTTTGTAACGATGCGTGAAGAAGTGAAGGGGGGAGGTAAGAATTGTGAAAAATATCGTGACCGTGTTTATGAAAGACCCCTATGTGTAATAGTTTCTTCATAAAATATTTATAAACTATTTATTAATTGAATCAACTAATGACTCACGTCCGAAAATGTAAAAAATCATCTATGTCGTATATACACAAACAAAAACACACACACACAAACATACACACACACAAACATACACACACACAAATTATATATATATATATATATATATATATATATATATATATATATATATATATATATATATATATATATACATATATATATACAACCATATCATAAGATTTTTATTTCTAGGCACCTGTGCTGACAAGGTGGACACATGTGAGAGTGTGATGGCCAAATCTCCAACCTTCTGTCTCAACGCTAACACATTGACCACAGCAAGATCGTCCTGCGCCCTCTGCTGTGGATTTTGTTCCAGTAATGCATTCGATTAAAAAAAAAATTCCTTATAGTAAAAACCATAATGTTTTCCGAGTAGGCCTACGCCTTCCGTTTTTAAAAAGGAAAACATGAGCCTATAAAACACGCAATTACGCAGTCCACCACATTAATAATCCATAAACTTTATTAGTTTACCAGCTTATTTATAACCCAATCAAGTTTTTTTCTTAAAGAATTTAAAAAGTATGCAAAATATGTGTATGTGGTAGTGTGTATACTAGTTCTAACCAATACTGTCTTGGTCGTATTTTTCTCAGACACTGTGACCTGCTCCACCCCCACCAGCACCACCTACACCAGGACGTCTGCTCTAGCTACCATCAAACCAGGTCAGGTCATGACCTTCACCTGCAATGCTGGCCAGTACTACGTGTCAGGAGATCTCAGCAGGGCGTGTTCTATGTCTGGGAACTTGCTGGGAACTGAACCTGTCTGTCAATGTACGAGTTTATATATCAGACCTTTAAATTTAAATCTTCACTCAGTATTCGTATATAACTTGTACAACCTTGCAGTACTATATTGTTGATAAAGTAACAATCAGTTGCAATGCTGTGTTTGACAAAAGAAACTGGGAGCTGACCCTGTATGTCGATATAAATTTGACGTTTGTTCTACAACATCTTAATTATTCATCTAATTTATTTCATTTTTGTAGTGAGAGCTGCTTTTAATTTAACCATCCGTTTGTATTAACTGTGAAACAAATGACGTTATAGATTATTATTGTTATCCTCAGACTTTTTTTGTTTTTATTATGTATTGTTTAACTAAGAATGTCGACTTGCACCACAATGTGCCATAAGACTTAATGAAAATAAACGCTCGCGAGTGTAAGCAATAATTTAGTAAGATACAAAGCATGTGGTTTGAATACAGAATTGGGCATTGTGTTATTTATCACACGCTTAAGATAGAGACAGATGTACGGAATTATGTTTTCAAACAATTTGAAAAATTAAGAAAGTAATTAAGATTCAGCAAATGTATTTTTCTGGCTTTTATTAATAAGACTTAGATCGAAATGAGAAAACAGGCACTCAAAGATTTTCATTTGTGTTTGAATCCCACAGCAACACCTGTTGCCACTGATGTGAATCTGAACTCCGTCAGGAGAAGATTGAACACTCTGCCAGTTAAAACAGTCGTCATCTTGGACAAGGACGGATACAGGTGAATCCAATGAGCCAAATTTGCATTTTAAGTAGTAGAAATAACAATGGTATGATTATATCCTAACGAATATTTTGCTGTATGATCATCAAGTTTAAAAAAATAATTTGTAAACGAATACGATTTAAAGTTTATATATTCTGGTATTGTCGTAGAAGAAACAATAACGTATGTATTGATAAAGAGGCGGGTAGATAGACACAATGCACACAGTTAAAAAGAAGTGGGTTGATAGACACAATGTTCACAGTTAAAAAGGAGCGGGTCGATAGACACAATGTTCAAAGTTAAAAAGAAGTGGGTCGATAGACACAATGTTCTCAGTAAAAAGAAGCGGGTCGATAGAAACCATGTTCAAAGTTAAAAACAAGGAAAAGTTATTAAATTTGAGTTACAATATTCAACCTAAAACCCTTTTTTTGTCAAAAGGGAACCGCCAAGAAATTTTCAGAAACTGTTTGGTTCTTAACTCATTAAAAATTAAAGATATCTTTTTAAATGGGTTCTTTTTTATAACAAGTACTATATCACACAGTAAATAATTCTTATTTTAAATGTTCAACTCACAGAATCCCATTTAACGGCAACATAACAACCTGGTACTACTTCTGCCAAAAAGCTGGAACTGTGTACTTCACTGTGTACAGGAAAAGTGGGTAAGTGTTTGCTGAATTTTTCTGTTATACAGACATGACAAAACGGCTCATACACAATATACTGTGGAATATATTAAAACAATTGATCTATTTAGCGTTAATGAAAGTTACGGAATTTAATTAGACTCCATATAGATAATGCAGGGGTGTGGAGGTCACATTTTTCCTTGAACTCGGAGCAATCTTCTCTAAAGTAATTTTCCCATTTTAGATAAGTTGTTTCAAGGATGTCCTACAGACTCGATCCCGGATTGATCTAGAATTAATTTTAAATACGATATATGGTTATAAATCTTAATTTAAATTATATATTTTACTAAAATGTTGACAGTTCACAACAAATGAAATTGTGGATTCTAGTCAAGCGATTTTTAAATATTTTTTCCCAGAACCACATACTCTTTAGTGGGCTACAACACCATAAGCTGCTCAGCTGACTTCAAGTGGGGTGCGGACATAGCCGCTGCCAGCCAGATCGCCGTCCTGAAAGACGACATCATCGGGGCGTTTACAACTACCGCCAGCACGCTCAGCGTCAACACGTGCTCCGACACGGTGGAGAAGATCATGAACCTGCCCATCGCCACCAACGTAGCTGGTGCTACCACCTTGAACACGGCAAACTTCTCTACCATGTCCTGTTACATCATGTCTCTTGGATGTAGAGTCGCACCGAGTAAGGAAAGTGTGTTACATATTATGGCTAAACAGAAACATACGCACACACATTACCACACAGAAAAGGACAAACGCACATTGAGGGACACATACTTACATGTCCATTAATAGGGGCACACTAACTTATGAATAGTCTCACACACATCCTCCCCACACAGCTTCTCTCACACAGACACATTCACAGACACATGCACTCTCAATCGCAGACACTCATACACCGTTACAATGATAAACATATACACATTCCACACACACATTCATACACATGCAACCCTCTCTGACACTCGCACGTACACATTCGTGTATCCCAAAGATAGAAAGTCACAGAAAGATACACCATAGAAACACAACACACACAGAGCTATACATGCCGAACATATAACTGCTACCATTACTTTTTATGGTTTGAACTTTTTTTAAAAACTTTTAATACAAAATATTTTATTCCAGCGTAATCCTTCAAAGCATCAACTCCTTCTACTTAAATCAGCAAGGATAACGGCCGCTCCTGTTTATGGTTACTGAATTAATAAAAATTAAAAATCAATGCTAAATTCGCATTTTTTTACACATTTTTTTTTGGCTGCAAGCATAACTTTAAATAACAATACACACAGATTGCAAAAGCAACAGCTGTCACTTTCTAAAAGCACAGGTAATCAAGAGTATGCTTTGGCATACATTTACAAAATATAAATCCACACCTACGGCTAAAATACGCGTTAAGAAAACACGGTTAGACGGATCGTGTTTATCATAACGAAGGTTCATTTTACACTTGTTTGTGAAACTCTAGTCGTGATCTGAGTCTGAAAATGAATGCTAGCCATCCACTTTAAGAGTGAGGAAACAAAATAGCATACAAAGACAACTAAACGCTCATGGAATTCAAAAGCTATCTACCAGTTTAGGAAATAAGATATTAAGTAAAAAATATTGGATCTACGACAAAGTCCCGTAAGACAATTATTGGCCGAATGCAGTTTGCCCGCAGGCCGATTTCCCAAATGGACAATTGCCCGAATAAGACAAATGCCCGAATGGACACTTGCCTGAATGCGACAAATGCCCGAATGTGTCTATGCTGGGCAAGCTTCCATTCTGGCATTTGTCGCATTCGGGCAAGTGTCCCTTAGGGAAATATGTCTTCGGACAAACGGTTTTCGGGCAATAGTCTATCGGGAAAACGTCCGGCTTCCAAAACTATTACCAGATTAATAAAATTGCAACCTTAATCCCAGTTGAAACATTTGCAGATGAGGACAGATACATTCGGCTTCATAGTTGACTTCATATATTTTTTAAAATTTTATCTTGTGCCTGCTGATGAAGAAATTGGTACAATTCCGATCATAAAACGGATAAAAAATTTTGCTCAGAAGACACGTCTTCCAATTTATTATTAGTTGCAATAAATTTGAGTAAATAATAAACTAAGTATGTTAACACAAAGACGCAATTGCAAGTTATAAAATATAGTTGATCCATGCTTTTATATTTATTACAAGCATTTTCGTGGTATTTATCTCATCAGTTCTTGTGAGAAACGTACTTCCACGTTCATGGCTAATCACATTATTTAAAGAATAAAACATATATTAAACAGTTCGTTTAGAAATTATGACTTCATCCAAACCATAAAAGTCTTAACCGTGTAGTCATTCAAATGTGTAGTTATGTTACTCTAATTGTTCGACACGTGACAAGTGTTCAAGATAGGGACAAAAATAGTACTTGATTTAGCATTTCTAAAATAATATTTATCTATCCAAATATTAAAATAAAATAACTAAGATGACATTAAATAAAACACTGGAGTACTTACATGGAGTACCATACTTACACATAGAATTAACATTGAAACATTTGGCTTCAGTAGTAGACTACCAACGTCAATAGAAACAGGAATCACAATACAGCCACTCATTTTCAATCACCTAAGTCCAGCCCTGGAAATAACAGTGCTAACTGTTATAAAGACGCCAGAAACTGGACAAGACACATCATAACCACATCGAGTAATAAACACGGTTGCAGCCATCTCCCAGATCTCTACACAACTGAAAGATCCCCCCCCCCCCCCCCCGGTTCTCAAATCACACAATAATAACAAAGATGGATACAACAACATTCACCAAGAGGAAGAGAGAAGACGACACAGACCCGGAGTAAACATTAAAAGCAGCTAAAGTCAATGAATAAAATAAAAGATATGCTATTGCCACTTTATTTAAAACACTGTTTAAAGACTCTAATCGCTTAATCTGCCCCTTTTTATTCTTCGGACCATGAGTGAAACATTAGGTTAAAGAACGCAACGATGCCTAAACTGCCTTATCTATGTAATTACAATTAAGACTAACGGGCTAGAACAATTTGTAAAAAGCACCCAAAGGCACCAACTCATGAGTGTGCATATTGTGAGGCTCCAGACTCCGTGTTTACAACAAAGAAACAGCTAAAAGCACACACAAAAAGCTGACCTCTATAAAACTCATCTTGTCTACACTGTAAAGAATGTAGTTGTAAATAAGATTTTGTTCTTAATTAATGATGGGCTTTATGCAAGTAATATTATTAAGTGTGACTTTGGAGAGAAGGGGCAGTGTTGTGTTTTTAGAGAATACTAGAATGTCTTGAACCCGGATTCGAACTCGAGACTTTCGTGTTAGCAGTCTAGCGCTCTAACTCTGGCCAGTCCTTCTTTTGTATAGGTTGCGTGGAGACCAGCTTTTTGTGTGTGCTTTTAGTTGTTTGTTTTCTAAACACGGAGTCTAGAGCCTCACAATATGCCGACTTGTAGGTTATTACCTTTAGGTGTTTTGATGTAAAATGTTCTAGCATTTTTGACTTGATTGTATTTTGTAGATACGGCAGTTTAAGGCATCGTTGTGTTCTTAAACCTAATAGTCCGAAGAATTAAAAGGGCAATCTAGCCAATTAGGGTCTGTAACAGTGTTTTAAATGAAGTTGTGATTACATATCCGGTATTTTATTAATTGACTTTAGCTGCTTTTATTGTTTTAATGTCTGGGTCGTCCTCTGTCTGCCTCTTGGTATCCATGTTTTTTTGTAATGAGACTTGAGGCCCGGGTTTTTATCAGTGGTGTCGAGATCTGGATATTTGCTAAACCCTTGTTGTTAATTAAATATGGTTCTGATGTGTCTTGTCCAGTTTTTGGGGTCTTCATAACAATTGACAGGGCTGGACTTGAATGGCTGTATTGTGATTCCTGTTTCTATTGGCGTTGGTAGTCTACTACTGTTGCCAAACGTTTCAATGTTAATTCTGTGTAAGTATGGTAGTAAGTAATCCGGTGTTATATTTAATGTCGTCTTATTTATTTATTTTTTAATATTTGGATAAATCTAGTACTATTTTTGTCCCTATCTTGAACACGCGTCTCGAGTCAAACAATTAGATTAACACAATTACACTTTTGAGTGACTAGACTATTAAGACTATTATTGTTTGGAACAAGTCATAATTTCTAAATGAACTGTTTAATAGTTTTTTTTTTAATTCAGTGGTTAACTTTAAACATTGAATTACGTATTTCACAAGAGCTGACGAGATAAATATGCACGTAATAAAAGCGTGTATAAACAATATTTTATAACTTGTAATTGCGTCTTTGTGTTGCCATATTTAATTCACACTCAAGTTTATTACAACTAATTGAGTTGGAAGAGGTGTCTTCTGAGCAAGATTTTGAGCCGTTTTATGATCGAAATTTAACTACATTTTTTATCAGCAAACCAGATAAAATTTAAAAAAAAAGCATTATGAAGTCAACTATGATGCTATGGTATCTGTCCTCGTCTGCAAAATCGTAATTGGGATTAAAGTTGCAATTTAATTAATCTGGTAATGTTTTTACGTAATACCTTGTTAGCTAAAGTGGCAGAAATGATTTTGAATTCCATGAGCATTCAATTGTCTTTGTATGTTATTTTGTTTCCTCAGTCTCAAAGTGGATGTTTAGCATTCATTTTTAGACTCAGATCACGACTAGAATCTCATTAAAAAGTTATGATAAATTTTATTCTGTAAACGTGCATTAAGGTGAGAATGTATATTTTTTAATTTTTATTTTATGCCAAAGCTTTTATAAAGTGACAGCTATTGTTATTGCAAACTGTGTGTATTGTATTTAAAGTTATGCCTACAGCTTAAAAAATATAACAAAAAACATGCGAATTTAGTATTAGTTTTTATTTTCATTTTTCAGTAACCATAAACTGGAGCGGTCGTCATCCTTGCAGATTTAAGTAGTCAGAATAGGTGTTTTGAAAGATTACGCTGGAATTAAAGGACATATTTTGTATTAAAAATTTCAAACACATTGACACCTGAAAATGTAAAGGTAGCCGCTTTGTGTTCGACATGCATAGGTCTGTGTGTCTTCTGTTATGTCTCTGTTGTGTCTCTTTGTGTGGGTGTCTATTTTTGGGAAAGTATTTGTGAGTTCATGTCTGCTAGAGACGACGATTTTGTGTGAGTGTGTGGAGAATGTGTAGCTGGGTATTGTTGTGAGTGTCGATGTGTGAGTGTCTGTGTGTGAGAGTGAAAGTGAAATTTAAAATGTCTGTTAATGTGTTTATGTGTTGGAAGCTGTGTGGGAAGGATGTGTGTAAGTCAGACTATTCCTTAGTTAGTGTGTCCGTGTGAATGTGTCCCTCAATGTGCGTTTGTCTTTTTTGCGTGGTAATGTATGTGGGTCTGTGTGTGCATGTGTGTATGTGTCTGTTTAGCCATAATATGTAACACGATTTCCTTACTCGGTGCGACCCTACATCCAAGGGACATAATGTAACAGGACTTTGTGGCGAAAGAGGCCGTGTTCAAGGTGGTAGCACCAGCTACGTTGGTGGCGATGGGCAGGTTCATGATCTTCTCCACCGCGTCGGAGCACGTGTTGACGCTGAGCGTGCTGGCGGTAGTTGTAAACGCCCCGATGATGTCGTCTTTCAGGACGGCGATCTGGCTGGCAGCTGCTATGTCCGCACCCCACTTGAAGTCAGCTGAGCAGCTAATGGTGTTGTAGCCCACTAGAGAGTATGTGGTTCTGTAAAAAAATTATTTAAAAATCGCTTGACCAGAATCCACAATTTCATAGGTTGAGTAGTATGAACAGTTTCGTAAAATATATAATTTGAATTGAGCTTTATAACGAAATATTGTACTTAGAATTAATTATAAATCAATTCGAGATCGAGTCTGTAGGACATCCTTGAGTGGTGCCGAAACTTGAACTTTACGTTAGAAAAGATGGCTCCAAGGAAAAATGTGACCTTCACACCCCCTGCATTATCTATATGGAGTCTAATTAAATTCCGTGTCTACCATTAATGGTTACTACATCAATTCTATTTTTATATTCCACAGTATAATTTGTGTGAGACGTTTAGTCATGTATATATAAAAGAAAAATTCAGCGAACACTTACCCACTTTTCCTATACACGGTGAAGTACACAGTTCCAGCTGTATCACAGAAGTAGTACCAAGTTGTGATGTTTCCTTTAAATGGGATTCTGTGGTTTGTACATTTAATACAATAATTATTTTACAGTATTATATATAAATTGTTGAAAAAAAAGAATGCATTTAAAAAGAGATCTTTAATATTTTTATGCGTTAAGAACCAAAAAGTTTCTGAATATTTTTTGGCAGTTCCCTTTTGACAACAAAAACGTTTAGGTTGAATATTGTAACTCAAATAAAAAAAAACAACGTTTTTCCTTTTTTTAACTGTGAACATTGTTTCTATCGACCCGCTCCTTTTAACTTAGATAATTGTGTCTATCGACCCACTTCTTTTTAATTGTGAATATTATGTCTATCAACCCGATTCTTTATCAATACACATGCTATTGTTTCTTCTACGAAAATTTTAAAATGTATAATTCTAAATCGCATTCGTTTATAAATTATTAGTTTTTAAACCTGATGATCATATAGCAGTAGTCGTTAGGATAAAATCCTACCCTTTTTATTTGTACTAGTTTAAATGCAAATTTGGCTCATTGTGTTCACCTATAGCCGTCCTTGTCCAAGATGACGACAGTTTTAACTGGCAGAGTGTTCAATCTTCTCCTGACGGAGTTCAGATTCACATCATTGGCCACAGGTGTTGCTGTGGAATTCAAACACAAATGAAAATCTTTGTGTGTCAGTTTATTTATTACGATCTAACTCTTATTTACCAAAAGCCAGAAAATACATTTGATAAATCTTAATTACTCTCTTAATTTATCAAATTGTTTGAAAATGTAATTTAAATTAAGAGTGTGATTAATATTACAAAATACATAATCTTATTCATTCGATATTCCTATATAATGATTTATACCTTACTAAATTATTGCTAAAACTCGCAAGCGTTTTTTATCATTACGTCGTATAACGCATTGTGGTGCAAAGCGACTATTATTAGTTAAACAATACATAATTAATAACCAAAAGAGTCTGAGGATAATAATAGTAATCTAAATCTAGCGTCATTTGTTTCACAGTTAATACAAACGGATGGTTAAATTAAATGCAGCTCTCACTACAAAAATGAAATAAATTAGGTGAATAATTAAGATGTTGTAGAACAAAACGTCAAATTTACATCGACAGACAGGGTCAGTTCCCAGTTTCTTTTGTCAAACAGGGCACGGCTACTGACTGTTACTTTATCAACACTATAGTACTGGAAGTTTGTACAAGTTATATTTGAATACTGAGTAAAGATTTAAATTTAAAGGTCTGATATATAAACACGTACATTGACAGACAGGTTCAGTTCCCAGCAAGTTCCCAGACATAGAACACGCCCTGCTGAGATCTCCTGACACGTAGTACTGGCCAGTATTGCAGGTGAAGGTCATGACCTGACCTGGTTTAATGGTAGCTAGAGCAGACGTCCTGGTGTAGGTGGTGCTGGTGGGGGTGGAGCATGTCACAGTGTCTGACAAAAATACGACCAAGACAGTATTAGTTAGAATTAGTACAAACACCACTACCACATACACATATTTTGCATACTTTTTAAAATTCTTTCAGAAAAAAACTTGCTTTGGCTTATAAATAAGCAAGTAATCTAATAACGTTAACGGATTATTAATCATGTTGACTGCGTAATCGTGTGCGTTATAGACTCATGATTTTTTTTTAAATAAGAAGACGTAGGCATACTTGGAAAGCTTTTGGTTTTTAATATAAGCGACATGTTAGGAAATATTTAAAAAAAAAACCAAATGAATTACTGGGACAAAATCCACATGACTGTGCACATGACGATCTTGCTGTGGTCAATGTATTAGCGTTGAGACAGAAGGTTGGAGCTTTGGCCATCACACTCACACAAGTGTCCACCTTGTCAGCGCAAGTGCCTAGAAATAAAAATCTCATGATATGGTATATATATATACCATATCATATATATATAACATATATATATATATATATATATATATATATATATATATATATATATATATATAGTACAATACTTTTTCCATTAAAGGAAGTAAAAAAATGTGATGTCAGACATTTTTCATAACATTATATTCAGTTGGCGAATTGGTTGGTCAATGTACTTTTTCTGAAATACCATCAAACATGGACTTTGGTACAGCAACTTGTTGTAGTCAGATTAGCGTTGCGTAGGGAGAAGAGTCAGTGAAAGGATCTAGTTAGCGCTAACATCAAGGCCAAGTTAATTTGATAAAACGACAATTGCATTCCTCATATAAGTATTCATAAATATATCCTTAAGAAATAATATAAAAAACATGCATCAAGGGAAACAGAGTTTAACGATGTGATCATAATTGACGAGGGGAAAATTAATTTAACGTTAAGAGACTACTCAAACATATAACTAATTAGTTATATGATAAGGTTAACGGTTCTCACACATTTAACTAATATGTTATTTTACAAGTTTATCGCGTACTCACACAGTTATCTGATAACTAAAATGACAAACATCAGAATAAATAAATATCAACAAAACAAATACGCTGTACAAACTATAGTTTATAATGTATTTATTACGGGTAACATACCATTGCAAGCCTGGTAGAGAGTAGTCCATCCATTGGACGTACAGTACATGTCATTTGGCAGCCCAGTGTCGTTATACAGAATACACTTCACCTGAACCTTCTCACCCTCCAGGTACTGAGACTTTAGAGTACCGACCACCTGCCCGTCAGCAGGGATGGTAGGGGGACCACAGACAGCTGGTAAATTATTATTTTAACATTGAACAAAAGGTAGATCTAGACCTATTGGAACATTTACGAATTGTATGAATTGCATGCATTTAAAGCTATCAACTTACCCTCCATAAAACTCAGTACATATCCCCTTAAAACAATGTATAAGCGGATATAAAATACATAGAACTACAATGGATGTTTCGTATACTGTTACCTCTAGTTGTTGACTCTACTGAAAAGTTGCAGGAGACAAAACATCCCAACCTTTGAACACCAGTAGAGCAGAAATTTGGATTCGATGCTTTAAGGGTGGCACATTTTGTCAAGGCGTCGATTGGTTTCACTAAAAATAGAATGCATCGTAAAAGCAATTACGTTTCGAGTACTAGAAATCTAAGCATATATACGTTATTAGAATTTTAAATAATTGAACGATGTAATACACTAATTATCACCATCTATACATTTCTTCGTTATTTTTAAATTATTTAACAAAATAACACACTAACTATCTCGAAACTTCTGATTTAGTGTAAAAGTTTTTAAAAACAAAAACAAAATATTTTTTTAACTTTGTGTCAATAATACCAAAAAAAAAAAAAATTCATAAAAAACGTTTTAATAACAAGCTTTTATGTAATGATGCACTAAAAAGTAGAAAATAAATGATAGACTACTATTTAAATAACTATAAAGAAAAGCGTGGGTCACTTTAGTATCTATTGGATACCTTTACTAATTTTAAGGAAGACACCCACGCTTTTCTTTATAGTTATTTAAATAGTAGTCTATCATTTATTTTCTACTTTTTAGTGCATCATTACATAAAAGCTTGTTATTAAAACGTTTTTTATGAATTTTTTTTTCAGTACTTTACATGTTTTATCTACAATAGAGTTACATGACTAAAAACCATTGCGCGCCTACTGAATATCACGTTCAGTAGGCGCGAAATGGTTTTTGAACGCAGCCATTACGTGGTCGTGATGGCGCAGCTATTGATGACGCGTGTGGTGTGGTTGGCTAGACATGCCTACTAATTCGGTCCAAATTTTAATTAATTCATAAAAAATCAATTAGGCATCCAATTAAGTCAAATTTAGTTTCAGATTGCATTGTCTTCATGTCTTGACCCACGTGCCAACTGTGAATCGTGTCGGTCAAGTAGAACTGTCCGAATTTTCACTCCTGCGTTTCCGTCTAGACTGACGACAGACTGACGAGGAAGTGAGTTAAATAAAAGCTTGTAATAATAATAAGATTTCAATGAACTGACTGAAATTGCAAGCATCACAGTAACGAATGTTGCAGTTGGTCCCATTGATGTAAGTGTAGCACCAAGGTCCTCTACGGCCGTCGGGATTACGACATTGGTTGCCGGATAAAATGTTTGCCATCTGGTCAGCCCTGTGAATAAAAAAAAATTAGGAAATAATGTACAGCCCATTCACTTAATTACTATATGGTAAAGGGTAATTATTACTCCATATTGTAACTTCCTAATGGCTTTTCAAATAATATGATGTGTATAAAGTTTGTTAAAAAAGTGAGTGTAAATTTTATCATGTTGGTACGAAGCTTTAAACAAAAAATTTGGAAAGTTGAGTTAAAGGATTTCTTTAACCAAAGTAAATATACACACGACTATTGTGTGACAACTAACTGTAGCAAAGTACTGGTGTCGCTATCGGTCGTTATTCCCAAAATTATCATGTTCATTTGGTGCGCAGTATTTTTAGTCATAAAAACACGATTGTAGTAAAAATGTTAAAGTACTGAAAACAGAGTGCATACAAACATTTCAATAACAAGCTTTTAAATGAAAATAATGATTTTCTTTAAATTTATATTAATACACTAATATTAAAATAACTTTTTAAAAAGTGGGTCTCTTCCTAAATATTAGTTAAGGTATCTAATAGATAATATAGTGACCCACTCTTTTTCTTATAGTTATTTAAATAGTAGTTTATTATTATATATTTAATGAAAATAATTAATATCCTCCTTTTTAGTACATTATTACATAAAAAGCTTGCTATTAAAACATTTTTATGCATTAAAAAATAATAATTGACACTGTATAGACAAAAAGCAACATATTCCGAGCAAAATAACCCCGACATACTTGGGAAAGTTTGAGCAGTTGACAGCCTTTGACCACTCTATACAGGGTTCGTATGTTTCAGAAATGGCAGTTTTTCCTCGGTAGTCGGCGCCATTTGTTGCAGAATTATAGCAGTAGTCTTCGGCTGTGGACACAAAGTCATAATCTATCAGGATTCTGATGTAAAGTATATAGCTATTATTCATCAGTAGCCTAGTTACTGAATTAATTTTCTTTTCTTTAAAAAAAATAAGTAGACTATTCCCTTCTATCTTATGATTGAAAGAAATAGGCGTATAATATTTTTTTAAATTAATTATGGTGCATGTATTTACGTTTGGGTTAACTTTGAGGGTTTTTCAATGAAAAAAGCGATACATTATATGTTTAATAAAAATATGTTTGTGTATGGCCAATAAAATTCCTCTTGCTCCTTGCACCTCATTTTTTGCATGTACAAAAATGATTTAAATATTGGCTTTAATTATGAAGGTAATTGAAACCCATGATAGATATTAAAATTAAGCCAGCTTACGTAAAATAACTTGTGCTGTAAAATTGACACCGTAGTTGGTGGTAGTACTGTATCCCATAAAGGCCTCAGCAGAGAAGTAGTTCGACTCACTCAGAATTTGTGCTGGATAATTCGCGTTATCTAATCTACAAATTGGTTCAAAATTACATTGAACTAGTTTAACATGACCTTTTAATCAATTAATAATAATAGTTTATTTTGTTTGCTTGTTCTTCCTCTGTACTATTTTTTATATTTTAAAAATTATACTTTTATGTCTATTACCATAGTGCGCGTAACTACTTTGAATTAACTGCAAGATAAAAAATATTTAGTTGTGTAAATTATATTTTTTATACATAATAGAAAAACCGGATTGATTTAGTTGATTCTTACTTGAAGGCCACTTGCCATGGATGATATTTTTTTACAAAAAAGTCATCCATCGTTGTAGATAAACTATATCTGTTGAAGGTGATCAGGATCTGCGAGTTGGGCGGTGACTGTGGAAGAAACAAAATCCACGAATCAATATATAGAATTATTTTTAACATTAACACGAAACCCCTCTAAACATTGAGGAATAAATACATCACTTATTTAGATAATGAAAGTATCAGAAAGAAACACTTGTTTATTTTCCATCGAACTTGTAGCGTTATTAAGTTTTATATTAATAACATTTAATAGCCCATCTTTTTTTGTATAAAGAATTCTCCCGGCAATCGCACAGAACTTAAAAAAAATATATCTTAGAGTTGTTCAACTTCTTCTTCTTCGTTATTAATTTTAGTGTTGGGAAGGATCCCCTCCAACACAATTAAGGATACGTGTCAACTGGTTATGCGCCATTGAGGCCATTGACTCCGATTTCAGCCTGCTTTCTTTTTGGATTTGCTTCCACAGCCTTTGTCCAACCAAGAACTAACTACAAGGCAGCAGTTGTTTGATTTTGGAGTTGTCTCTCCTAGAAGAGTGGCTGTCCCCAGCTAACGACCTTGAGACTTTTCGGTTTAGCAACCATGAGCTTTTACCGACTTGACTGCGCCGACCCCGTTGCTCAACTAATATTAATAATGTACGTTAATTTAAATGAAAGAACATAGTCAGTCGATGTTTCGTTGTGTGGTATAAGTCTTATGTAAAATAAATAAAAGTGAAACATCTAAAAACCATCAACATTGGAAGTCATCTTTTAAGAACGAAGAAGAAGAAATAAAAAGGAAGTCATCTTACACTGAAAGCGTAGAAGCATCGCCTGTTTGGCTCCCTGTAGCCTGTAGGTAGAAACGGAGTCCTGATGGTCACAGAACGGTTGTTGGCGTCCAAGGTTACCAGCTCATTACATCCTTTAATAAGCAGTTATTTCCCATTTTTAGAATCAATCTCATAGCTTAAATTTATATGGGATGTGTAAAAACAGTGCGTTTCTTTTGAATAAAAAAAAAGTTTTTTTAAAGTAGATTTTGAGGATAATAACATGTTCGTGCTGTTTTATCTAACCTGCCTTATAGATAAGCTTGATCTTTCATATAAAAATGCAGAAATTGTAAATAAAATGTAAAAATGTTTTACCATAGATACCGGGCTGGTAGTAGCAGGAGTAGGTGGTGAGGGAGGTCGAGAACCACCAGAAGGGGGAGTCAGCGGGTCCAAACACACCACTGTTGGTGGTCCACAGGTTCAGCCTTGAGTTGTACGCCTTAAGACCTAGGTCACAAAATAAAGTATACGTGTGTATGTATGCATGTGTGTATGTGTATTTAATTTGCATTTGCATAAATTTATTTAGTGAACATATGTCATTGATATATGTATACCTTGCATTACTGAAAGATTTTTAAATATTGGAAACGGTACCTCACCTTCAAAGAGGTGAAGCAGACGAAGAATTTAAAAAAAGTATTTTTCAGTGTATTACGTTCTATGTCTTAAGGTGAGGCATACAGATTTATTAGGCTATAAAACATAACATACACAATTGACTATACAAAACTAAGTATAACAGAATAGTAATATACAGAAGTAGTCAATGTAGCGCTGTAATTAACTCTTATATACATTAGCAACAAGGATGGGGATAAAATGCCTTATCAACAACACCTGCTACTCCTTCGACTCACTACACCCAAAATCTTCTTCTTTGAGGCAATTGACTCCGATTTCAGCCTGCTTTTCTTTTTGGATTTGCTTCCATAGCCTTTGTCCAACCAAGAACAAACTACAAGGCAGTAGTTGTTTGATTTTGGAGTTTTCTATCCTAGAAAAGTGTCTGTTTAACACGAAATGAAATTACACAGCGTTGTCTCTCCATAACAAGATTCGAATCTAGACCAAAGTTAAGGCTATACTACTTTCGGAGACCTGGAGTGTTACCATGGAAAATATAGATACGCTTCAGTCGTTTACAGATGTTTACGACATCCTTAAGATAAGATGGTCAGACAAAGTGACGGATAAAGACTTGTGACAAACACCTAACAACAGCCATTTGAAAAGGACATAAAAACCAAAAATGGGGATGGTTGGGACGAGCATATCTTGAAAATGGGAGAGGAAAACATCGCGAGGCAGTAGTTAGACAGGAATCCACAAGAGAATAGGCAAGTAGACAGGGCAAGGAAATCCTGGAGAAAAACAGTAGTAGGAGAGGCAAGGGCTGACTGGCTAACATGAGCGCAGATAAAGAGAGCAGCTCTAAAACCAAGTCCGATGGCCGCAGTGCTTTGTTCCACATAAAGAAAGGAACAAGAAGACATTTGCAATTAAAACAAATACAAGGCTCCGGTTAGCGTATGGTTACTATTATATATACTTTTCTGAATTAATTATTAATTATCTTTACCTCTGATAGATGGACAGGTGTTTCTAGTCAACAGTCTGAAAGGCTCGCCGTCAGGTAAGTCGATGGCGATGTTTGAAAACTCTTGGTACCTGCAGCAGGCCTTGATGCTCACGTTATTGGAGGAGATGGTGATGTCACCGATTGAACCGTTGGTGGAAACACTGGCAGTGGAAACGGCATAACCTCCCGCTTCGGTGAAAGCTGTAGATTAAATTTATTTATCGTTATACATTATTATACGTCTTTATGTTTATTTATATATACACTTATATAAGTTATTAGTTTATTTCTAAACAAAAGAGGTTACATATATATTTTTATGTTTGGTTTTGCAAAAAGTGTATGTTTATACGTATATATATATATATATATATATATATATATATATATATATATATATATATATATATATATATATATATATATATTTATATAATGTTCACTAAATGTGTTGTTTAATAAAAACCTACCTCCCGCACAGTTTACACCTGCAGGTTTAATGAAACAGTATTGACCGCCAGGTGGCCAGGACTCCCAGTCAGCTGTGGCTCCTGCAGGTAAGTTTCTGGTGCAGACGGGAAAACTGTTTGTTTTTCCAGACACGGGGTACTGGACAGGAGCGGCCGGGGACTGGCTCATGGCACTGGAGCCAGTGAAGGAGAACCAGCCAGGTGTGGGATCGAATCCTGTTGGGCAGCTGTGCGAGGGTCCTCCAGCGAAGACGACGATGGGTGTTTTAGGCCATTGAACGAGTGGCGAAGCTGTTAGTATTTATTTTTTTAAAATTAATAAACCCTGAAACTAATTCTTATTATAGTTTAAATTGTTTTTATTTAAAATTTAACAATCAAGACTAGAATGGCTTTAAATGAAAGAATTAACTGTAAATTATTTAAAGCTGTACTACATGTATAGTTATAAGCCTTCTATAAACGTTGAGTGGTTTAGTTTAGATCTAAATGTAGCCTTAAACAATTAGAACGTACGTCCATTTTTCAGTGTCTTGCAGTTTGTAGCAACGTCGTATTCATCCGGGCACACACATCGGCAGACGCCTTTCACATACGAGTAATATCCGGGGGCGCAGTCGACCGTGTTTCCCCCACAATATCTTTCTGTGTGTTTTAAGATACAAACTCATACAACATTCATATTTTCACAATGGATATTCAAAATTATATCTTTTACTTAAGCTTTTATTTAACTTGCTTTATTTTTCTTTTTATCATCATAGATTGAAACGGCCAAGGTATTCTTAGTGAACAATTCGTTTCGAAGTGAGCAAGTACTATATTGCCTAATAGTAGTATAGGGCAGCCTAGTAATTTTAGAAAAATTAAACTCGTAAAAAAATTAATTAGCTATCCAATTAAGTCAAATGCAATGTCTTATTGTGTGTTTAATTTTTGACCTATGTGCCGAATTTCAGAGAAATTAATCGATAAGAAATGCTTGAAATTTCGCTCGCCCTTTTCCATCTATGACGAGAGACTGTCTAAAAAAGATGTAAAAAGATGTTTCATTTTATTAGTCTTAAGCTATGAGATTAATTCCTTTTAAAGCAGAGCTTCTTCCATGCATCTCTTCGGTGGGGAGGGGGGGGGGAGTTAAAATATACTGTATTAATAAGTTTGGCGAAGGTAGGGTTTTTTAAATTTAAATGTTATACTATTAAACACATAATGCATATATATAGGCCTATATATATATATATATATATATATATATATATATATATATATATATATATATATATATATATGTGTGTATATATATGTATGTATGTATGTATATATATATATATATATATATATATATATATATATATATATATATATATATATATATATGTGTGTGTGTGTGTGTGTGTGTGTGTGTGTATGCATAAGCATATCAGCTCTATCATAGTTTAAGATGAGCAATTAAAATAGATATTGTTTTTGTAAAAGCTAGTATATCTAAGTGAGCATTGGTACTATAAAAATAGAACCTTACCGGTACATTTCAGTACTTGAACAAGCTCGAGAAAGTTGACAGAGTCCGCTGACACCGAGGTGATAGTGTTAAAAAGATCGTCCCTGATTGGCGTGTACGCTTCATTGCCGTTCCTCGTCCAAGTCTTTGAGTAAATCAAAGCTATCAGTTTTTTTGTTATATTGTGAAAATGTTGGCTCCTATGATTAATACGTTGATGAGCAGCACAAGCCCTTAATGGTTAAAATTTAATAAAAATATACAGAATGATCAATAGTTTGAAATTTTTCAATAGTTCCAATCTTGGATAGCCCATAAACGACGTCACATTCCATAGCGAGTGTTGTCATTTCGGACGTGGAGAGAGGTTTCAGAAAAGGTGACAACGCACATTCGCATTTTTAACAATTTTTAAAATGTTTTAGCAGTAGTGGTTGTTTTTGTAAGATATAATGATGGTAATTGTGGAGGCAAAATAGTCCCAAAAAACGTGACATCTATATGGTTGATCACCAATAAGATTTCTATCTAAATGATAAATAATCTATAGCATCATCGTCGCCTAGGGACACTAAGTCTCCAGGCAATTCGTTAGACTTACCCTAGCACCATACATTAGGGCCGAGGATGGGTCAAAGAATAAGTTGACAAATTGAGATGATTCGGGAAACATGTCATAGCTGTAGATAAGACCTGTGAAAAATAACACAATCAAGTTTTATATATATATATATATATATATATATATATATATATATATATATATATATATATATAACGTTTAGACAATGTATACATTAATATGTTTATATAAATCATTCATGGACCTCTTCAAATATATTTAAAGATTGAATTGAAATTAAATTTGAATTCTTTACACGTATTATCCATTAGTTATTAAAACAAAAATATAATCATCTAAATTTTGAATTAAAACAACATTAAAATAAATTAAAATAAAATATGTTGAAAAATATCCCAGGAGACTTACTGCTTTGAATATCATCTACGTTAATTGTGATGTAATTTTCCCGGAGAAAGCCTTGATGTGCATGGGCGACACCTAACGTATGCATCATCTCGTGAAAATTTATCACCTGCAGTAAAAAAAAAATCCAAATGATGAACTTGAAATATCGATGACAAATGCTACTTCAAAATTGGCAAATTAAAATAGAAATTACTATATTTTTTTTTGTTTTTACTTGTCAAATGTTTTAAATTTTTCTCAAGATCAAGAAATGTATAAAAATTTATAAAAAAATCTCATACATATTAATTAATAAATTTATGTACATTATATATTTATTAATGTATATAAATTTTATATATATATATATATATATATATATATATATACACTTATATATATATATATATATATATATATATATATATATATATATATATATATATATATATAAATAAGTGTATATATATATATATATATATATATATATATATATATATATATATATGTATATATATATATATATATATATATATATATATATATATATATATATATATATATATATATTTAAAGAAAGAGCGAGAGATATAGATAGAGATAAAAAGACAGTCAGAGTGGGAGAGAGAGAGACAAAGAAAGCCGCAAACTAAGAAAATAAATAGCTGTCAGGCAAATGTCATTTTTTGTTTTGTGAGCTTGGTGAGTATTGTAAAAAAAAAACTCAGTTGATATGGAAAATGAAACAATCCAATGAATTGGCATATCAAAGACAATCATACAGGAAGCTGCCTCAGTGTGGAGAATGCGAGGGAGGTGAAGACATAAAGTGATGGAGGAAATCAAGGAATGGACTGGGCTGCCTGATGTAGACATGCTAAAATTAGCAGGGGAATGATAATGATTGCAAACTATTATGAAAAATTCAAAAGTAATGTAGTAAAGCTGATATCTAAAATTTAAATATTATATTTAATTTTTAAATATAATATTTTTAAAGAATTTTTAAAAATTAAAAATATTTTTTTAGTTAGCTGTAACAACTTACGAAATCCTGGCAAGGGTAGACAATTCTGGGTGAATTTCCAACACCACTTCCTGGTCCACTGAACGCTGAACACCTGCAGGGTTAACCAATCAGATTGCTTGTTTTAAAAAAAATCTTTTTACGTGTTTTGAAATAATTGGATATTACAAACTGTATCGAAATGATTTACTTGATTAAAGAAACTTATTGCATTATACGAGTTAATTTTTTTGTTGTATTATCCAGCATGAAGAAAAACTTTTATACTGAGATTTTCTTTTCAAAAATATCAAACCGTCAAAATTTTAAAATTAATTTTTATATTTTGTATGCAATAAAAAGATCGTGCATATTAACTTTTAATTAGCAACTACACTTGTATAATGTCTAATTAATTAGACCTCATTATGATAGTTATCTCACCCTGTGCTGGCCCGGACTGAAATGTAGGTGTCATAGGTGTAACCGTTTTTGGTGAACCACTTGGGGTCGCTAGAGTTCCATCTGCTGGTTTCATCAACAAATGTCAGGCAAACATTGTCCATGATGTACTGTAGAGATCTCTTTAACAGCGTCATGTAGTAAGGACCTGGGAGTATTATTTTAAATGTCGTACAGTAATTGCTTGAAAATTAAATATTATATCTAATATAGTGTAGTTTATATAGGTTAAAAATTAAACATTTGTTTTTATGTTGTGTTTTAGAGCATGGACAAAACTTGATTTGCGATGAAATCACTGTTTTTCTTTTAATTTTAGTTAGAAGATGGGTAATCGAAGCGCTGTTAAAACAAAACGTATCGCATTATTGCTTCCTTTTCATGTAAAATAAATACGGTAAATGGTTGTACCATATAGCCAAAGAAATACGGAGCGAATTACATACATTTAAACAACCTGGATAATATACGTTCAAAATTAACACTAAAACGATTGTATTCAGTGTTTTCATTTAAATACTTAACACCTCAAAGTTTACACAGTGGACATTTTCCTGACTCTACTATTATTTTTACCGTATGCCTGGTATGTCGGGTGGATAACGTAGGGAATTCTGTCCACCCAGTTGACAGTGTAGTTGTGGACCGCTCGCTTTTTCCTTGTGAAGTCCCAAACGATTTCTTTTGCTCCCTCATCTTGGTCTTGAGTTGGTGCTTGTGGACTAAATAGCGTAGAGCAAATCAGTGGGATAATTTAATGCTTTATCAGTGTTTCTTCCAGACTTTTTTCTCCGGGGGGGCACTTGAAATTTTCGGGGGGGGGGGGGGGGGCGGTAGACTTTCTTCGGGGGGGGGGGGGGGGCGGACACTGTTAAAAGTATATATTTTCAATATAAATTATATAAATTTCATTTCGTTCGGGGGGGGGGGGGGCGGTAAAAAATTTTCTGTGGGGCTTTGCCCCCCCCCCCCCGAAAAGTTGCCTGGAAGAAACTCTGTGCTTTATTACTAATCTTCCATAAACATACTTGTGTTCTAATCAATAATACAGAAACATTGGTAATTTTTACACTGAGCTAATTCTTGATCCTAAAATTAAATGTAAACACTCGTCAATAAAACTAAAATCAGAATTCTGATCTTGACTCGATACGTAACATTAAACAATAAAGCGACATTTTTACTTTCTTGTAAAAGAAGTATTAATGAAGTATTGTGATCGTGCAAAAAGAAAATCGAGATTTTTACGTTTTACACCTTCCTGAGTAGGAGAAACATAGTTTTGCAATTTTTATCTGTATGTCTGTTTATGTGTGTATATATGTGTGTAGATAATTGTGTATGTGTTTCTGTGAACACGATAACTTGAGTACCGCTACAGCTAGGTAGATGAAATTTCATATGCAAGAAATATATCAAATTTGTAGTTCTGTATCAACTTTTCAGCAATTTCTGGTAACTGTAAGTGTAAGTTATTCTAATTTATAAATTTTTAAAAGCCTATAACTTGAGTACTGTTTCAAATAGATAATTTGAAATTTCACATGTAAGTAAAAGATCTACTTATCCGCCTTTTTAAAAACTTTGAGTAATTTCCGTTGACCGGAAGTAGTAAATTACGTTCCGGTTTCCGATAATATTCCGCACTATTATGCACATATTGTTAGGCGTTCACTTGGTGCGCAATTCTTTTTTCTACGAGATTCGATTATATTTTAGAAAGTTTAAGTTTTTAAAATATATTAAAAAATTCATAAAAAACGTTTTAATAACAAGCCTTTATGTAATAATGCACTAAAAAGTAGAAAATAAAGTATAGACTACTATTTAAATAACTAGAAAGATAAGCGTGGGTCACTTTAGTATCTATTGGATACCTACACTAATGTTTAGG
This sequence comes from Physella acuta, assembly GCF_028476545.2. Taxonomy (NCBI): domain Eukaryota; kingdom Metazoa; phylum Mollusca; class Gastropoda; family Physidae; genus Physella; species Physella acuta. The sequence continues at coordinate 89,358 of NW_026732534.1, read as the reverse complement.
AAGACACCCACGCTTTTCTTTCAAGTTATTTAAATAGTAGTCTATAATTTATTTTCTACTTTTTAGTGCATTATTACATAAAGGCTTGTTATTAAAACGTTTTTTATGAATTTTTTTGTCAGTACTTTACATGTTTTATTTACAATAGAGTTACATGACTAAAAACCATTGTGCGCCTACTGAACATCACGTTCAGTAGGCGCGCAATGGGTTTTGAACGCAGCCATTGAACGTGATGGCGCAGCTATTGAAGGTGATGACGCGTGTGGTGTGGTTGGATAGACATGCCTACTAATTCGGTCCAAATTTTAATTAATTCATAAAAAAATTAATTAGGCATCCAATTAAGTCAAATTTAGTTTCAAATTGCATTGTCTTCATGTCTTGAACCACGTGCCAAATGTGAATCGTATCGGTCAAGTAGAAGTTTCCGAATTTTCACTCCTGCGTTTCGGTCTAGACTGACGACTGACGACTGACGAGGAAGTGAGTTAAATAAAAGCTTGTAATAAATTATAGACTACTATTTAAATAACTATAAAGAAAAGCGTGGGTCACCTTAGTATCTATTGGATACCTTTACTAATGTTAAGGAAGACACCCACGCTTTTCTTTATAGTTATTTAAATAGTAGTCTATAATTTATTTTCTACTTTTTAGTGCATTATTACATAAAAGCTTGTTATTAAAACGTTTTTTATGAATTTTTTTTCAGTACTTTACATGTTTTATTTACAATAGAGTTACATGACTAAAAACCATTGCGCGCCTACTGAACATCACGTTCAGTAGGCGCGCAATGGTTTTTGAACGCAGCCATTGAACGTGATGGCGCAGCTATTGAAGGTGATGACGCGTGTGGTGTGGTTGGATAGACATGCCTACTAATTCGGTCCAAATTTTAATTAATTCATAAAAAATTAATTAGGCATCCAATTAAGTCAAATTTAGTTTCAGATTGCATTGTCTTCATGTCTTGACCCACGTGCCAAATGTGAATCGTATCGGTCAAGTAGAAGTTTCCGAATTTTCACTCCAGCGTTTCGATCTAGACTGACGACTGACGACAGACTGACGAGGAAGTGAGTTGAATAAAAGCTTGTAAAAATCATGTCTATATACCGTTTTGCCACCTCCCGTAGTGTTATATAAGAACAATCGATAAAGTTTAGGGGAGATCACTCCCGGTTTATGTTTTTTTTTTGTTTTTAAAATACGAAATTTAAAGTAACTATTAAATACCAGTTGCTCTATTAAATACAATATCATACTGACGTTTATACTTGAACTACATTTTGTATTTGTACGAAAACGTTAAGCTAACCTTTTTTCTTGCCAAATAAATAAAACCAATACATTTTTTAACTTTTTAAAAATCTAAAATCAAATCTACTAATGTTTTCAAGCAATTTTCTATCTTTAAACACCTTCCACTAAATCAGTATGCCACTATACTAAAACCACGAAAACCTTTTTTTTTCAATAAGTAACCGTTGTTTTGAGACAATGTCTTCCACAGCAAAGACCCAGCTGTATACATACGCGGATGGTGTTGCCAGTTCCTGCACGGCGTGCAGATGTTTTCTGTCCACCTCCCTCTTAATGATGACGTTCTGGGAATATTCATTGTCCCCCTCTTCGTACACCCGGGCGGTTATCATCTGTAGAATAGACACAATTGTTTGTCTGGTGTAAAATCGTTGTTCTAGAAAAACTAACAGCAATTATTTCCAAGAAGCCAAGAGCAAAACAAAGAAGGTATGAAGTCTAGAAAATAACCAATCGAACTAGTAAAAACTTCTTAAACCCCCATATATATATATATATATATATATATATATATATATATATATATATA